>NC_048225.1:77722793-77870445 GCF_002007445.2 Ailuropoda melanoleuca
GGGCGAGGCCCCTCCTTCGGGGGGCGGGGCGCGCAGAGGGCGGGGAGGGGTGGGGCGGGCGCGGGAGGAAAGCTCTGAGTCACCCGCAGCCAACGCCCGGGAGCTAGGCCGGCAACGCTCTGCGCCAACCCCCAGGGCGTACCCCCGCCCGGAGCCGCCGAACTGGTCCGGCCGACCGCGGGCCCTCCCCCACCAGCGCCTTTGCGCCTGGCGGCAAGTGGCCCGCCGGCGAGGGGGGATTGGGAAATTGCTGACTTTTCCATCGAACCCCGCACTCCCTCTGCCCCTAGGATTTCTCAGCTCTCGTCCCTCTACCCCGTCCCTTTTCATATTCCCCCCCTTCCCCAACCCCCAGCCAAAAGAATTTGTTCTTATCTTGTGTTATCCACGTTCTGGATCACACCAGCTTTGTCCTAGACACCAATCTCATCGACCACCGAAAAGAGTGCGGCTTCCCAACGTGGCGAAAGCGCGCAAGGGCCTGGACACTCACTGGTCCAGAACGTCTCTCTGGACCTAAGTGAACGATGATAGCTGTCTGGGGCGGGGGGGGGGGGAACGGGAAGATTCGGCCCATGGAAGAGTTCCTGGATCTAAAAAGCTAACCTTGCGGTGATGAAAGTTTATTCTCCCTTAGAGAAAAGAAGCCATTTTGATTTTGGGTGGTGGGAGACCCCTTCCAGACAATCGCTCTTCACCAAATTCGTGCTTTTAAAAAAGGGAGAGACAGGAATTCTTTTTCGTATCATACAGTCCTAATTTCAAGATAAATCGTCTAGAATAGAGATGGTCCTCATATAAACACCCAGTTAATATTCCTCTGCATTATTCCCTTTTTTGCTTCAGGTCTTGGCCAAGAGAGCAGAAATTTCGCTTTCCTATCCTTTCTTCACTGCAGATATGAACAATACCAAAAACAGTATTATATTTAGAGAAGCTACTGCCTTTAACTCAATAAATTCAATCATTATAAGTGTTTTGTAATATTTGTAAAACACGGATCACACACCTTCCTAAACTCTGAGCGGCGGTCTTTTTAGTTGCTGACACCTTCCTGCTACTCAGATTTCAGCTTCTTTTTAGAAGACTTATTGATGTCTTTCTATTGATTGGAATTTACTCCCTTTGAAGTGGCTAAATCTGTAACTTTCCTTTCAATTTACTTAACAGTAACCCCAGTCCTACAAAGAACTAACTTCTAGCTATCAGAGGGATTAGGTTAGTGTATGCTAATCTAAAGGATATCTATCTCTTGGACAGCCTTTCCCTCCTCATTCCCCTGCTAGGAAAGACATTAATCTGTTCCTCCTGTTTTTCCTTCTCTCTTCTCCCTCCTAGGGAACCTTCCACAACAGAAGGTTTTAGCGGCCGTTGCTAGGCAAACATGCCAACTTCCCTGTTTAGGTGAAGCAAATAACCCAACTTCCATTACAAGCAACCTAGATAATATAATTTCTTTAAACTATTAATAGTTGCACCTCAGTTGGTAAATCCCTTTCAAGGTTAACTTATAAAATATGATGCTAAAGTTAAATTTATTTTTATTTCATCAATATTTCAGTTAAATACAGGTTTAAAGCCAAGGGGCTTCCCAGAACTCACTTTAATAATATAATTAAACAGAAACATTTGGCAGAAAAAGGAGAAAAGCAGCTTTGAAAATTACTTCAGTGTTTACAATAAAAGCTAATCTATGAGAAACATTTATATGCTTTGAACTCCCCACTTAGGGTAGATGTATAAATTACAGAGAATAATTTGTTCCTTGAGACTGGGCCTATTTAGAAGAAAGATAATATGGTTATTTGGCAAGAAAAAAAAAATAAAGATTCTGGATTTTATTCCAAAATTAATAACACAGTAAGAATTTCAGCTACTGAACTAAGCTCTTTTTTCCCCGATTTTGCTGTTTAAAATTTTTGCTATTGTTACGTAGTAAAGTTTTTCAGGGTGTTGAGAGGTAATATAAATAAGATTTGAAAAGATATGTTGAAACTGATACATATATATAATTAAAGTTTCAAACACTTAAAATTGTATAATTTGTTTCAATCCAGCTATTTTTATTAATCCAGTGAAATAGTGTTTGAGAACTTTCTTGAGCTAAGATAACACTTTAAGATCATATTACTGAAGACAAACAGCTTATATATTTTATAGTCATTTGTGCTTAGAAATCACTACTCTGTAGTTTTAACACAACTTAAACAATTTAGTTTTATTTTGTATTTTATTATTTAATTCTGATATAGAATGCCTAGAAATTTAGACTCTACACTGGCCTCCATCATTGGTATACTATGAAAATTAAATGAGTCATTTCATGTAAAGGACTTAAAACAGTTCATGGCATTATAGTAAGTACTTAAATGATTTTTAAAAATCCTTTTTATGTTTATGTCATTATAGTCTTAAGTTTTTTCATTAGTCAAATGAGGATGCCAAGTCATCAAATACGTTTTTGCTCTTAGCATGGACTGTAAAAAAAAATTAATGCTAGTTTTTAGATCACAAATCAGTTAAAATAAAGCCTTACGAATTTTTTCAATGTATTTTCTAATATACTGTACTCTATTGTTCTTCCTTTAATTTTGTCCTTTTTTGAGACTAAACTTTGTTTTTCAAGTTATGCAGCATGATCAACCTAGCACATGCTTAAATAATACTCTGGAATGTGTAATTGTCAACCTAAGGCATTGTTTGTTTATTTTAAAACTAGAAAAGATTTTTAGGTACCAACCAACTTATCTGAAACAGAGACTAAGAAAGGTTGGATAGATCATGTATCTACCCAACTCCTTTATAGATAAATATCATATTATTGAGGAGGGGGTTAGAGAGCGAGAAGGGCTATTCCATTCGACAAAGATGAATAAGTCATTTGTCCCTGCCCTAAAGAAATTCAACAATCTAGTAAGAGCAATACAATAAAATATATGTATAAACAACTAGAGTATAAAATAAACTGGGTCATTATTACATAGAAAGTATAAAGTTCTACGAAAGTTAAAGGGAAGAATTGGTAGGAATCATCATTCTAATGTCACAGAAACTACCTTTGACAGGTGAACATAACCATGTATGTTATTAGATGTGTACCCAGAGCCACAGAAATACAATAGCTCTCAGTTCAGGGCAGGATTCGGATGAAGGATAAGTTTTGGGAAACAGAAGGTGTGTGAATAGAGTTTAGATTAACTAAAAAACCTGGTTAAAGTATGACTAGAACCTGAGACCTCTCCAATGTAAATGATTTATGTAGGGAGAGGGAATGACATCCTCAAACACAAGCACATGCACAAAATAACACTAGAGCTGAGTCACCTGTATTTTCTAGACTGCTTTAGGTAAAGTAAGGGTGGGAGTCCAAATAAGTCCTCTTCATCCTCCCCACCCAACCCTCTCTCATACATAGATTCTCCATTACCTACTCCCTTCCCCAGTGGACAATCCTATTACCACTGTTCATTAAGATAAATCTCTAGAAAATAAATGGAAAAGAAGAAGATATTCCAAGCAATTACACTAAGGAAATATGAGGAAAGCAATAGTTTCTGACCTACCCTTCACCTTTAGAGATCAGTCCCAAATGAGGCCCCAGTCAGCACCTGCAGACTAGACCCAAGGGATTGCCTTAGATTTAGGGTAACAATCCAAAGTAATCATGGCAGATGTAGCCCAAGCCAGTTCAGGAGTTTCTGGAGGTAGGTCGCTGTAGGCTTGATTCCAGAAGAGTTAAAAAAGAGATGTTTCTGAGTCCCTCCTGAAACTGCTTCTGAACCTGTCAGCAAGCCCCCTTGCTCAACTGTAGATAGACCCAAACAGCTAAAACCAGAAGCCCACCAAACAGCTTAACTCATGATCTAACTAAAACCCCATTGTGCTTATTTCTTATCACACTTTCTTGAGGCATCGATGAAGGCATTTTACTATGACCCAGAACATACCATCCACCCAACCAGAAAAGCCCTGATAGCAGTGGAATGCCTAGAAGACCATGCCCCACATATCCCCTCATACCTCTTTCCTGCCCATGATCGTGGGCTGAATACACACTGACTCCCACCTGTGACCACATGCTCTCTGCCTGCTTTCTTGCACTCACACCCCTGAACCTCTCTCTATCAAACTCCAGATGTCCATCTTGCTGGCAGAGAGGTCAGTCATCAAAACTTAAGCCACATCCCCAGACTGCTCACACCCAAATAAATTTCTCTCTTCCTCTTTTCCAGACTCTCATCTCTGGAGTTACTGGCTTCTCTTGTGACAAGTTTATCTGAGTTTGTTCAGCAACATTGTTGACAAACCCAGCCAGGAGCTGTGATTTCAATTTATCCCCCCTTGGGATTTTCCAGGATGGAGCAGTTGGGCCCGGAAGTGTGCTAGGGCTCACCAATTTGTTTCCTGAGTTTGTGGCTATGATAGATCTTTAGACAACAAACTGGTCTACCTTTCAGGAAGTCCTTCAGCCCAACATTGAGCATCTCTGAACTTCAGCTGACCTTTTGAGACTTATTCTGGGGTGATAGTAAACAGAACACCTCTATGAAAGAGACATCAGACAACTTTCAGGCAAGAGGCCCCTTCTAGGCACAGTTTAAACAAGGCCAAGAGAAAGCAGCTCCACTTTTCACCTAGTAAAACTCACTGAAGTTTTGCTGGATTTCATTATCGTACTAGTTTTCTAGGGCTGCTGTAATAAATACCACAGCTTGATGGCTTAAACAGCAGAAATTTTCTCATAATGCCAGACGCTGGAAGTCTAAGATCAAGACATTGCCAGGTTTGGTCTCTTCCAAGGACTTTCTCCTTGGCTTGCAGCTGGCCATCTTCTCCCTCCGTCACATTGTGTTCATTCTGTGTCTATTTGTATCCCAGTCTCTTCTTATAAGGACACCAGGCATATTGAATTAAGGTTTACCCATCTGATCTCATTTTACTTTAATTACCTCTTTATGGACCCTATCTCCAAATAAAGTCACATTCTAAGGTACTAGGGGTTAGGACTGTAACACAGGAATTTGGGAGTAAGGGACACAATTCAGCCCATAACAATAATAAATGCTAACTTTAAGAATATCATAATTATTAATAAAAGACACTCCCTATGAAGGTTCAATTTCAGATTTATTCAGTTAAACCTGAAGTTTTTCTTTCTTTCTTTTTTTTTTAAGATTTTATTTATTTATTTGAGAGAGAGAGTGAGCGAGAGAGAGAGAGAGAAGCAAACTCTCTGCTGAGCAGGAAGCCCAATGCAGGGCTTGATGCCAGGATTCCGGGATCACGACCTGAGCCAATGGCAGAATTTAAACCAACTGACCCACCCAGCTTTCCTCATTACTCTTTGTATCATGAAATATCAGTGCTTTCTGGGTATGAATTAGCAACAACAAATAGGATACTAAAATAAAAAAAAACTGATTTACAAGAATTATCTGAGTTATACCACAATAAGAGTTATCGAAAAGCAGAACTTGAATTCTAGTGTATTCAGATAGAACTTGAATAGACTCAAGATTAATATGAAAGGATTTATATATGACCTTCATTTAGAGTTCTCTCTAAATAAGCAATTATAGATATATTGACATCAAATACATTTTGTAACCAAATGACATCCTCCAGCACAAATGTATGTTCAATATCTCTTGGGTAATATTAGGTTTGGCATGTCATGACTAGCCAGTTAAAAAAAGTTTCATGTGTAAATCACTCTGGAAACCGGAACTCAAAAGGTATGCTTTAAGCAAAATGAAGAGGAACTTTCTTTTGCTCCGTGCCTTACTTTCTAGGATCTGGATTTGGGGGGAGTCTTTAGAGTTCTTTATGATGATCCAAGAGGTTAGGGATTAAAGATGAGCTTGGGGCACCTGGCTGGCTCAGTTGGTGGATTCTCTCCCTCCGCCCCTCCCCTGTGCTTGCTCTCTCTCTCTTTCTAAAATAAATTAATTTAAAAAATAAAAATTAAAGGGGTGCCTGGGTGGCACAGCAGTTAAGCATCTGCTTTCGACTCAGGGCGTGGTCCCAGCATTGTGGGATCGAGCCCCACATCAGGCTCCTCCGCTATGAACCTGCTTCTTCCTCTCCCACTCCCCCTGCTTGTGTTCCCTCTCTCACTGGCTGTCTCTATCTCTGTCAAATAAATAAATAAAATCTTTAAATAAAAAATAAAAAAAAATAAAAATTAAAAAATAAAATAAAATCTTTACAAATAAATACATACTGACATACATACATATGTATGCACATAAATATGAGCTCTGCCACTTGGGGCAAATCATGAACCAGATAGGAAGATGTCCCTATGGTGGCTACTTCATTGAAGATGAATATTCTGGTACGTGCTACTCATTGAGTATGTTTCCCTTTCGTTATCCTCTGGGTTGGAATGAAATCTTGTTTGAATATTCCATTGTTTTCTCAGCTATGCTACCGTCTATCAATAGGAGAGTTCTGCCACCAAACTTAGGCCAGTCATTCTCATGCAGACCATTGTAGCATCAGCAATGGGAAATACCCACAGTTCCCCCAGGGGAAAAGCAAATCTCAGGGATAAGTGTCAGTTTTTCTCCACCTGGATATATGTCTCCTGTTGTCAAACTTAGACGGATAGGAAAACCTGGTACAAACACTTGCTGTACCACTCATTGGCTGTGTGAGCTTGTATAAATTAAGCTTAGAAAGCTTCAATTTCCTTCACTATAAATTAAGGATTGTAAAATGTATCTAAGATGGTTTTTATGGATATTAAAATGAGAAAATACATGTAGAGCATCTAATGCAATGCCTGACATCAACTAGACCCTCAGTGAGGAGAGTTATTAAAATTATACTAGGTAGTATGTGTTGCATTAGGCTGATGATTCTGTTTTGCAGTGAATGTTTAAAAACTTTGTATCTCCGGCTCTGATCCTGGAGATTCTGGTTTGAGGTATTATTGTGGGGCTAGGGATCTTTAATTTTTTTGAATTTTATGGGTTGATCCTATCCTACTGTCTGAGGTAAGAACCACGGATGTATATCAATGGTCAGGTCAACAAGCTTTTTTGGTAAATAGCCAGATAATAAATATTTTAGGCTTTGCAGCCCACACAGTCTCTGTCACAATTACTCAGCTCTGTCATTGTAGCAGGAAAGCAGCCCCAGACAAAATGTAAATAATGAGCATGCCTGTCTTCCAATAAAACTTTATGTATAAAAACAGACAAGGGGCACCTGGGTGGCACAGCGGTCAAGCGTCTGCCTTCGGCTCAGGGCGTGATCCCGGCATTATGGGATCGAGCCCCACATCGGGCCCCTCTGCTGGGAGCCTGTTTCTTCCTCTCCCACTCCCCCTGCTTGTGTTCCCTCTCTCGCTGGCTGTCTCTATCTCTGTCAAATAAATAAATAAAATCTTAAAAAAAAAAACAGACAAAAAGAGTTGGTGGGCTGGACTTGGCCCCCAAGCTGTTGTTTTCCAACCCTGTCTTATATGAAGAGAGGTTTTATTTGCCAAAGTCAGGGAAAGCATTTTATTATGTTCAGCAGTAGCATGTGAAACATGTGACTATTTCCTTCATTTAACCTGGAACAAAGAAAAATATTTCCCTTTCTCAATAGTAATGGTAAATTAGAAGAAAAATCAGTGGATCAATTTGTGTGTTGGTGCATGTGTGTGTGTGTGTGTGTGTATACGGGTATGTTTAAGACAAGTGATTGGTAATTTAGTGATCCACTGCCTACATTTGTAGAAACGATAGATTAATAGTTGTCAGATAGGGCAAGAATCTCCTATATCTCCTTGTATTTCTGAAAGATGGACATACATAATGAGTTACTTATAATTTTATGGCTGCCCAGCGTCTTACCCTCCCCTCCTTACACTGCTTGGGAATTTTCCATTTGGGGATTTTTGTGGGTGGCAGGATCTCTTCTCCCACTACAGGGGCCAGAAAGTCCAGTTACTTGCCTTCTGCCCTTCCACATGCCACCCCTGCCCACCCCCACAGTCATCCTAGGGTGAGGGAAAGTGACCCAAGCTTGGTAGACTGGATGCTCTTACTTGGAACTTTGAATCAGGACTGAGTTACACGGACTAAACAGAATCATCCCCCTCGCGCCAGTGATACCCAGAGTCTGGTGGTGCAATGGCAGCAATCTCGGGGTGGTTTCCAGCATTTATTGGCAATGGCAGTGGCACCCTAACCAGACCATTTCAGGACTGACTTTAGCTGTGGTTCTGGCTATCTAGTTTCACCCAGCTCCCTTCCTTACCATCAAAACTGTGATCCACTCAGTGTTCTTCCAGAAAATTCCTTTTCTGCTTATGTTAGCCGCTGAGATGGTTTGACACATAAAGGAAGAGTACAGAAATCAGAAGATAGTAGAAATAATCCATTTTCCCATTTTTCCCATTTTTCATATAGTTTCCCTTTACTCAATTTAATGGACGTTATCCATGTTTGGGGTTTTTTTGTTTTTTTGGCCCTGATTTTTATGACTCTAGTCATTAGAGTTTTCAAAAGAGTACATCTGTATCCATTTCAGTTAAACTTAAGTGAAAGTGTCCTAAATAACATGTTCCCTTCTTTACTCAGTTCATTGATTATACCCAAATAATAAGCACTCCTCTCAAGATTTTGACTTGATTTCTTAACTCACTCTGCCAAGAATGTTTAGTGCTTGCGTTAAAAACTAATATTGCACACATTTCTCAAGGGGGAAAGACTCTATATAAATCTCTGTTGACTAAAAAGTTTTACGAATGCAAAGTGCTTTTAATTTTTTTCTTGAATTCCTTCTGCTAACAAAAATCTTCCTAATCAAGCATTTCGTTTGGGGCAATCAAAGCCCTCTTTGCTAAAATTACATGGAAGAAGGATTCTTTTTTCCATTTTTGCAAAAATATTTCAACTACTACAGTTGAAGTGTTCATTTGTGGTCCTTTTCTGCGGAGACTTATAACCTTGTTTCTGCAACATCTAATTGAGCCCCCGATGTTCTCAACTAAGGATATGAAAGTCACAGAATGAAATTAATTTGCACCCACTTTATCACAAACAATCACAATAAATATCTGATAACTGGTTATGTGCCAGTCATGATGCTATGATAATACAGCAGTGCACAGGACAGTCTATTCCTCCAGAGCCTATGGTTTAGCAGGGAAGATAGAATACTTATAAATAATTAAACAACCACAAGTGTGGAGGCCAAAGTACATGGCATATTTAACAGTGAGAATTGATGGAGTCTAAGACGAACTGAGACTTCCTCAAGAAAATGACATTTAAGCTAAAAGCTACAGGATGAGTAGAAATGAGCTAGGCAAAGAGACAGCAAAATGTTTCAGCAGAAAAAACAGCATATGCAAATGTACCCAGGCAGGAAGAATGGTGGTTCGTTCCAGGAACTAGCAGAAATCCAGTTTGGCTGGAGAAAGCAAAGAGATTCAGAAGGAGCCTAGCTAAGAAGATGGCTACAGAGGTAAGCAGGTAGGCATTGGAAACCAAAGTAGGCTGAACTTGCCTTTTCTGGTAAACTCAGTTTTCATAGCCCAGAAGGGATAGGGACACAAAAGACAAAGCAAGAGTCAAGATTTAAAGTCTACCATGAGACTTTCCTTTCACAAAGCCAAGATCCAAAGGGTAGCACTCACAGTATTAGGGCGAATGATAAATGAGTAACTCTACCCTCCTTGGAACTGCAAAAAGCTACCTATTTTAAACTTTGGTGCTGAATGGAGAGAAGAAAGTTTTTCCCTGAGAATTCATTACCACAAGCAAAACCCTTTTGCAGGTTTATAGTTTGAATTCACGTTTCTTGGCTAGGCCAAAAATATCTCAAGTCAATAATTTCATTTAGAGAGGCTCTTTGCTAGTATGACCCAATCACCTGAGAGAAGTAAATGCAAATCCTCTCTGAAGGCTCGAGCCCTCTTGCCTCCCAGGCCTCAAGAGTTTCTGAGAAGGCACTCCTGGGTGGCTCAGCCGATTAAGCATCAGACTCTTGATTTTGGCTCAGGTCATGATCTCAGGGTCCCGAGATGGAGCCCTGCTTGAGATTCTTTTCCTCTCCTTCTGTCCCTCCCCTCACTGCCACTCATGCTCTCTCAAATAAATAAATAAATAAATAAATAAATAAATAATTCTTTTAAAAAAATAAATTTCTACTGACAGTTCAAAGGGATAGCATAATTGGTAGTAAAGCAACATCACCACCACCAACAACAACCACGGTGTCAATCAGCAATAATCATCCAAAATAATGAGCATCATGAGCCCTCATGGCAGAATCAGACCCACAGAATTTTCAGGTGTTGAAATTATTCAACACTGAAAATCAGTAAGTAACTTTAATGTTTCTAAGAATAAATGAATCTTTAAAGCATGACTCAAAAGTGGGCAGTTAAAAAGAATGAAACATCTATTTCTGATACCAATGGATAAGGAATGGAAAATCAATCCTCTTTTGAGAACAACCAGAAAAGTTGGTAAAAAAAACAATGTTTTTAATTGGAGTCCTGGAATCTTGACTACCCTAAGTTCTCCTATCAATGGACCCAGGAAGCTTATTTGGAGATTCTAGCAGAGGAGTGCTGCTACTCATATCCCTTGACTCAAGAACAGTCCTGCTCTGTTAGGTAGGTGGTCCTCTTCCACTGAACATGCAGCTTTGGGAGGGGTGCACTTGAAGTGTGAGGAGGGAGGAAGGGGACACCTGCCTAGGCAGCCAAATCAGCCTTGGTGATCAATGCGGTGACACATGTCACAGCCAGATTGCCCTCACATCCATGGTCAAGATATTTTTAGAATCTTGAACACATGGGAGAACTTATAAGACAGAGAAGAGTTAAAACAGCATTATGTAATAAAGAATTAAAGAATTAAAACAGCTATATGTAATAAATTTGAAAATCTAGACTGCGAAAATTTCTAAAATATATGAAATTTTTAAATTGACAGGAGAAGAAATGGAGAACTTGAATAAAGTATAAATTTAAAGAAATTAAAATGGTAGTTAAGACCTCCTCTTACAAAAAAAAAACAAAAACAAAAAAAACGTCAAAATGATTTTATGGATTAGTTTATCCACCATTTGAGGAGCAATTCATTCTGGTTTCATCGTTTATTCATAAACTAGAGAAAAGAACAAAAGATTCCCAACTCTTTTTTTTTTTTTTTGAAGATTTTATTTATTTATTTGACAGAGATAGAGACAGCTAGCGAGAGAGGGAACAGAAGCAGGGGGAGTGGGAGAGGAAGAAGCAGGCTCATAGAAGAGGAGCCTGATGTGGGGCTCAATCCCATAACGCCGGGATCACGCCCTGAGCCGAAAGCAGACGCTTAACCGCTGTGCCACCCAGGCGCCCCGAAGAAAGCTATATCTTAATTTCAAAACACAAGGACAATATAATAAAAGAACATTATAAGCCAATTTTGCTTATGAATATAAATTTTAACAATGAACTACAGCTATACACAGTATGATTGAATTTCACAAACAGAATATTGAGTGGAAGGGGCAAGTCATAGAAAAATGTAACCACTATGATTCCACTTAAAGTTCAAAAACATTCCAAACCGTATAATATGCTGTTTAAGGATATATACAAAAGTGATCAAGAACATAAAGAAAGGGGTGCCTGGGTGGCACAGCGGTTAAGCGTCTGCCTTCGGCTCAGGGCGTGATCCCCTCATTATGGGATCGAGCCCCACATCAGGCTCCTCTGCTATGAGCCTGCTCCTTCCTCTCCCACTCCCCCTGCTTGTGTTCCCTCTCTCACTGGCTGTCCCTATCTCTGTCAAGTAAATGAATAAAATCTTAAAAAAAAAAAAAAAGAACATAAAGAAAACAGATATAACTAACCCAAAGTTCAGGATAGTGTTTGTTTTGGGAGTAATAAGGGGTTTTTTGATAGAAATATTCTGGTTTTTGGCCTAGGTAGGGAGTATGCACATATCACGTTTTCATTATTCTTTAATTGCACATTTTCATTTATTCTTTTATGTACATTATTTATAGCACACTTTTAAAAATTTTTGATGAACTGAATTTTGATCAAATTTTGATTTGATCAAAAATTTTGATTTTTAAAAGTCATAGCAGCACCAGAATAGAGAGCCAAAAACGCTGTCTTTTCTTCTTAGGGAATTTACTAATGAAAAGGAGATTTAACTTAAAAAAAATAGTAATACGTGTATGTGACTGGCTCAGTCAGTGGAGTATGTGACTCTTGACTCATGAGTTCAAGCTCCACATTGAGCATAGAGTTTACCTTTAAAAAAAAAAAAGGCAAAACCCTACAGTATTTTGAATTTGAAACTCCAGATAATGGCAAAGAAGTTAGTGTGAGTGCTTTTCCAAAATTTGATTAAACCACCAAAACTTTTCCTATTAGACTATCCACTAACTTCCTTTCTATTGCAATGGATAAATCACTTGTTCAAAATCACATTCATATAATTCCCTGAAGAATGCTTGCTTGGTCTTCTCATATGTATTTGTAATTCCGAAGCTATCAGTCCTTTATTTATTCTTTGTATCCTTCTTTCCTTCCTTCCTTCCTTCTTTCCTTCCCTTCCCTTCCCTTCCCTTCCCTTCCCCTTCCTCCCTCCCTCCTTTCTTTCTTTCTTTCTTTCTTTCTTTCTTTCTTTCTTTCTTTCTTTCTTTCTTTCTTTCTCCTTCGTACAGGCCTTGACTCACTTTATTTTTCTCATATAAAACTATGTGGTGGCCACAGATGGAGCCTGTCCTCTGCATCGAAACACTGGTGTGGGTCTTTACCAGATGGTCAGTGAATCCCTGATAGGGAGAGTTGGTGTACACAGTCTCTTTCCAGAGGTCAGGGGTGAGATAGCTGTGGGTCTTGGAAATGGCTTCAAAAGCGACCTTGGCCACGCGGCCCAGGGTGACAGCGCAGCCCCTGGCTGAGGTGTAGCCGTCGTCAAGTCATCAGTAGCTTCTTGGGTGCAGGGGCCGGGATGATGCCTCAGGGCCGGTGATGAGATATACCTGTGCAGAGCCCGAGTGGCCGGTCACCTTGTGAGGGACAGTGTGGGGCTTGCTGATCTTATTCCCCTAGTAGTTTCACAGCATGGGGACAATGGAGAGCTCTGCCAGGATGATGGCTCCATGGATGGCAGTGGCTACCTCCTTGGAGCACTTAACACCCAGACTCACGTGTCCACTGTATTCTCTGATGGCAACAAATGCCTAGAACCTGGTCTGCTGGCCAGCACGCATCTGCTTTTGCACAAGTATAATCTTCAAAACCTCATCCTTGAGGGATGCACCCAGGAAAGCGTCAGTGATCTCAGATGCCCTGACAGGCAGAGAGACAAGACAGATCTCTTGCAGGGACTTGATCTTCATGTCTTTGACCAGGTGGCCTGGCCTGGTGACCGGGATCCACTCCTCGTCCTTGACCTTGCCTCCCTGAGCTCCTGGCCTCTGAGGAAGCTGCCTGGTTTCCCATTCCAGGGCCCTCCCACACCACCTGCATCATCCATCATTTGGTGTTTTCTCCAAGAAGTTTTTGTAGTCTTTCCTCCCTTTTTTTTAAGGTTTTATTTTTAAGTAATCTCTACACCCAACACGGGGCTTGAACTCACAACCCCCAGATCAAGAGTCTCATGCTCCTCTGACTGAGCCAGCCGGGTGCCCCAGTTTTTGTACTCTTTCTTAAATGGTTAATATTGTGGTATGATTGTTGCTGTGTACACAGGCAAGCATTTTATACAGTCATACCTTAGAGATATTGCAGGTTCGGTTCCAGACCACTGCAATAAAGCCAATATCATAATAAAGAGAGTCAAATGAATTTTTTGGTTCCCCAGTGCATATAAAAGTACATTTACACTATATTGTAACCTATTAAGTGTGCAATAGCATTTTATCTTTTAAAAACACAATGTAAATACCTTACCTAAAAAATAAAGGAACCAATCCCCAATACGATTTTGCTCTTTCTTATTTTTTGTGAACAGGTAGGTCTGTCTTCTGGTGGGGATGAGGCCAAGGCTGTCTTATCTCTTTGTTGTCTCAGCTTCATGCTAGAACCTGGCCAAGGTTGAAAGCCTGGCACCTATCCTTCACCCCACCTCAAGAATGGGGTTGGGATATTTCCTGCCCCAAACATCCCTGGATTTTAAGTATTTTAACCGTGCCCTCAGTTATCTTCCATGTTGCTGAGGTAAATGAAATCTTTTAAAATGTTAATACTAAGTAAATAAATAAATCAATCTTAGTCCCAAAAAATACTGCTTAAAAATGTTAAACATCATCTGAGCTTTCAGAGAGTCGTAATCTTTTTGCTGTTGTAGGCTCTTGCCTTGATGTTGATGGCTACTGACTGATCAGGGTGGTGGTGGTTGCTAAACGTTGGGGTGGCTGTGCCAATTTCTTAAAATAAGACAACAGGTGAAGTTTGCTGCATTGATTGACTCTTCCTTTCGTGAAAAATTTCTCTGTAGCGTGTGATGCAATTTGATAGCATTTTATCCAGAGTAGAACTACTTTTAAAATTGGGGTCCATCCAGGTGCCTGGGTGGCTCATTTGGTTAAGCATCTGCCTTAGGCTCAGGTTGTGATCCCAGGGTCCCGGGATGGAGTCCCACATGGGGCTTCCTTGCTCAGCAGGGAGTCTGTTTCTCCCTCTACCCTTACCTCCTGCTTGTGATCTCTCTCTCTCTCTCAAATAAATAAAAAAATCTTTAAAATAAAAAAAATTGGGGTCAATCCCTTCAAACCTTGCCACTGCTTTTTCAACTAAGTTTACGTAATATTCTAAATCCTTTGATGTCATTCAACAATCTTCACAGCATACTCTGGCAGGAGTAGTTTCCATCGCAAGAAACCGCTTTCTTTGCTCATCTGTAAGAAGCAACTCCTCATCCATTCAAGTTTTATCATGAGATTCCAGCAATTCAGTCCCATCTTCAAGCTCCACTTGTCATTTTAGTTCTCTTGCTATTTCCACCACATCTTCAGTTCCACTGAAGTCTTGGACCCCTCAAAGTCACCAATAGGGTTGGAATTAACTTCTTCTAAACTCCTGTTAATGTTGATATTTTGAACTCTTTCTATGAATCACAAATGTTCTTAATGGCATCTCAAATGGTGAATCCTTTCCAGAAAGTTTTCAATGGACTTTGCCCAGACCCATCAGAGGAATCATGTCCATGGCATCTATAGCCTTATGAAATGTATTTCCTAAGTAAGAAGACTTGAAAGTTGGAATTACTCCTTGATCCATGGGCTACAGGTTGGATGTTATGTTAGCAGGCATGAAAACAACATTAATCTCCATCAAAGGTCAATGAACTCTTCAAATGATCAGTAATATTTTGAAAGAAATCTGTTTTCCTGGGCAGTAGGTCTCAACAGTGGGCTTAAAATGTTCAGTAAACCATGTTGTAAACAGATGTGCTGGCATCCAGTCTTGCTTGTTCCACTTCTAGAGCACAGGCCAAGTAGATTTCATATAATTCTTGAGAGATCTAGGATTTTCAGAATGGCAAATGAGCATCAGCTTCAAGTTAAAGTCACCAGCTGCATGAGCCCCTGACAAGAGTTAGCCTGCTTTTTGAAGTTTGAAGCCAGGCATTGGCTTCTCCCACATGGCATTTTCTTAGAATATAATATAAGAATTTCTTAGAATATAAGAATATATTTTCTTAGGATCACTCTCATGTTGAGTGTAGCCGCCTCAGGAATGATCTTAGAACTTGCTCAGCTTCCATATCAACACTAGCTGTTTCATTTACTACCGTAATGAAGGTGGCTTCTTTCCTTAATCCTCATGAACGTCTGCTAGCTACAAGCTTTTCTCTTTCAGGGTTCTCACCTACCTCAGCCTTCATGGAACTGAAGAGAATTAGGGCTTTTCTCTAGATTAGGCTTTGACTTACGGGAATGTTGTGGCTAGCTTGATATCTTCTATCCAGGCCACTGAAACTCTCCATACTAGCAATAGGGTGTTTTGCGAGAGGCTAGCAAGATGGCGGAGGAGCAGGAGACCTAAATTTCGTCTGGTCCCAGGAATTCAGCTAGATAGTTATCAAACCATTCTGAACACCTACGAACTCTGCAGGAGATCCAAGAAGAGAGTAGCAGCAACTCTATGAACAGAAAAGCGACCACTTTTTGGAAGGTAGGACGTGCGGAGAAGTGAATCTAAGGCGATGTATGGGAACGTAGACCGTGCGGGGAGGGAGCCTCCGTCAGCCGGCTACCGGCAAGCGATAGAGCCCCGGAGCACAAAATCGGAACTTTTAGAAGTCTGCTCCGGTGAGAGGGGTGGGGGGGTGGGGGGTGGAACCCTCGCTGGGACGGTGTGGTCTCAGGACTCTCGGGGTCACAGAAAGACTGAGGGTGCCTGAGTGCATCAGAGCTACCAGGTATCGGCCCAGGGAAGCCAGCTGTGAAACAGTGAGCTGAAGAGTGGACTCTCAGCTCCGGGTGGCCATAAACCATTATCTGCGGCATAGTCGAGCCACTGCTCTTTGAGCAGGGGCCCAACAAGCGGCAGATCCGGGGACACTCCTCTTCCTTCCCCGGGAGAAGTGGCTCGGGAGCACACTGCAGGAATCTACTGGGTTTGGAGACTCCAAATAGGGTCGTGTGCCAGAGATAGAAATGCTTGGTCACAGGCCAGGTGAGCATGGAGTGTGGCTGGAGACCAGGGAGACAGGAGTGACTGAATGCTTTTCTCTGAGGGTGCACTAAGGAATGGGCCCCAAACTCTTGTCTCTTCTGGGGCTGGAGATTGGGAGGCTACCGTTTTCATTCTCTCCCTCTAAAGCTGCGCAGAAAGCCTTCAGAGAACAAAAGCTACTGAGAGCAAACCTGAGCAGATTACTTAGCCTGGCCCCTGGCAAGGGCGGTGCAATTCCGCCTGGGGCAAAGACACTTGGCGAATCAGTGCAACAGGCCCCTCCCCCAGAAGATCAGCAAGAAGATCCAGCCAAGACGAAGTTTACTGGTCAATGAGAACTGCAAAACTCCAGGAAAAAAGAGGCTTTCCCCCCATGATTCTGTAGTCTTTCAAAGTTAATTTTTTAAATTTTCTTCATTTTTTTCTGTTTCTATTTCTTTTTTTTTAAATTTTTCTTCTTTCCTTTTTCATCTCATCAATTCCTTTTTTAAAATCTTTTTTAATTTTCATTTTTACAGTCATATTCCATCCCTTCATTGTATTTACCCTTATTTGTGTGTGTGTGTATATGTATATATACACATATATATGCATATACACGCATGTATATATGCATATACATATATATATATATATATATATATATATACACACACACACACAAGTTTTTCTTTCTTTAAAAAATTTTGGGAGGCAGTTTCTTCTAATAGACCAAAATACACCCAAAATCTAGTGTGTGGCTCTGGTCTATTCACCAGCCTGATCGCCTGATCACATTCTTTTTTTTTTTTTTCTTTTTCTTTTCCCCCCAGTTTTGGGTCTCTTCTGATTCGTTTAGTGTATATTTTTCTGGGGTTGTTGTTACCCTTTTAGCATTTTGTTCTCTCATTCATCTGTTCTTCTCTGGACAAAATGACAAAATGGAAAAACTCACCTTAAAAAAAAAAAAACGAGAGGCAGTACCGATGGTCAGGGACCTAATCAACATGGACATTAGTAAGATGTCAGAAGTAGAGTTCAGAATGACAATTATAAAGATACTAGCTGGGTGTGAAAAAGGCATAGAAGATACTAGAAAAGCCCTTTCTGGAGAACTAAAATCTAACCAAGTCGAAATAAAAAAGGCTATCAATGAGGTGCAATAAAAAATGGAGGCTCTAACTGCTAGGATAAATGAGGCAGAAGAGAGAAGTAGTGATATAGAAGACCGAATGATGGAGAATAAAGAAGCTGAGAAAAAGAGAGATAAACAACTACTGGATCACGAGGGGGAGAATTTGAGAGGTAAGTGATACCATAAAGCGAAATAATATTAGAATAATTGGGATCCCTGGGCGCCTGGGTAGCGCAGTCGTTAGGCGGCTGCCTTCGGCTCAGGGCGTGATCCCGGCGTTCCGGGATCGAGTCCCACATCGGGCTCCTCCGCTATGAGCCTGCTTCTTCCTCTCCCACTTCCCCTGCTTGTGTTCCCTCTCTCGCTGGCTGTCTCTATCTCTGTCAAATAAATAAATAAATAATCTTTAAAAAAAATATATTAAAAAAAAAAAAGAATAATTGGGATCCCAGAAGAAGAAGAGAGAGGGGCAGAAGGTATATTGGAGCAAATTATAGCAGAGAACTTGCCTAATTTGGGAAAGGAAACAGGCATCAAAATCCAGGAGGCACAGAGAACCCCCTTTTAAAATCAATAAAAATAGGTCAACACCCCGACATCTAATAGTAAAACTTACAAATCTTAGAGACAAAGAGAAAATCCTGAAAGCAGATCGCAACAAGAGGTCTGTAACCTACAATGGCAGACCAATCCACAGAGACCTGGCAGGCCAGAAAGAACTGGCATGTTATATTCAGGGCACTAAATGAGAAAAATATGCAGCCAAGAATATTATATCCAGCTAAGCTGTCATTGAAAATAGAGGGAGAGATGAGCTTCCAGGACAAACAAAAACTAAAACAATTTGCAAGCACAAACCAGCCCTACAAGAAATATTGAAAAGGGTCCTCTAAGCAAAGAGAGAGCCTAAAAGTAACATAGACCAGAAAGGAGCAGAGACAATATATAGTAACAGTCACCTTACAGGCAATACAATGGCACTAAATTCATATCTTTCAATAGTTACCCTGAATGTAAATGGGCTAAATGCTCCAATCAAAAGACACAGGGTATCAGATTGGATTAAAAAAAACAAGACCCTTCAATATGCTGTGTGCAAGAGACTCATTTTAGACCCAAAGACACCTCCACACTTAAAGTGAGAGGGTGGAAAACCATTAACCATGCTAATAGACATCAAAAGAAAGCTGGGGTGGCAATCCTTCTATCAGACAAATTAGATTTTAAACAAAAGACTACAACAAGAGATGAGGAAGGACACAATATCATACTTAAAGGGTCTATCCAACAAGAAGATCTAACAGTTGTAAATATTTATGCCCCTAACATGGGAGCAGCCAATTATATAAGCCAATTAATAACAAAATCAGAGAAACACATCAACAATAATACAATAATAGTAGGGGACTTTAACACCTCCCTCACTGATATGGATGGATCATCTAAGCAAAAGATCAACAAGGAAATAAGGGCTTTAAATGACATAGTGGACCAGATGGACTTCACAGATATATTTAGAACATTCCATCCCAGAGCAACAGAATACACATTCTTCTCTAGTGCACATGGAACATTCTCCAGAATAGATCACATCCTGGGTCACAAATCAGGTCTCAACTGGTATCAAAAGATTGGGATCAGGGGTGCCTGGGTGGCTCAGTTGTTAAGCATCTGCCTTTGGCTCAGGGCGGGATCCCAGAATCCTGGGATTGAGCCCCATATCAGGCTCCTCCGCTGGGAGCCTGCTTCTTCCTCCCACTCCCCCTGCCTGTGTTCCCTCTCTCACTGGCTGTCTCTCTCTCTCTGTCAAATAAATAAATAAAATCTTTAAAAAAAAAAAAGATTGGGATCATTCCCTGCCTATTTTCAGATCACAGTGCTTTGAAACTCAAACTCAGCACAAGAGGAAAATTGGAAAGAACTCAAATACATGGAAGCTAAGTAGCATCCTACTAAAGAATGAATGGGTCAACCAGGAAATTAAAGAAGAATTAAAAAATTCATAGAAACAAATGAAAATGAAAACACACTGTTCAAAATCTTTGGGATGCAGCAAAGGCGGTCCTAAGAGGGAAGTATATAGCAACACAAGCCTTTCTCAAGAAACAAGAAAGGTCTCAAATACACAACCTAACCCTACACCTACAGGAGCTGGAGAAAGAACAGCAAATACACAACCTAACCCTACACCTACAGGAGCTGGAGAAAGAACAGCAAATAAAGCCTAAACCCAGCAGAAGAGAAATAATAAAGATCAGAGCAGAAATCAATGAAATAGAAACCAAAAGAACAATTGATAAACCCCTGGCCAGACTTATCAAAAAGAAAAGAGAAAGGACCCCAAAAAATAAAATCATGAATGAAAGAGGAGAGATCACAACCAATACCAAAGAAATACAAACAATTATAGGAACATATTATGAGCAACTATATGCCAACAAATTAGACAATGTGGAAGAAATGGATGCATTCCTAGAGACATATAAACTACCAAAACTGAACCAGGAAGAAATAGAAAACCTGAACAGACCCATAACCAGCAAGGAAATTGAAGCAGTAATCAAAAATCTCCCCACAAACAAGAGCCCAGGTTCAGATGGCTTCCTAGGGGAATTCTACCAAATATTTAAAGAAGAATTAGTACCTATTCTTCTGAAACTGTTCCAAAAAATAGAAATGGAAGGAAAACTTCCAAATTCATTATGAGGCCAGCATTACCTTGATCCCAAAACCAGACAAAGACCCTATCAAAAGGAGAATTACAAACCAATATCCCTGATGAACACAGATGCAAAAATTCTCACCAAAATACTAGCCAATAGGATCCAACAGTATATTAAAAGGATTATTCACCACGACCAAGTGGGGTTTATTCCTGGGCTGCAAGGTTGGTTCAACATCTGCAAATCAATCAATGTGATACACTACATTAAGAAAAGAAAGGACAAAAACTGTATGATACTCTCAATAGATGCAGAAAAAGCATTTGACAAAGTATGGCATCCTTTCTTGATTAAAACTCTTCACAGCATAGGGACATACTTCAATATCATAAAAGCCACATATGAAAAACCCACAGCGAATATGATTCTCAATGGGGAAAAACTGAGAGCTTTTCCTCTAAGGTCAGAAACGCATCAGGGATGTCCACTATCACCACTGCTGTTCAGCATAATACTAGAAGTTCTAGCCTCAGCAATCAGACAACAAAAAGAAATAAAGAGCATCTGAATCAGCAAAGAAGATGTCAAACTCTCACTCTTTGCAGGTGATATGATACTTTATGTGGAAAACCCAAAAGACTCCACCCCAAAACTGCTAGAACTCATACAGGAATTCAGTAAAGTTGCAGGATATAAAATCAGTGCACAGAAATCAGTTGCATTCTATACACCAACAATAATACAGAAGAAAGAGAAATTAAGGAGTCAATCCACTTACAATTACACCCAAAACCGTAAGATACCTAGGAATAAATCTAACCAAAGAGGCAAAGAATCTGTACTCAGAAAACTATAAAATACTCATGAAAGAAATTGAGGAAAACACAAAGAAATAGAAAAATGTTCCATGCTCATGGATTGGAAGAACAAATATCATGAAAATGTCTATGCTACCTAGAGCAATCTACACATTTAATGCAATATCTATCAAAATACCATCCACTTTTTTCAGAGAAATGGAACAAATAATCCTAAAATTTGTATGGAGCCAGAAAAGGCCCTAAATAGCCAGAGGAATGTTGAAAAAAAAAACCCCAAAGCTGATGGCATCACAATGCCAGACTTCAAGCTCTACTACAAAGCTGTTATCATCAAGACAGTATGGTACTGGCACAAAAACAGACACATTGATCAATGCAACAAAATAGAGAGCCCAGAAATGGATCCTCAACTCTACGGTCAACTAATCTTTGACAAAGCAGGGAAAAATATCCAATGGAAAAAGGACAGTCTCTTCAACAAATGGTGTTGGGAAAATTGAACAGCCAAATGTAGAAGAATGAAACTGGACCATTTCCTTACACAACACACAAAAATAGACTCAAAATGGATGAAAGACCTAAATGTAAGATAGGAATCCATCAAAATCCTAGAGAACACAGGCAGCAACCTCTTCGACCTCAGCTGCAGCAACTTCTTCCTAGACGTTGCCAAAGGCAAGGGAAGCAAGGACAAAAATGAACTGTTGGGACTTCAACAAGATAAAAAGCTTTTCCACAGCAAAGGAAACAGTCAACAAAGCCAAAAGACAACCTACAGAATAGGAGAAGACATTTGCAAATGACATATCAGATAAAGGGCTAGTATCCAAAATCTATAAAGAACTTCTCAAACTCAACACCCAAAGAACAAATAATCCAGTCAAGAAATGGGCAGAAGACATGAACAGACATTTCTGCAAAGAAGACATCCAGATGACCAACGGACACATGAAAAAGTACTCAACATCACTCAGCGTCAGGGAAATACAAATCAAAACCACAATGAGATATCACCTTACACCAGTTAGAAAGTCAAAAAGTAACAGGACAGGAAACAACAAGTGTTGGCAAGGATGTGGAGAAAAGGGATCCCTCTTACACTGCTGGTGGGAATGCAAGCTGGTGCAGCCATTCTGGAAAACAGTATGGAGGATCCTCAAAAAGTTAAAAATAGAGCTACCCTACAACCAAGCAATTGCACTACTGGGTATTTACCCCAAAGATATAGTGATCCGAAGGGGCACGTGCACCCCAATATTTATAGTAGCAATGTCCATAATAGCCAAACTATGGAAAGAGCCTAGTTGTTCATCAACAGATGAACGGATAAAGAAGATGTGGTATTTACATACAATGGAATATCATGCAGCCATCAAAATATGAAAACTTGCCACTTACGATGTCATGGATAGAACTAGAGGGCATTATGCTAAGCAAAATAAGTCAGTCAGAGAAAGACAATTATATGATCTCACTGATATGTGGAATTTGAGAAACAAGGCAGAGGAGCATAGGGGAAGAGAGGAAAAAATGAAACAACACAAAATCAGAGAGGGAGACAGACCATAAAAGGCTCTTAATCTCAGGAGACAAACTGAAGGTTGTTGGAGTGGAGGGGTGTGGGAGGAATGGGGTGGCTGGGTGATGGACGTTGGGAAGGGCGTGTGCTATGGTGAGTGCTGTGAACTGTGTAAGACTGATGAATCACAGACCCATAATCCTGAAACAAATAATACATTATATGTTAGTAAAAATAAATAAATTTTTAAAAAAAGAGTGAACCTTATGTAAAATATGACTTTTGTTAATAATAAAAAAATAGGCTGTTTTGCTTTCTTATCATTTTTTGTGTTCGCTAGAGTAACACTTCTCATTTCCTTGGTGTTCCCAACTTGGCTAACTTTTTGGCTCATGAGGCCTCGCTTTTAGCCTGTCTGGGCTTTCAACATGCCTTTCTCACTAAACTTAATCATTTCTAACTTTTGACTTGAAATGAGAAACATGGGACTCTTTTTTCACTTGAACACTTGCCATCGTAGGGTTATTGATTGGATTAATTTCAATATTGTTATGTTTCAGGGACTAGGGAGGCCTAAGGATGTGGAGAGAGACAGGGGAATGGCTGGCTAGTGGAGCACTCAGAACACACACAATATTTATCGATTAAGTTGGCTGTCTCATATGGGTGCAGCTCATGGCACCCCAACTACTATTATAGTAACATCAAAGATCACCAATCACAGATCCCCATAACAAATATAATAATGATGAAAAAGTTGAAATATTGCAAGAATTACCAACACATGACACAGAGACATGAAGTGAACAAGTGCTAATGGGAAAATATCACCAATAGACTTGCTCAATGTAGGTGTTGCCACAAACCTTTAATTTGTCAAAAACACTGTATCTGTGAAGTGCAATAAAAAAAATAGGGACACCTGAGTGGCTCGGTCAGTTAAGCATCCGACTGTTGATTTCAGCTCACGTCATGAACCCAGGGTCGTGAGATCAAGCCCTACATTGGGCTCCATGCTTAGTTGGGGCATCTGCTTGAGATTCTCTCTCTCCCTCTCCCTCTGCCCTCCCCGCCCCCGCTCATGTGTGCTCTCTCTCTAAGGGAAAAAAAAACACAGAAACACACAAAACAGAATAAAATGAGGTATATCGTATGCACAAAGCACCTCATGATTTTTTTGATGAGACGCTTAAAATTTCATGGCATTTTATCAATTCAGACTTTTTAACCTCAGGTAACCTTGATATGGGTTAAGATTACTCAGAGGCCCAGTAATGTCTATATTTTTAAGTAGCTTGGAAAAAACTGCTAAGACAGGCTGTTGGAGATGCAAAAATGAAACAGACTGACAGGGGCAGACAACCACCATCACCACCACCATCATCACTGTCAACAATAAAGCATTCCCCATGTCTAGACGTTGTGTTGAAAGTTTTCTGTTCATTATGTTGAATCTTTACAATTCTAGAAAATTGGTATTATTATCACCATCTTACAAAACAAGGCACTGAGGTTTGTAAAGGTTAAGTAACTCACCCCAAATAAAACAATAAATAGCAGAGCTAAGATTCAAAACCAGTTCTGTTCATCCCTACGTATTCAGTCAACATTACGACCATGCTGACCCTCTTGGCCATCCCCAAGTAAACTGAAGATTGGACTCCGTTAATTACATACAGAGCTGGTCCTGAGCTTGTGTGCCCTCAGATGCATTTCTTGCCCTCCCTCACCTCTCTCTCACAGGGAGGACTGACCTTCTTGTGTCAGCTGACTTCCTAGTGTGTGTGGCTAATAGGAAGAGTTTGGAGAGCAGCAGGAAAAAGAAGCCAGGTTGTTTCTCATCAAATCCACTCCCACGTGCTGGGGGTGGAATCCTGGGCATCAGCCATTTCCTTCCTTACTCCAGCAGCAGCTATGCAGGCTTTCACCAGGTAGCTCTAGTCCCTGGGTTTCCTTAACAATCCTTCCTCCCTTTGTCCCTTTAGCCTAGTGGCATCCTACTGTGGTTAATCTAAAGCAAGAGTCTTGGGTATAGAAATAAGTGAATGTGTTTGTTCCTTTTGGCTCTATCACCATGGCCACCACTAACTGGACCAGTGGAGTGGCTCTAACTCAAGAATAGCCCACAATTGGCTGTCAGGCTTCCTGTGAGGGAAACGGGAGCAAGAGCTTTGCCATCGGGTCCTTAGCAAAAATCTGTCTGGTGTTTGATCTATGGATTTAGGGAGTCAGTTAGTTGGTAGCAGGAGCAAAGGCAGAAAGGTGCTCTGAGAGAAACAAAGGCAGAGAGAAACGACATTATGTCAATTGCAGGGCACTCAGGAAGATAGCAAGCTCGTGTGGTCAGGATTGAGGGGAGGATGGTTTATCTGTGCTGGCCTCTGAAGAAACTTCCAGTTTGGAAGCCACATTACAGTTTCTGTCCAGTTCAGCTATCCTCAGGTTCCCATTATTCTTGTGTGACCCAGTGACTGTGTCACTTCCTGCTTTCCTGGCTGGCTGAAACTTGTGGCTGAGTTTTCTGCTTCTATTCTCTTTTTAAAATTTTCCTTAGGTATCCTTCCAATAAATCATTCACTTCCTGACATAATCTGAGTGTGTTCATTTTTTTTTTTTACAACCAATTTAACCACCTAAGAGTTTTTAAAGCATGTCTATATCTCTTCCATCTTACCTGCATTGCAACTCTATGTGCTAGGCAGGGTAGAGGTTTTTATTACCATTAAAAAAAATTTCAAGCTGGGGCTCCTGATTGGCTCAGTTGGTTAAGCGTCCAACTCTTGATTTTGGCTCAGGTCATGATCTCAGATCAAGCCCCATGTCAGGCTCCCCTGCTGGGCATGCAGCCTGCTTAAGATTCTCTCTCTCCTCTTCCCACTGCCCCCCCCCCACTAAAAAAATTCAAACTTCAGATTAGCTAAATAACTACCCACAATCACTGGGTTAAGTAATAATTGATAGAACCAGGACTAGGAACCAGGCATTTTGATTTTTGTGTTAGGAACTACTGGCCTACTTTTTGCTAGTTCCTTATGAACACACAAGTATACACACACACCCATCAATGATTTATTTAGCAGGAAAATTGATGTTCGGACATACTGGGTATCAGATGTTCACTACTAGGTATCCAAGTGTCCTTCGACTTATGTGGATAATTTACATCTCTAGGCATCTTTATGATAACGCCTCTCCTATTCTACAGAAGGGTCAAGATGAGTCATAATAGGCAAATATTCTGCAACTGAAAACCACACAAACCCATTTATTTTTTCAGAAACATTTACTGGGAACCTACTCTGTGGTGAAAACTTGCTAAGTGCTGGGGATACAGAGATGGAAAAAAAAAAATCCCTTGTGGGAATTTTCAGCCCAAAGGGAAAGAGATACAAGTAGCGATAAATAACGCAGCACAAGGGCAACAAGCACAGGCAAAGCACAGATCCAGACCAGATGAAGGTTTGATGAACTCTCTGGGGGTAGTTGACAGGGAAGAGTTCCTTGAAAAAGTAACAATTGACTGGAGTTTAAAAAGTGGAACTGGAATATTAATTTAAAAAAATTTTTTTTAAATTCTCTTTAATTTAACTCCATACCCAAAGTGGGGTTCAAACTCATGACCCTGAGATCAAGAATCTCATGCTTTACCAACTGAGCCAGCCAGGTGCCCCCTGGAATATCCATACTTAATGGTAAAGGGGAAAGATGCTACAAAGAGATGAAAAAGGATAGTCAGAATGCAAAAAGAGAATGAGGAGGGGTGGTGGCCCAAACACCACGGGAAATGGCTTCAAGGAAGGATAGAGGAACACTGTAAAAAAAACTCAAAAGTATCTGTTAAGTAATATACAGATACAGTAATACACTAATACAGGCTCAATGGGCCTGGCAAGTAGGAAGTTCTTGGCAACCTGTTTCCAAGGGAGGAGGGGGTAGCAATTAATCCAGAATTCAATGGGATCCAGAGTAAAAGGGAGGTAAGCCAGTAGAGGTATCAAATGTTTCAGGAATCCCAGAAATGAACAAAAATTTTGTCAGACTTCTCTAAAGTTGGAAGAGGGTTAGAGAACATACCATGTCATGGGGGAATGAATGGAATTTGGGAGAAGAATATCTAAGGAACTAACCTAAACTGGAGAATCTTTGATGACTATAATTTTCTGGTATGCTTTCTGTTTAGTAGATACAGGAATATAATTGGCCTATTTGTTCTTCCCTCTTCCCCATTTTTAAATTAGTACACATGTATTATGTGGGCCACTTCCTATGTCCTTCGTAGTGCATACTATGGAGAGTTTAATTCCTACCAATGTATATGACCAATGATCATTTTGCACATGGTTAGGCACAGAAATGTAGACCCTGGATTCAGACCACCTTGATCTGAATCTTAGGTCCACCTTGTATCTACATGGTCTTCTGCAAATTAATTAATCCCTTTGTTTCTCTCTTTCTTCATCTGTAAAGTAAGAATAATGATAATACCTACTTTGCAGCATAGTTGGGAGCTTTAACTGAGTTACAACATGTAAAATGCTTAGAACAGTGCCTGGCACTTACAAAGTGATCTAAATGATAGATGTTATTATTAGCAGTATTAATTGTGGAAATAATAAAACAGAATGTTTGAAATTGAATTATGCTGGAAAATCCAGGACTTGTGTGTGCATGTGTGCATACGTGTGTGTGTGTATGAATGATAGAAGCCCCATTCAAAATAATTTTACTCAAAGGGCGAATGTATTGATTCATGTCACTGTGGTAGATTGTTTAGGCAGGGAGAAGTTTGTTCTCTGCATCTCTTGGAACTATCTGCCACTCATTGTCTGATGGAATCATTCTCTTCCATAGCAGAAAGGGGAGGGAGGATGTGACTGGTAGTCCCAGGGCTTCATTCTTATGGTACATGATGCAAAAGAAGAGAGACTCCCTCTCAACCCCATCAGCACAACATTCAGAAAAGTCCAGGAGAGGAAGGGATTGGCCCAACCCATGGCATGTGCCCACGCTTGTGATTGGGAATATGGGGGCCTTGCTTAATAATGCCACCAAGACCACGTGGAACAGAGGAAGCAGTCTAAGCAGATAAATCCATGCTAGAGTACCTTTTAAAATCATATGCTCAGGGGCGCCTGGGTGGCACAGCGGTTGAGCGTCTGCCTTCGGCTCAGGGCGTGATCCCGGCGTTGTGGGATCGAGCCCCACATCAGGCTCCTCTGCTGTGAGCCTGCTTCTTCCTCTCCCACTCCCCCTGCTTGTGTTCCCTCTCTCTCTGGCTGTCTCTATCTCTGTCAAATAAATAAATAAAATCTTTAAAAAAAAATCATATGCTCACCACAGTTTGCCTTTGAGGTAAGCCGTATTAAAACTCATTTTTAGATACTTCCATAAATGACAACAATAAAAGTAACACTTGCAACTAACACTGAGTACTTACTATGTGTTGGGCATTGTCCTAAAAGAACTGACATTGAATTCTTACAACAGACCTGTAAACAGGTATTCTTGTTGTTGTTGTTGTTGTTGTTGTTATTTTATTATCATCACTAGTACTTTACAAATGGAGAAGTGGAAGAAAGAGAAAGACTAAGTTGCTTGCCCTGAGATCATTCATCAAAAAGTCGTAGATCTGGGAAATGAGTCCTGATAGTTGGCTCCAGAATCTGGACTCTCAGGTTGTGCTGCCAAAGAAGAGGAGGGGAAAAAACAGCCCACTATATTTGGATAGGAGAAAACATATTTTCAAATACACTTAGTGGAGATTTTGGAATCAAACCAAAAGATAACTTTGGTTTTGAGCTTGTTTCTAAGATGTTGAAGACTCAGAAATGTTGAAGGTTGGAGAAGATTTTCTAAAAATTCCATCAGTGTTTTAAATCATCCAAAGAATATACTGGATACAATGTATCTCAATCTCCTGGATAATGTCCACAAAAAAGCATGTTTTATACATTCTTGGGTATTAACTAAGAGCTCACTTGTATTACAAGTAATTCTATCTACTGAAGGATTGAAGACTATCTCCTTGCAGAGCTGAGAGAAAGCATTGAGTAGACCTTTCTTGAAGTTAGAAGCTCTGGTTCACAAGGGGATCATGGAGCATTTCTGGAGATCCAGCAATACCTCTGGGCACCTTTCTTCCCTCAGGTTCATGGGATTCTTCCTGTGTTCCTTTCTTCTTCACAGTTGCTACCACCCATGTCTGTTCTTCCTCACTATGCTATATTAGAAACTACTTCTTCAGCTTTCTCTAACCATCCTCAATGACCTCAGGAAAGAAAGCACAGAGGTCCTTTTTGTTTTTAAGGAATTGCTGTTAATTGCTATGGGGAAACAAATTTGTGGCCAAAAGAAACCAACCAAAAAATGGAAAAGTAGCAAATATTCACAAAATGTCAACAAGTTCTTTAAGTTAGTCCTCACATGGGGCACCTGGGTGGCTCAGTCAGTTAAGTGACTGCCTTCGGCTCAGGTCATGATCCTGGGGTCCTGGGATCAAGCCCCACATCGGGCTCCATGCTTAGCAGGGAGTCTGCTTCTCCCTTTCCCTCTGCTCTTCCCCCCCACTGCTCTTGCTCTCTGTCTCTCAAATAAATAAATAAATAAATAAAATCTTAAAAAAAAAATAAGAGTCATGATTCAAACTGAAGCTGCCTGGCTCTAAAGTCTACTTTCTTGACCT
This sequence comes from Ailuropoda melanoleuca, assembly GCF_002007445.2. NCBI lineage: Eukaryota > Metazoa > Chordata > Mammalia > Carnivora > Ursidae > Ailuropoda > Ailuropoda melanoleuca. Next base: position 77,752,229 of record NC_048225.1, read on the forward strand.
TCTGGTGTAGCAAAAATCAGGACTGATGCTTTCACAAGCAGAAGTGTGTAACAGTAGGTGACTACATGGAAATATGGCTTGGGAGCTGGCTGCTTTGGCAGGCCCTCTTTGTCAGAGTACTTGGCAGGATCAGCATTGCCCTGTGACTGTGCCTCAGCTCTTTTTATAAATTGGATTTTCTCAATTACCCAGAGATGATGAGTGTCTTAAAGATGGTTCACACTGACCAAACTCATAGGACAATAATGTATCAGCCATAAGGTCAAGTGATATATTCCTTACCAGTGCCTGGAAACTCTTACCCTCTGTCCAGGACTCACTTTTCCTGGTATAGGGGAAACTGAAAAACCAGAAAGTTTATTAGTAAGAGTAGAATTGCAGCAAGAAGAGTCAAAATTGAGGGAATCATATTACTTTAGGCTCAGGACAGACCTAATAAAAGATTTTTTTCTCTCATGCCAGAGGATACAACCTGATGGCTCCTGTGTCCAGATCTGATGTCTTCTTCACTGGTCAGGGGTAGGATGGGCATATCTAGTATTTGTCTTGGTAGCTTTGGGGATGTCAAAAAATAAAAGTCATACCCACATTCATGCAATAGAGGTGGTATTTAAGTGGCAGAGGTAGAATTCTCATTCAGTCTGACTCCAAAGCAATAGTTCTTCAGAGGACCCCATCATCTGGTTTAAAAGGGAGATGACAGTAGACCGCAGTCGAGATCAGCCATTGACTGACAGACAAACATTGACTGTGCTTCTTACAAGTGCTTCACGCTGTCATGCTAAATGTGTATCAAGGACAGTCCTTGCCCTCACTTGTGAGGTAAGAGCAACAAACAGGAAAGTCTGTCACACAAACTCTAGGTGCCCAGATGCAGAAAAGCCCAAAAAAGAAACAGATGACTAAGAGCTACCATAGTCAGGGAAATTGGTCAAAATTTTAAGAATGGGTTATATGTATATTGGTAAAGGGAAGGGATAAACATCTCCATGGTATAAAGATTATGAAGGAGGGGTAACTTCCAAGGAGAACAATGCCACTGAATAGAGAGTTACTGCAGGCTAGGTAGAGGGGAGGCCTGAAGAGCTCAGGCCTTCAAAGGCAGTAACAGGGCTTGAGTGTGATGAATTTGGTCTACAGGGTGAGTGTTCAGGGAGGCCAGCCAGGAGGCTACTGTGGTAATCCACATCTGAGATGCTGAGGGATCCATTGTGAGGTAGGTGGGAATGGACAAGAGGACCTGATGCTCAGAAGGAGGTATTATTAGGCCTTCATTTTCAGAAGGACTGCAATAGAAGGATGGGTTCAAAATAACTCTCAGGTTTCTCCTGTGTGCACTGATACTTATGTTTAACCAGTTTTTCTTCCCACATTCCCTTCACTTTCTTTGAACTCTCTTCCCCAACCACATGGGAAGCTATGAGGAATAACGTAAGATCAAATATTTCTGATAAACTTTTTGCCCAGTTTACAAATGTTTATCTCAGTGGGAAAAGAATTTCAAGAATCAAGGATCTTCATTATTGTTTTAGGCTGCCTTCTTTGAACATTAAGCATGTGCTTTTTTTTCTTTCTTTCTTTCTTTCTTTCTTTCTTTCTTTCTTTCTCTTTTCTTTTCTCTTTTCTTTTCTTTTCTTTCTTTTCTTTTCTTTCTTTTTTTCCTTGCTGATATGTAGGTATCCAGAAGCAAAACACTTCATTTCCTTAGTCTACAACAGAATTATTGGCTACTACCTTCTTTTGTCAGTTATGTGTTCACCCAAAAATCTCTTGAATTTCATTATATTCCTCCAAATATTGTTTGAATCTTCTGCAAACACTAATAAAAATAACTTGAAGTTCATACTCCACCTTTCATTCAGAAAGATCCCAACATTCTTTACAATGTGTACTGATGTTATCACTTTATGTAGGCACACTACATTTCCCTCGTGCCTTTCATCTGAGGATCATAAGGGGCACAACAAACATTAATTAATTCTTACAACAACCTTCTGAACTATAATTTTTATGTGTATATAGTAGATGAATCACCTGAAGAACCAGCAAAACACAGCCTTTGCAGGGAAGCCTTTGTAGGCTTGGCACAACTTAATGTATAAACAGCCCAGTCAAATAGGTTGCAGCAGGAAAGGCAGCACTATTTTTTATTTAACTAAAACTAACAATGGAGTTTCACTAAGAGAATAATTATCCAAATAATGACTTATCTAGGTTTCTATAAGCAACACTTGGACTTTTGCAACAAACACTACCAGAAAAAAGAAGGAAGTATATATAGTCTATTAATAGCTACACCCTCAATCTTATTGTCGCTCCCAAGACAAGTGCTTCAGCAACAAAGCAGTTCTTGTCATTAACTGAAACTTTGATTTAGTATCAATGCAGAGAAAGTGTGCCATGGGCTGACTCATCAACACTTTGCCTCCTACCTAGATTTCCCTGGAGTGGATCTCCTTCAGGTGTAGCTTCCCAAGGCCTAAAGAGAGATTAAATGTTCATTATTGTCATGTAGGCTACTCTTTAGAATAAGAACGAAAACAAAAATAGAATCTATAGTGGAAAGTATTCACGAGAAAACGGATTCTTTCTTTAATAAGTTGATTCGCCAAACAATCGAGGATATATACCAACAAATGCTTTGCTCAGGGAGACTGATTTTATACCTTTTCCTTCATTGAAAGCTCACCTTTATTCTAGATTTTTAGTATAGAAATTTTCAAATATATTCAAAAGTAGATAGAATGATATAATAAGGACCGCATGTACCCATCACTCAATTCTAACAATAATCACTTTGGCTCTTCTTAAATATTACGGCCATGAAGTGCACACTTTTCAGGAAGTCCCAGTGCAACAGCAATAACACTGTCCTCTCAAAGATCCTCACGGAATAAAGAGAGAAAGAGAGAGAGAGAGAGAAAGACAGCTTCATGGAATCCTGAAAGCCAAATTTTAATTAAGTTTATAAAATAAATGTACATATACATGCCGTAAGGCAAAGTTATGGGAAGATGAGAAAACTGTCTCACAAAATCAAACAACAGAATCTCTAAACTCTAAGTAACAATACTATCTGCTCTTTATTAAGTCAAGTGCCAGACACTTCACTAGGCATTTATCCCGCACACTGACCTCTTATTTATCAACAGTACCATGTGATAAGATTAGTATCTCTGCTTTAAAAGTGTGGAAATGGGGGCACCTGGGTGGCTCAGTCAGTTAGGCATCTGACTCTTGGTTTCTGCTCAGGTTATGATCTCAGGGTTGTGGGATTGAGACCTGCCTCAGGCTCTGCGCTCAGCAGGGAGTCTGTTTGAGATTCTTTCTTCTCCCACTGCCCCTCTCCCACTCCCCTTCTCCTGTTCATGTGCTCCCTCTCTCTCTCTCCCAAATAAATAAATAAATAAATAAATATTTTTTAAAAATTAGTGGAGGGGCGCCTGGGTGGCACAGCGGTTAAGTGTCTGCCTTCGGCTCAGGGCGTGATCCCGGCGTTATGGGATCGAGCCCCGCATCAGGCTCCTCTGCTGTGAGCCTGCTTCTTCCTCTCCCACTCCCCCTGCTTGTGTTCCCTCTCTCGCTGGCTGTCTCTATCTCTGTCGAATAAATAAATAAAATCTTTAAAAAAATAAAATAAAAAAATAAAAAAAATTAGTGGAAACTGAGGCCTAGAGAAGTTAAGTAACTGACTTATAGTCATAGCTAGTAAGCAACAGGATTAACAATTGTCATTACCTGATTTAAAAGCCTCTGCTTTGTTTTATAAACTGTAGCCAAAAGACCTATTGGAGGTCAACTCAAAAGACATATGTTACTGATGTTAGAGGGGAAGGAAAATGGCAAACATCCAATTTGGTGGGAGCATGGAAAAACCCATAAGAATTGTTGAAGTTTTGGGGCACCTGGGTTGAGTAGATTGAATGTCTGACTCTTGGTCTCAGCTCAGTTTTCTTTTTTTAAGGTTTTATTTATTTATTTGCTAGAGAGAGGAAGAGAGAGCACGAGCAGGGGGAGCAGCAGGCAGAGGGAGGAGCAGGCTCCCTGCTGAGTGAGGGTCCCAATGTGGGACTCAGTCCCAGCACCCTGGGATCATGACCTGAGCTGAAGGCAGATGCCCAACGGACTGAGCCACCCAAGTGTCCCCCAGCCTTAGGTCTTGAGTTCAAGCCCTGAGTTGAACCTACTTAAAAAAAAAGAAAAAGAAAAAGAATTGTTGAAGTTTTAGCACCAAAGCTAAGGCAAAAGAATCGATTAATTCTACCTTGCATTTGCTCCAATTAAAAGTAGCCTAGGGGCGCCTGGGTGGCACAGCGGTTAAGCGTCAGCCTTCGGCTCAGGGCGTGATCCCCGCATTGTGGGATCGAGCCCCACATCAGGCTCCTCTGCTATGAGCCTGCTTCTTCCTCTCCCACTCCCCCTGCTTGTGTTCCCTCTCTTGCTGGCCGTCTCTATCTCTGTCGAATAAATAAATAAAATCTTTAAAATAAATAAATAAATAAATAAATAAATAAAAGTAGCCTAGAATTCTTAACAGGACCAAACGAATAAATATGTCATTTGCTTAGCAGTACAATAACTTAAAATAGCCATAATTACATAGTAAGGCATAATTTAACCTTGCCCACTGTCATAATGCCAAGTTAAATCAGAAGCCATGCTAAATAAATCACTGCTAATACATTCTCTAAATTCATTATAAGCTCATGCCATTCAAGTGCAATGCATTAAAACTTGAGTTTTATTGGCTCAGTCACCCTTACCTTTTCCAACAAAACTTTTGCCAAGGTGGCGAAAAAGCAAGTGGGATTTTGTTTGGCTTTTTTTTTTTTTTTTTTTTTTTNTTTTTTTTTTTTTTTTTTTTTTAATAAAGGACCTGGGACCATTTTGTGTCCAGCTTCTATAGCTCAGTACTTTCTTTAAAAAAAAATATTTTATTTGAGAGAATTGTTTTAAACTCATATCTATCTTGCTTCATTAAAAAATTTAGCCAAAGTATTTATTACATATGCACAATTTTTAAAAAATCAAGTAGCACCAAATAAGTTATAAAGACAGTTTCTTGTCTCACCCCTTCAGACTACCTCCCAGTGATTGCCTAAGAAAATAAAATACTTTTTTTTCTTTTCAATCGTTTTAGCTGTTTCTTCTCGTATATATATATATATATTCCCATACCTAGATGATAGCCTTATAGTGTTTCCTCTTGATTTACCACTTTTAAGACAGCAACGGTGACTTCCTGGCACAGTAGATGGTAACAAATGGATACATATTAGTTGAGTACTTATTATATGCCAGGAACCTCTGTGTTTGGGCAATGCCAGAGCTGACAAAACAGACAAATCCCTGACTTCGTTACATTTACTAGAAAGTGGATTAAATCCTTTTACAACCCCTCCACCCACTCCCTGCTCTTCCAATGTAATTAAACCATAATTTTTATTTCAATTAATCTGTGTTTATATTATGCCCATGTAAGTATTGTTAACTTCAGTATTCCAAACTACTATGATTATATTTCTTCTTTTTGCATTTCTTGATAACCTTTTTTTTTTAATTTATTTTTTTATTTCAGTGAGAGAGAGAGAGAGCGCATGTGCAGCAGGCAGGGACGGAGGGAGAGGGAGAAAGAAACCTAAGCCCACTCTGCACTCGGAGCACAGAGCCCAAGGCGGGGTCGATCCCAAGACCGCAGGACTAGACCCCAGCTGAAACCAAAAGCCTGATGCTTAACAGACTGCGCCACCCAGACGCCCCACTTCTTGAGTACTTTTAAAATAAAAGAAAAAGAAAAAGAATAGGACTTTAAAATTGTTACAACGGCTCAAATAGATGCCCAGTGTATCTATCATCATTTTCCCCAAATTGTCATATATAACAGGGAATCAGCCAGGTCTCTCGTTTTCCTAGAAACTCCTATGGGGAAGCGTCTGTCTTGTGTCAGGCCATATTGATTGTTTCATAGGCCTGCTCCTTCAGGGTTGCAGTGCTCGGTTTCCTGGATTCCAGGCCTTCCTCCATCTCATCCCCAACCCTTTTCTGTTGGAGTCCATGCTTAGTAAAATCTAGAGACGGATGGACAAGAAATAAATTTTCTGGAAACTTGAATACATGAAAATCAATCAATCAATCAATCAATCAATCAATCAAATAGCACCAAATGAGTTAGAAACACAAACGGCGGTTTCTTGTTCCACCCCCTCAGACTACCTCCCAGTGATCGCTTCAGAAACAATTACCTTTTTCTTTAATCAGCTTCTGGTTGGACAGGCATTTCCCTCAGTTCTGATAGCAGAACTATGGTGTCGTTCTCTCTCTTGTTTGTTTGTCTAGGACCCATCTTTTCCTCCCTGGAAGCTTTTAGAATCTTCTCTTTATCTCTTGCACAGTGACAAACCTTTGTATAAAATTTTTTTCATTGCTCAGAGTACCTGGGCTTTTTCCACTTGTGGACTCCTGTCATTTGGATCTGGAGAATTTTCTAGGATTATTCCTGTGAGAGTTTGCTCATCTGTATTTACTCTGTTCTTTAAAAAAAAAAATTATATTTATTTGAGACAGAGAGAGAGGGGAGTGGGGAGAGGGCTGGAAGGGGCAAAGGAGGGGGAGGGAGAGGGACGAGCAGACTCTGCACTGAGCACAGAGCCCAGCCTGGGGCTTCATCTCACAATCCAGAGATCATGACCTAACCTGAAATCAAGGGTCAGAAGCTTAACTGACTGAGTCACCCAGGTGCCCCTACTCTCTCCTTTTGCAGGATTTCTACAATTTGCATTTTGGTCTTTCTGCATGGATCCTTTCATCTCTTTTATTTTCTCTTTTCTATCTTTCTCTGCTTGCTGGGAGATTTCATTAACTTTCTTTTCCAACCCTTCTAATTACATTACCATTGTGGCTATTATATTTTTTATTTCTAGGATATCATTTGTGTTCTCTGTTTCTGTTTTGTTTTGTATTTTAAATGAATGTCATATAATTTTTTATCTGAGTTTTGGAGTTTTAAGAAGAGTATTCTTTTCCCTCCATTGTCTCTGTCTTTTTTTTTTTTTTTTTAAAGATTTCATTTATTTATTTTTGAGAGAGAGACAGAGAGAAAGAGCACAAGTAGGGGAGGGAGAGGCAGACTCCCCACTGAGCAAGGAGCCCGATGTGACACTCGATTCCAGGACCCTGAGATCATGACCTAAGCTGAAGGCAGATGTTTAATCAACTGAGCCTCCCAAGTGAATCTGGGTCCCTTTGTTCTGTTTACTGAGTTTAGAATGATTAAGTAGGAACCAGTTATTTCACAGGAGGGCCACAGACTTTTTTTACCCCTGGGCTATTCAGTTTCTGTTCTGCAGAATCAATTACCACTACTTTACCTGATTTCAGTTTTTCAAAAACTTGTTAAAGTTTTTTTATCTGCTGTTGTTTGCCCAGTTCTCTTAATTTTAGGTGGAGTCTTAGGCAGGAGAGGCAACAAATCCATGCGATCAACCTGCCTTCTTCAACCAGAATCTATTGGAGAAATGTAAAAGCTCTCAAAAATACAGTTTTTGCATTAATCTTGATGATTGTCACCAACAAGGATAGCAAGATTGCCAGAAGCAGTCTTTTTTTTTTTTTAAGATTTTATTTACTTATTTGACAGAGAGAGCATAAACAGGGTGAGTGGCAGAGGCAGAAGCAGGCGAGCAGGAACCCAGGACCCCAAGATCATGACCTGAGCCGAAGGCGGACACCTAACTGACTGAGCTACCCAGGCATCCACAGAAGCAGTCTTAAAATCGCACTTCTAAATTTTCTATGTGAGCTCATTAGCTCAGTTGGGTAGAACATGGCAAAATAATGCCAAGATCATGAGTTTGATTCTCATGACGATGCATCAGCCTTACTTAATTTCATGGACTCCATCTTCTCCCGTAACTCACAAAGTCAAGAATATTGTTTTGGATAGCTATAAAATAGGCAAGGAACAATCTAGCTTTCATTTTACTGCTACTGTTAAGATCCTGTGTCCTGGGGTAGTTCCGCAACATGCTGCTACAGGAAGTTAAAAGGAACAACAACAAACACTAGCAAATTAAAGGGAAATGATGAGAAAAAGAACACAGATGTATCAGTAAATCTGTTCATGTCTGTGGTGGGCGGGGGTGTGTGTGTGTGTGCGGGAATCATCCCATATGGTTTCCAGTGTTTCCCCGGAAGCAAAGTTTAGATGGCAATTTGTGGACAAAGGCTTACTGAGGACTACTCTCAGGGAGCATGCAGTCGGGGAGTGAGGGCAATGGGGGAAGTTTATCTTCGGTGAAGCCACAGCAGAGGCCTCAGCTGATCCCACAAGAAGTTCTGGAGCTGGAAGTCCCTTCAGAGTTGTCCCACCTTGAGACAAGAGGGCAGCTTTTATAACTTCTCATTGACCTATTATTGGTTGAGAACTATCCCAGGAAGGGAGCATGACCTTCTGGAAGAGTGGCTTTTATCAGCTGACAGCAATTTCCAGAGAGTTCTGGCTTCGAAGTTGTGAGTCAGCAGTGGATATTCCTGGCAGGCCGCCGTGTTCACTATATACCATATAGAGTACCGTCCTCTTGAAAGTTCAAGAGTTAAAATATTGGTTCTTTTTTTTTTTTCGTTTCTCCCAGATACTTATGGGAAGAAGAAAACGAGCAGTGCTGTGGCAGAAGTGCAACTATATTTGAAGTGAGAAGGAAGAAAGGATCTGTTCAATCAGTCCATAACCCAGAGAATTCACTTCTAAGAAATGAAATTAATGGAATCGACTCTCCAGGGCTTTGAGTATTTCAATTCACATTACTTTTGCATTTTGTGCTTTTTGAGTATATTTACCTTGGTTAACAATCATTCTTAGGTTTTATTTATTTATTTATTGGTTTGTTTATTTATTTATTTAAAGTAGGCTGCATGCCCAGGATGGAGCCCAACCCAGGGCTTGAACTCACAACCCTGAGACCAAGACCTGAGCTAAGAGTTTAAGAGATTAACAACTCAGCTACCCAGGAGCCCCCATTCTTAGGTTTTAAGCATGATGCCAAATTTGCTTAGTTCAGGTTTATGGTGTTAAATTTGGGGAAGTTCAATGACAATACTTCCAGGAGAAAGAAAAGCACTCAGACTATATTTTAACTTCAGTTAACAGGACACGAAAAAATGATAGTCAGGGGTGCCTGGGTGGCTCAGTCAGTTAGGTGTCCAACTCTTGGTTTTAGCTCAGGGCACAATCTTGGGGTTGTGGGATTGAGCCCTGCATTGGGCTCCCCACTCTGCAGGGAGTTGGCTTCTCTCTCTTTGCCCTGCCCCCCATGCACCTGCTCCCTCTCTTTTTCACTCTCTTTCTCAAATAAATAAATAAGTCTTTTTAAAAAAAGTGATAGTCAAAAATTCTCCCTGGAGGAAGAGAAAACTAGGAAGTAATTATACTAAAATAGGTAAGTCTTAGGGCATCTGGGTGGCTCAGTCAGTTAAGCGTCTGACCTTGGCTCAGGTCATGATCTCGGGGTGTTGGTTGGGCTTCCAGCTCAGCGGGGAGTCTGCTTGTCCCTCACCCTCTGTCCTTCCCTGCCCCCCATGCTCTTTCTATTTCTCTGTCTCTCTCTCAAATAAAAAAATAAAATCTTAAAAATAAGAAAATAAAATACATAAATCTTTAAGCATATACAGAGAAGAACTTTTTATTAGTACATTATTTTAATATATGCAGCAGTGGTATATTGTACTGTCTATATTTTATGCTTTAAAATTGTGGTTGGTTGTCAGTAGAAATATTTTTAATGTTTTTTAAAAGATCTGAGGAAAATAGGCTATCAGATAAAGAACCCCCATCTCCAGCTTTCCTCTTACTCTCCCCCATCTCTCTCACTCTTGCCCTCTCCCCAGCTAGCATGTATATATGTTATTTTATCTCTAATAATTATATTTTACTTCTCAGTAAAGGTGGAACAATTTAATAACATCTTTTGATGCATTTTGTTGTTGTTAAAAAGTCAGAAATTCAGTATTTCCTAAACAAGCATATATCAAAACCATTCAAGACAAATAGCTAAACAGAACAATGGTTTGAAATTTTAATTCTGTTCTCTCAAGCTTCAAGTCTATGGAAAACCAAAGGTAAAGTAAGAAAGGGGACCTTCACAGACTAAAAATCTATTTCTCATTGCTGTTGAGAAACTGAAGAAAATCAGCCAACTACCTTGAAAAGAGGAAGGGAGCAAATTTTTGTTAAGTGGTGAATTAATGGGTTCAACGTGACAAGATGCACTATGAAGACAAATGATGGCTGAGTCATGTGTAGGGAATGGCTGAGCTTGGATTCCAACAGTCAGCTGAATTCAGTGTCATGTGGTAATTGGGAACAAAGGCAGTTGGTTTCTCTCTGTCACAATAAAGGCTGGGGAGAAGGTTTCAGCATCATCTCAGAGAATCTTCAAAAAACTAGGAAGGTCGGGTCCATTTGGTTAGATTCTGTTTTGTATGCTCAATGGTTCCTGTTTTTTTCTCAGCAAGGGCTCCAGCACCTATGAAATCTTAGACCTATAGAATTCAAAGTGCACCCCTGGATCAACAATGAAAAGTAAGTCTTCTTCCCCGCCCTCTTCAGAGTTCTCATTCCCTTCCCAGAGGCAAACATTGTTTTCAGTTTCTGATGTATTTCCCTCTAAGATATTCGAGAGTGAGGTTTTAAAAAATCTACACTTTGCTTTCTATTTCTGCTGCCACCACTCCTTATCGCTTAGAATCACTATAATAAGCTTGAAAATGAATTTAGTCTTATGAGTTTATAGTAAACCTTAATGGCTCTTAATGATCAATTACTACTTCTTTTTAAAATGATCCTAAGTAATGTGTTTGCTCTTGATTTCTCCTGGGACAGATTTCTATAGTTTTCAGGGGTTATATGTTGAAATTTCTTTGGGGGCCAGGCAGAAAATCAAAATACGTATGGGAGAAGCCAGCAGGAAGCTGTAGGTAGTGTAGAAACCGAAATGCCTAGTCTAAAGGTACTTCAAGTACCAAGAATGTTATGTACATAGTACAACTAAACTATATAGTTTTGTGGTCCCTCATTATACACGCCAGTCTTCTTAAAAATCATAACTACAAAAAAAAATCATAAATACACTTACCCATCACCAGTCTTCTAATACCTAGCCCATTTTTCCTAATTCCTCAATAATTACAAAAAGCGGTTTAAAAATTTTAGGATCCTGATAAATAATTTGGTTGGGCCTCAAGGAATTTAAATAGAGTATGGAAATGTTATTTCAATTTCATAAGGCAGAATTGCAGCTTAAAGACACAGGCTGTGAAGCCAGACAGACCTGGGTTTGTGCTTTGGCATGCAGGTTAGCCAGACAGCGCAAGTTCCCTAACCCTTTGGGAGCTTAGCTTCTAATTTATCTACAAAATGGGAATAATAATAGTTGCTTTGAAGATTATATTAGATAAGGTAGGTTAAGTGGTTAGCACAGTGCTCCAAGCCACACCTGCTTGGTGTTCAAAAATAATCTCTATTATCATTACTTCAAAGACCTTGATAGAAACTTACACTGCTTTGCCCTTGAATTCCTTCTTCATCAATTTTTTGCTGCTTGTTTTAATCCAGAGGTCATTTCTGACAAAAGGCAGAAACAAGATATTAATTGATTCATTGAATGATAAGTATTTACTGAGTACTTTTTACATGACAGGTACAATTCAAGACAGAGTATTGAAGACAAAGTTCCCGTTCTCAGAGAGTTTGCCTTAGAGTGAGGGACATGGACAGCAAACAAAAAAATCAGTTGGTATATGATGTAATTTCAGCTACTGACAGGTGCTGGGATTAAGGAGAGCAGAGCAAGAGCCTCGGGTGTGAAGGTGGTGGTGTTAGAACATGGGCAGGATATTGACAAACCACAGTTGATGGACACTTCTGTTGACACAAAGGCAGGACCAGTGAAATAACATTGCCCCTTGACTCAAGAAGTAGGTTGGTTCCTTTTTCTTCACACCCTTCTTAACATTTTCTCCCAAGGCTTAGTCTAGTTGGTTCCGCCCTTCCTGATAACACTCTCTTTCATTTGCTCTTGACTGTGGACCCTACTTTCTATCTTTTGTATTTTTTGTTAGGAATTGAGATTACAGTATGTTGTACACCGGAAACTAATATAGTGTTATATGTTAATTATTTCTTGATGAAAAAAATACAAAAACAGCAGTAATGGAGGAACAGAGGAACACCACCACCACCAGCAACAACAAAAAAACATTTTTCAAAAAAATCAAGATATTCAGAGCACTTCCTGCATAACCACAGTGACTTCTTTGGGTTCTGCTTGGTATTAGTCATCACCACAGACATTTGCAAGTGCTTCCCCTAATACTTTGCTGATGATCCCTATAGACATGTAGCCATCCTTCCACGGACCATGTCTGGCTTCTCCCTATACAAATCTGGAGACACAAATTATTTTTTGACACATCCACAAAAACAAATCTCCACAACATGCTGAGAAGGAAAGCCAGTTTTTACTAAAGATTTCATGAAAAGAAGAAGGTGAGTTGTGATAAGACATCCTACACAACAAACAACTTTAAATTCCCAGTGGAGGGGCACCTGAGTGGCTCAGTCAATTGAGTGCCTGACTCTTGATTTCGGCTTAGGTAATGATCTCAGGGTCCTGGGACTGAGCCCTCTGTCCAGCTCCATGCTCAGCAGAGTCTGCTTGTCCCTCTCCCTCTGCTCCTCCCTTGCTCTTTCTCTCCCTACCTCTCTTTCTCAAATAAATGAATAACTACAATCTTTAAAAAAAAAAATTCTATAAATAAATAAATAAATTCCCAGTTGAACATTTTCCCCCTTCCTCAAATGCTACCAGCTACCCCATCTCTCACTTTCTCCTAACCCTTCATATACCCTCCTGTTAGAGTTAATTTAGCACTTTTCAGCTTCTCTAAGTTGTAATTGTCAGCCTTCCCATAGACTTTTGAAGTGTGGCCCCTCTGCATGGATTTAGCAAAGCAGGTGTGTCCCTAGGAAGGGATTTTTCTGCTCCCCTCATCTTATTTATATATTATATATAATATATATATTATATTCCTTTCCAAGGCCAAATCTTTTTTATGAACTCTTGTTCTCTAGACCTAGCTGCCGTTTGTCTTCTCTGCTTGGATGTCCCATAGGTACTTTATTTGACCATGTCTCAAATCAAACTTACATTCTTTCTTGTCTCTCCAATTCTATCTCTTCTCTATGTCTGTTATTTCAGGAAGTGGTACCACCAGCCATCCAGATCCTCCCAGGCAGAAACCTGGGAACCATTCCTGACCCTTCCCGTTCTCACACCTTCTGTGTTATCACTGCCCCCATCCATCTAGCAATCCATCACTAAGTTCTGTTACGTCTATTTCCTAAGCCATTTTCAATCTGTTTCTTTTCATCCCCACTTGCCAGAACAAATGGGTTCCCTTCTGCTCAAAAATTTACCATCATGCTCTATTGTTTGATAAACAAAATAAAAACCTCTTGGCTTTTTTTAAATGGACACTAACATGAAAACACCTTATTAAGATGAGAGAGTTGTCAGCTTTCCTCTCAAGAAAGCCATTTACATCTGATTAATTTGTAGAGATACCTTTCACTATATCCTTCTTTTTTTAATGTTTATTTTTATTGAAGATACACATGTTTCTAAGGAGAAAAGTAGTTTCATAAGGTTTAAAACTAAAATGAACAGTTCCTGTCCCATCTCAGCTATTTCTCTGCAGACGCAGCACTTTCCAGCTTTCTCATTAATTCTAGGTCTATATACATGCTGTCTTTCTACTTCTGAATTTCAGGCTTTAGGTCCTATTGACATCTCACTGTGATAAAATGTTCTTTTTTTTTTTGAAGATTTTATTTATTTTTAAGTAATCTCTACACTCAGTGTGGGGTTTGATCTCACAACCCCGAGACCAAGAGTCACATGCTCCACTGACCGAGCCAGCCAGGTGCCCCTGTAATCAAATGTTCTATTACGATTGTATAAAAACTATTAACAGCTTAGTCTAGTAGTAAACTATGACAACTATGTACAACTTTTTTCTCCTTAATATCAATAACTGTCTTTTTTGAAACTGTTGTTATACAGTTAGTTTTTTATGTACTAATCAATAACTCAACCTTCAACTCTTTGCCAGTTATCCAGATCTCTTCTCCATCCTTTCAAATATAATATTAGGTATTTTTTTAAGATTTTATTTTTAAGGGGAGCCTGGGTGGCACAGTCGTTAAGTGTCTGCCTTCAGCTCAGGGCGTGATCCCAATGTTCTGGGATCGAGCCCCACATCAGGCTCCTCCGCTGGGAGCCTGTTTCTTCCTCTCCCACTCCCCCTGCTTGTGTTCCCTCTCTGGCTGGCTGTCTCTCTCTGTCAAATAAATAAATAAAATCTTTAAATTAAAAAAAAAAAGATTTGGGGCGCCTGGGTGGCACAGCGGTTAAGCGTCTGCCTTCAGCTCAGGGCGTGATCCCGGCGTTATGGGATCCCTTTCAAATATAATATTAGGTATTTTTTTAAGATTTTATTTTTAAGGGGAGCCTGGGTGGCACAGTCGTTAAGTGTCTGCCGTCTCTATCTCTGTCAAATAAATAAATAAAAAATCTTTAAAAAAAAAAAAAAAAGATTTTATTTTTAAGTCATCTCCACACCCAACATGGGGCTCAAACTCACAAGCCCGAGATCAAGCGTAGCATGCTCCACTGAGCCAACCAGGTGCCCCTAATATCAGATATTCTTTCAATTTGATTTCACAGCAAAATGTCCCCAGAGCATTTTAACCTGCTCCAATGTGAACCAGTTATTTGCTGCATGTCATCTTACTGTCTCCTTTCACCAACATTCTGGGAATTCTCCTCATACCTCTTCTTGTACACCACATATTCCTCTTTCTTATTTTATTTTTTTCTTCTAATTTTGGTGAAGCACACACATCAGTAGCTTCCTAAGAAAGAGTACCTGGGAGGTAAATTTTTGAGACCTTGTATGTCTGAAAATATCCTAATTTACTCTCACAGCTAATTGGTTGTTCGGTTAGATACATAATCCTAGGCTTGAAATAGCTTTTCTTCAGAATTTGGGGGGGGGGGGGGTCTCCTTNGGGTCTCCATTGTTGAATAGCTTTCGTTGTTGCCGAGAAGCTGTATTAGTTTTCTATTTTTGTTAACAAATCACAAACCTGTCAGCTTAAAAGAAAATCCATTTATTGGGGTGCCTGGCTGTCTCAGCCGGTAGAGCATGCAACTCTTGATCTTGGAGTTGGATGGAGAGATTTGTTTAAAAAAAAAACCAAAAATTTAAAAAACAATATCCATTTATTGGATCACAATTCTGTAGGTCAGAAATCAGAGCACAGCATGACTGGGTTCTCTGCTCAAGATACACAAGGCTGAAATCAAGATATTATCTGGACAGAATTTTTGTCCGGAGAGTCTGGGCAAAGTTCACTTCCAAGCTTATGCAGGGGGATGGCATAATCCAGTTCTTTGTATTCGTAAGACTGAGATCCCCATTTCCTTGCTGGCTGCCAGGTAGAGACCTCTCTCAGCTCCTAGAGGTGCCTGCATTTCTTGTCCTGCTGCCTCCTCATCTTCAAAGCCAGTTATGGAGACTCTACTTTGCCAGGAAGAGCCCAACACTTTTAAAGTCTCTTTTATTTTTTATTTTTATTTTTTTACACTTAATATGTGCAGTTTATTGGGTTAGTTATACCTGAAAAAAGCTTTGAAAAATAAAAACATTACAGATAGAGTTGAAGCTCCACTGTGCCTTCCCTGATACAATTCCCCAGGTGACTTATACCCTGAATTTGATCCTTATCATTTCTATGCATGTTTTATACTTTTAGTTCCTATGTCTGTATCCATAAACAATATATAACATTGTTTTGTAGAATTGTATCATTTCATAAATGGCATACTTTGTGCATCTTTCTACAATATGACCTTTTTTCTTTCTTTTCAATTTTTTTAATTTTAATTTTTAATTTTTTAAATTTCGATTCAATTAACAAATAATGTATTATTAGTTTCAGAGGTAGAGGTCAGTGATTCATCAGTCTTATATAATTCCCAGTGCTCATTACATCACTTGCCCTCCTTAATGTCCCTCACCCAGTTACCCCAACACTCCACCTCCCTCCCCTCCAGCAACCCTCAGTTCGTTTCCTATGATCAAGAGTCTCTTACAGTTTGTCTCCTCCCTCATTTCGTCTTGTTTTATTTTTTCCTCTCTTCCCCTATGATCCTCTGTTTTGTTTCTTAAATTCCACATATGAGCAAGATCGTATGATAATTGTCTTTCTCTGACTGACTTATTTCACTTAGCATAAAGCCCTTTAGTTCCATCCACATTGTTGTGAATGGCAAGATTTTGGGTTTTTTGATGGCTGAGTAGTATTCCATTGTATATATATACCACATCTTCTTTATCCATTCATCTGTCGATGGACATCTGGGCTTTAAAGGCTCTTCAAATGCTGATCAGGTCAAGCCTTTCTTAAAATCAACTGTGCCATATAACATAACCTAATTATGGGAGTGAAATGCATCATATTCATGGTACACATATTCACAGTACACATGTATACAGAAGATAGGAAATCTTGAATTAGAATTCTACCACAGAAGTCCAAAATTATTCTAATTCATGATCTATAGTTTATGTCCTATTTTTACCTCTGGAAGCTTGTAGAATTTTTCATTGTCTTCAGGATTCTGAAATTTCTTGATGTGCCTTCCTATGGGTCTTTTTAATGATTGTGCTGCACACTATGTAAGTCTTTTGAGTCTAGAAATTCACTTCTTTCTTTCTTTCTTTCTTTCTTTCTTTCTTTCTTTCTTTTTTTTCTTTAACAATTTATCTATTTTAGAGAGAGAGAGCACAAGCGGGAGGGGCAGAGGGAGAGAGAATCCCAGGCAGACTCCTCACTAAGTGCAGAGCCCGATGCAGGGCTTGATCCCACAACCTCAAGATCATAACCCTGGCTGAAACCAAGAGCTGGATGCCCAACTGACTTTACCACCCACATGCCCCCAAAATTGCCCTCTCTCAATTCAATTTGAATATGTCCACTGAGTATTTCCTCCCTTTCATTTTCTCTGTTCTTGTTTTCTAGAGCTCTAATTACTCAAATGTTGGTCCATCTGGGTTAGGCCTTTAATTCTTCTCCCCTCTCTCTTTTTTCTAGCTCTGCTTTTCACTCTACTTATTTTTTCACAGCATCATCTTCCAGATATTAAAATTTTCATTTATGTTCTCAAAAGTTAATTTACAAGAGCCGATTTGTTTTGTTTCGTTTTGTCTTGTTTGTATCATGAATGCTCTTTCTATGTGGCATGATGTTCTTGTTTTATGGATGCAATGTTTTCTCTTATTTCTTTGAGGATATTAATGAGGATTTTCTTTTTTGAGTATCCTTCTGTTCCTATAGCCTCTTTTCCCTCCAGGTTATCTTTACATATTTGTTAGAAGCGTTCCTCAGAAAGCCTGATAACTGTGGTCTTTTCTCACCTGTCTTAAACCACAAAAAACTGAGTGTAAACTCTGAGCCCATAATAAAGTCTTGTCAACTGGGAGAAATTTACTATGCAGTGAGCTGCTTTTGGTTACCATGTTAAGGAACCCCTAATGCTGGTATCTTTACGTCTTTCCTTTTGGACAACTCAGATAGTCCTGGAAAGACATCTCAAAGTCTTCTAAATCTCCTCTCTAGAGGTTGTTGGTCTAGTTTTCAATTTCTTGGAGCTGAACAGGAGGAAAGAACTGAGGTTGTATGTTCTTGGTAGTGTGTCAGGAATTCAAAATCTTCTATGTTTTGGCACCAACATTAATATATGCCATGGTTTTCTGTGTTCACACCCAGCAGAGTGCTTAGAATGTACTTTTTTTTTTTTTAAAGATTTTATTGATTTATTTGACAGAGATAGAGACAGCCAGCGAGAGAGGGAACACAAGCAGGGGAGTGGGAGAGAAAGAAGCAGGCTCATAGTGGAGGAGCCTGATGAGAATGTACTCTTTACCCCTCATCTTTGTTTATTGAATTTCTACCATTTTTCAGATCTAAACTCAATTGTCCTGTCTAGAAGTAGTTCCTTCCACTTGTGTAATGGTTTAAAATATGGTCCATACCACTCATAGTACTCTAAACACAGCTGCCTTGAACTGTATAGGATTGTTTACTTATCTCTTTACTAAGGACAAACTCTTTGAGGGCCATGACTATGTCTATACAATGGAGTTTCCCATCAGGGTGTCTTGCTTTTATAGGTTTTTAATAAATACCTGTTGAATGACTGTCAGACCAGAGAATGATTACAAAATTACATCAATTTTTTCCAAGTTGTGTCTCTACTGATTCTCAACTTTAGGGCTTTCTGGAGAAACGTTTTTGATCTTATTCATTTTGTTTTAGAGACATTCAGAAAAGTGCATTGTATGATTGGAAATGTAACAGGAATAGAGAAATATAACAGCCTACCAACTTCTTGTGTCAGGTAACTCCCACACAGAACAGTAAAAGTGTCAAATATATAGATATTTAGATAAAGGTTTTTTTCCATTTCCTTTTCTGAACCACTGCCAAATTATTCAGAAACTTCCATAACAGCAGGCACTATCAATTCTAAAATAATTTGAAATCAAGTACCAACATTAGCCATTTTATGGATGGTTGACAATGCATGTAAGATGTCTAGTCATTCTTATTCGTGCTGCATTTGTTCAAACGCAGGTCAATCTAAGTGTCCTAATGTTTTTCTCTAGCAGAGACTCCCCCCGAAACTGCCTTTTTCATCCTGGAAAACCCCTTTCTCAATATTAGCCAGGTAGACAAGTGCCTGGTGTGTGAGAAGAACTTTTTTCTTTTTCCAGTTCCATGATTAATTTTTTTTTAAGATTGTATTTGCTTATTTGACAGAGATAGAGGGAGCCAGAAAACACAAATGGGGGTCGGGGGAGGGGGATAGCAGAGGGAGAAGGAGAAGCAGGCTCCCTGCTGAGCAGGGAGCCCAATGTGGGGCTCGATCCCAGGACCCTGGGACATGACGGGAGCCAAAGGCAGATGCTTAACTGAGCCACCTAGGCACCCCTCCATCGTTAATTTTTGTGGAGATGTAAACTTCCTTCTCTTCGTCTCAGTTTCGTTTTTTAAAAATGACAAAGAAAATTCCCTAAATGTTAATCATCAAAACTCTTTTTTAAAAACATCTTGGTCGAAGCAACTTCTGGAAACTAGATTTTCCCCTGCTTTCTGATTCACTGAAGGAATCATTGTAGCAATCCTAAAACCTCCTCCCATTTACTTTTCTGCCAGTTCTTACTTAGTTTCTCCTTATCCTTCAAGCCCCAGCACAAAATCTACTCCATTTAGTAAGTAATCTAGGTTAAGTGCAAAACAGTTTTGGAAGTGTAAAAAAGATGGAAAAAAAAAGTAAAAACTTATAATCTTATCATTTGGAGAAAACGATTTGTTAGTATTTTGGAATATCTCCTAATTCTTTTTTAGGGCACAAATATATACATAATTTAATTTAAAATTATATGTGAAGTTAGATCATTATTTTGAATATTTTAACTTAAAAATTACAGTATCAGTCTTTCCCCATACTGTAATGTTTTTCAGAAGACAGTGTAGTTAAGAGGATAGCCCCTAGCATCAAACTTTTTTCTGGGTTCAAATCTTATCTTTCCCACTTTTTAGCTATATAACTTTGCATACCATAGTCTCTCTATCCCACAGCCTCCTTATCCATTAAATGGAGGTGATAATGAAATACCTATTTTAGGATGTCCCTGTTTATTAAATAAATTACTACATGTAAAACACTAGAACAATACCTTGCATGTAGTAAATAAATGCTTTTAAATTGTAACATAGTGCTCTACTATTTGGATATATTGGATATATTATAATTTATATAATCAATCTCTTATTATTGAACATTTAGGTTGCTTCCAATTCTTTAATATTGCAACATATCAATATCCTTGTACTTTAATCTATGTACATTTATTTGATTATTTACTTTGTTAAATTCCTAGAAATTATGGGCCATACAGTAACTAATTTACTGTTTATTATTTCTCCCTTTTTCTCCCCTAAGAGTAAGTTCTATGAAGACAGAAAATTTATCTTACTTGTTTAGTACTTCATTTCCAGTATCTAGAAGAGTCCCTGACACATAGTAAGAACTTCATAAATCCTGTTTGTTGAAAAGAGTATATCCATTTTAAGAAATTGTCAAATTAATTTCCAGAGATTAACACTTCCTCTGGAGTATGTGAGTGCAGACTTATGACCCCCTTTGCTGTTTGAGGATGTCATTTACATTCTTTGCCTAAAGAATCTTTGATATCAGCATCCATGAGGAGTCATTACTCTTCTGGCATGTTGTTTATCATGCATCACCAATTGTAAGCTTGTTAAAGAAGGTAACTAGCCTTGTATTTTTTCTTTCCTCCTCAATATTTTATGTCTAGAACCATCTTTTGCTATAATTAGTCCTGTCTTTTCATCATGATCATTCCTATTTTCATGACTGTACTGGGCTTGGACAAGGCATATTGGTTCTAAGTAATAGCAACTAACTTAATGTGATTTAAGCAAATAGGATAATTATTTTGAGAATATGGAGTTGTCTCACAAAACTCAAGGACAAGAATGAAATGAGAGACTCTGGAAGGGTGTCATAGACTCTAGAACCAAGAAATCAAGATTTTTCTCTTCCTTATTCTCTCTGCAGATCAGCTTTCCCCACTTTCCCTGCCTCAAGGATTTTATATGCTACGGTTGTAGTCATGCACAGAGACTAACCTGCCTATTTTGAATCCCAATTCAGAATTTCTGAGATAGAGAATTTGATTGGCTCTGACGTGGTTTGGGTCAAGCATCCAATGCAATCTAATCAATCTTGCCATGAAGAGTAGGAATCATGTAGTAAAACAAGGCTACCAGGTGCCTGTTTCTGTGGAGGGAGGATCAGTTCTGAGAGAAAGGGGGAGAATTATTTTGAGCTGAGCAGAAACTCTCAAAAGCACCTGCCACAATAATCTTACTCAAATCCTTTCCTTGTCTGAATGTGTTCATTTACCTAAACTTTGTGCATCTCTATTATTCCAGAAAGAATCTCCAATTTTAGAACCATAAAGATACCTTGATAGTCCAAATTATTTTACCTTTGTTCTTCCTGAGAACTTATTTTCTACGCTTAGTGTTTAGTATTGTATTAAGCAATAGGTTATTTTCTAATTGTTTAATTCAGGGTGCTTTTGATTTCCAAACTGGGTAAGCAATCTTTTTTTTTTTTTTTAAAGATTTTATTTATTTGACAGAGATAGAGACAGCCAGCGAGAGAGGGAACACAACCAGGGGGAGTGGGAGAGGAAGAAGCAGGCTCATAGCGGTGGAGCCTGATGTGGGCTTGATCCCAAAACATTGGGATCACGCCCTGAGCTGAAGGCAGACGCTTAAGCACTGTGCCACCCAGGCACCCCCTGGGTAAGCAATCTAAAGAGGAGTATCACCTCTCAAATTTCATTTCTGTATACTTAGAAGGCATTCAATTAATATTTGGCAAATTGACTAAAGTGCTTGATAAGGGCTTTGAATTCTCAGGGAACCTGGGTGGTGCAGTCAGTTGAGCACCTGACTCATGGTTTCAGCTCAGGTCGTGATCTCAGGGCTGTGAGATCAAGCACCGCGTGGAGTGCACCAAGTTGGTTTCCATGCTCAGTGTGCAGTCTGGTTAAAGTTTTTCTCTCCCTCTGCCCTCCCCCCACTTTCTTCCTCTCTCTCTCTCTCTCTCTCCCAAATAAATAAATCTTTTTAAAAAAAGAGCTTTGAATTCTCTGAAAGAAATAAAAGAATTCATCCTGTCAATCGAAAAGATTTTATCTTGAGTATTTTTGCCTAATGTGTACTGTGCATAAAAAAAAACTACTAATAGCCAGTAGAATGATGAGTGTCTCTAAACACACCCCAAGTTCATGAGCAGCTTTTCATCTCCATCACCACCTTTGTTGAGCTCGTGGTCATCTGTCTGAGAGACTTATTGCATTAGACTTCTATCCTATCTCCCTGTTGCCTGTCTTGCTGCTTTCCAACCTTCTCTTAGCAGGAAAAAGAATCTTCTTAAAATACAAATCTGATCATGTCATTCTCCTGCTTGAACTCCTTCAGTGACTTCATATTTTACTTAGAATAAAATCCAAACTCTTACCACGGTCTGCAAAACTCATGATCTGATCTCAACTTATCACTTCGACCTAATTTTTCAAGTCATTCTCCCCTTGCTGGCTGTGCTCTGTCTGGTTTTCTTCTAGTTCCTCAGGTAGATCAAGATCTTTCCTCAGGGTCTTTGCACATGCAATTCATTGCCTCTCTCAGGAGAGCTGCACCCCCACAGTACTGCCTCTCCTTACAGGTCTCAGCTTGAATGTCAACATCTTTTTCTGTCCTGGCTCTTCCTGAACACCCTCTCTAAGATCATTTTCCTCTGTTCTTTTCCTTGTGAGCCTCATGTTTATTTCCTTTACAGAATGTTTACAATTCGTAACTGTTTTATTTTTCTCCTCACAGTTTTTTGGGTCCGTCTTACTCCTAAATTATAAACTCCATGGGTGTGTAGGAACTGTGTTGGGTTTCTACCCCCTCTCTATTGTATCTCCAGCACTTTCCACAGGGCCTGGCATATAGTAGCTGTTCAAAATATATTTGTTGATTTTATAAACAAATGAGTAATAAGATAGATAAAATAGAACTTACGAGGCTAATTTTCCAGCAGTTCCATGTGGTTTCAGTAGTTTCTAGTGGTTCTATAATGGATTTGAAGGCAGACTTCCATGGTCGATATTATGTCATTTTAAGCAAATCATTTGATCTTTCTATTCTTTAGTTTTTGCATACACAAATAAAATATAATCATACCCTACATGCTTACAGAAACATCAAGGCAATTTGGAAGTGATGGCAAATGACCATACTACTAATTAGGCATGCAAATTGAGTGTGTATGAGTGTGTTTAAGGAAATGAAAAGTGTTATCAGCTGAATGTGTTTTCTCCCCGAGCCGGGAAGTTTGTCCATGCAAACTAATCAAAGTTTGGCGATAGAGGTGATTACATTATAAAAGATCTTTTAGCAGATCTCCATGAATTAATTTGTATTTCTTCTTGGGGGGGGGTTATGGAAAAGGGACTTGAGAAATCTTTTTTTTTTTTTTAAAGATTTTATTTATTTATTCGACAGAGATAGAGACAGCCAGCGAGAGAGGGAACACAAGCAGGGGGAGTGGGAGAGGAAGAAGCAGGCTCATAGCAGAGGAGCCTGATGTGGGGCTCGATCCCATAACGCCGAGATCACACCCTGAGCCAAAGGCAGACGTTTAACTGCTGTGCCACCCAGGCGCCCCGGGACTTGAGAAATCTTAAGAAGGGGTTAGAGGAAGTGTTTTGAAATTGTGACTGTAGATTTCTGCTTTTTACCTCTGTCTGGACTAGCAAGTACATTACTGCCAGAAGTTTCCAAAGGCAACCTTCATAGGCCTGGAATCCAAAGAGTGTGTATGTAGGATCTCATATAGTTTATGGAATTTCTTTTTCTACTAGCTTGACTTTTAATACTTTATACTCTTTAAAATATTTTTGTACTTCATTACTATCTTACATTTTTACAACACTTTGCAACTTTGCACTTTCATAAGCATGGGAGAAATTATCACTATTTTAAAGGCATGGAAACTAAGATTAAGTAATTTGCCCCCAGGCCACATCATTAGTAGAAGGGGGGGAGGTGCTCTCAAACTCTAGCCTTTCGACTTCTTATGGCCTTGCCATCTCTCAGAAGTGCTAGGTATGCTAAACTGACATTTCCTGGTGGCCCTAATAGAGATTTGCAGATAAGTAATGGAAGTGATTTTATAAATGAAACCACTCAAAAAGATCTATAGTTGCGCAAGCATCTAGAATATTGATCTTAGTGATCTTGCCAATATTCATGTATCAAACCTCTTTTCTTTGGTTTGTGGCTTGTACCATTTTGGGAACACTTGATATGCTTTTAAAAATCATGACTACACAGTTCTGAAAGATTCTTCTATTAACTATTTTGCCACCTAATTCAAAACTATCCTGGTCACCTAGTGCCCTCTATTGAAATAGCCTTAGTATAACAACTAATTTCTAAGAAACAAATTATTGAATGTTCTAAGGATAGCAAGGGGCCTCTAATTTTTTTTTTAAGATTATTTATTTATTTATTTGACAGAGATAGAGGGGCCTCTAATTTTTTTTTTAAGATTTTTTATTTATTTATTTGACAGAGATAGAGACAGCCAGCGAGAGAGGGAACACAAGCAGGGGGAGTGGCAGAGGAAGAAGCAGGCTCATAGCAGAGGAGCCTGATGCGGGGCTCGATCCCATAACGCCAGGATCACGCCCTGAGCCCAAGGCGGACGCTCAACCGCTGTGCCACCCAGGCGCCCCAGGGCCTCTAATTTTGTAGTGCCTCTATTCCTCATTTCTAAGTACATTATGTTATGTTATACACAAAGAAATTCTATTTCCAGTACCCAATTCAGTGAGACTCAGAGGTTATTCAATAAGTGTTTGGTGAATTAAGTTATATGTACTCTGGTTTGTTCTAGCAGTGTTCATGTGAGCATCTACTGTGGCATTTTTCTATAAAGTAATACCATTCTTTTGCGGTTTCCATTGGTCCTCATAATTTTCTCTTCCACTCCTATAGCCTTGCCTTGAGGCTTAGCAGCCAGAGTGACAGCTAATCTTTTCCCACTCCCACCCCACAGATTGCCATTTTTGGTTTTGCTCAAAATATAGTAGAAGTTTACAGGAGTTTGGGTTTTTGAGTAAGACAGATCTGAGTTTAAATCGAGACTGTCACTTCCTCAAACGAGTTACTCATCTTTTAAAGGGTCTTCCTGTATGTAGAATGGGGAAATTGTCAAACCCAACTTCTAGGATAATTGTGAGGATTCAAATGATATAATGCAAATAAAGAGCTTGTCACAATGCTTGTCACTTAGTAACTGCTCAGTTATCATTAACTTTTATTATTTTATTATTTTCATTTTTAGCTGAAGCAAATTTGGTCTTGACTATTGAATTCCTTGGCAGTGAATGCATGGGGAGGACCACTCTGATTGTTGCTCTACTTGACAGCATTTGCAGAATGTATTTGTTTAATAAAAATCTATCTATAGAAAGAAAATTTTGGAAGAAGATCCCCATGTTCTATAAAGCTTTTTCATAGCTCACATTCTAACAATTTTCAGCCAAAAGGGCTTAGCCTGATTCCAATCCTTTGGGGCTTGTTTATACTTATCAATCATTTTTTATTAGCTCTTCCTCATTTGTGAGTAATCCTTATTTAATAACATGTGAAGGATCTGGAGCACAGAGGAAAAAAAAAACTTGGAAATCATGGAATAGAAGAAGATAGAAAACAAAGTAGGTTTTTGTTGTTGTTGTTTTTACCATACTAGTGTAAAGGAGTTGGCCACATTTTAATTTCATTTTATTTAACAAAAGAAAAATCTTAAGTTTCTCTTTTTAAAAATTAACATATAATGTATTATTGGTGTCATGGGTACAGGTCAGTGACTCATCAGTCTTATATAATACACAGCGCCCATTACAACACATACCCTTCCCAATGTCCATCACCCAGTTACCCCACCCCTCCACCCTTCTCCCCTCCAGCAGCCCTCAGTTTGTTTCCTATGATTGAGAGTCTCTTATGGTTTGTCTGCCTCTCTGGTTTCATCTTGTTTCATTTTTTCCTCTCTTCCCCTATGATCCTCTACCTTGTTTCTTAAATTCCACATATCAGTGAGATCATATGATAATTGTCTTTCTCTGATTGACTTATTATTTCGCTTAGCATAATACCCTCTGGTTCCATCCATGTCACACAAACGGTAAGATATCATTTTTTTGGATGGCTGCTTGTTGGGGTTTTTTATTTTAAGTTTTTATCACATTCATGCATGTACATAGTTTAAAAGACCCAATAGTAATATAAGGCTTGTAATGAAAAATGCAACCCCTGGTCCCATCTCTCCCCCAAAGCTGTCGTCTCTGTCCACTTGCTAGCATCACTGCCATTGAGCCTTTCAGCTGGCTGCTCTGGTATGAAGCTCATATTTCTAAGTAACATGCTATAGTGCAATTTCTTAATATTTCAGTGTTGAGAGTTGCCTATCTGCTAATGTTTACCACCCCCACGTTCATATTAGGCACATATTAACTTATACTTCCCCTCTCTCCAATCCCCTCATCTAGTCATTGTTAGAAAAATACTCAGTATTTTTTATCATGACTTTTATATATACACTACTCACAGTTCAACAAAGTCTGAGGACTCTTGTTTTTCCTTTTTGGTACTAGTTTTTATTTTCTTTGAGTTAATAGTTGCCGGTTTCTGTCACTTATTTTGCTACATGATTATGACAAATTTCTTTCCCGACTCTTAGAAAGAATTTAAACATCGTTTCAGAACATTAAATGTATGGGGAGATCCAGGGGTTTCTTTTTCTCTTTCTTTCTTTAAATCTTTTTTTTTTCCCTAATTTTATTTATTTATTTGACAGAGAGGGAGACAGCCACCAAGAGAGGGAACACAAGCAGAGGGAGTGGGTGAGGAAGAAGCAGGCTCCCAGCAGAGCAGAGAGACCGATGCAGGGCTTAATCCCAGGACCCTGGGATCATGACCTGAGCCGAAGGCAGATGCTTAATGACTGAGCCACCCAGCACCCCATCTTTCTTTAAATCTTAAGATAATCATCCTGTAATTCTCCACTGTCTCATTCCAATCTGGATTCCGCCTTGCACTAGTCACCAGGACTTCGTTTCATCTAGTTGAGAAATCTCTTTGTGTTGGGGCTTTATTGGACCCCGTTTCCTGGGTCTTATATCTCCCTCTGCACTGGATGTAGTCCAGTTGCCCTCCTTTCCCCCTCAACTCCTCCCCTCTTTTCCCCACTCTGTGATGTGCTTTCCCTAAGATACTGGCATAATTCTCTTTGGCCTTTGATTGGGTTTGGTCAATGGGAGACACAGCATTAAATCTGAGGGAGGGGGGAAAGTGAAGATGGGGTATTTATTCCCCTGACTCCTTCCCTCTCTCTATAGCCACAGCCTCTGTCAGGTAGCCCTCTTTATATGTCATTGTCTCTGGGTTTCGGTAACCACTCTCTTGCCTTGCCCCTTCGGCCCTAAGTGTGTTAATAGATTCAGAGTGCTGCACTTCTCCTTCCTGCTTTCCCCAAACCCTGTCCGCACCTTCTAAAATAGTCCCATTGTTAAACTCTCCAGTTTCAGTGTACCATCTGGTTCATCCTTCTTTTTAGTGACACATTTTCTAGCATCTTCTTGAGAAAGGGTGCACAGGAAGTAATTTTTCAAAATACCTCATCTAAAAATATCTTAATTCTATACTTACACGTGACTGATAGTTTGGTGGGGATCAAATTCTAGGTTATAAATAATATTCTCTCATATTGTTGTTCTTGCTTCATTGTTTTCTAGTTTCGATTATTGCTGTTGAAAAGTCTGAAAATATTCTGGTTATTACCCCTCTATATGTGACTTATTATTATCTTTCTAAGAGCTCTCACAATCTTTTCTTAATCCCACGTCTGAAATTCAACAATGATGTGCCTTCATGTGGGTTTTTTAAATTTGCTATGCTGGGTACAAAATGAGTTTAATTCAGTCCTAAAACTTGGCCTTCAGCTATGGGAAATTTTATTGCATTATTTCTCTAGTAATTTCCTATATACTTAGGAAATGTCCAATCACATTTTTTTTAATGGGATTTTTTTTCTGTTACTGTCTCCTCAACTAAAGGGAAGATTGCTGCCTCCACCCAAGTTCTCTTTTCCTGGCCTGGAATTCTCTTGAGACAGTAAGGTGAGGTTCACCTTGTTTGTTTCCCTATTTTAGGAATCACTCTTCTCCAAGTTCCTTTCGACTATTTCTATTGGTCTTTTCCATGTTAAAGGTTTTCCTCAAATGTCTGATGATTCCCAGCTGCTCATTCATATTTGAAGTTAAATCTCCTTCAAGTATTCTAATTACATACATCTTAGGCTGCTTAAAGTTATCTCACAGCTGATTCTCTGTTCATTTTTTTCCCAGTCTTTTTTTAAATCTGGACATACACACAGAAAATTTATATTGGATAATTTCTGTAACTATCCCTTCAATTTCACAAAAATTTTCTTCTGTAGTGTCTAATCTGTTATGATTTCCATCTTCTCCAGAAGTTCAGTGTGGATCTTTTTACTATCTTCCATGTTTCTACTTATCAATAATCAATTTTTCCTACCCTGTAGAACATATAGAATCTAATAATAACTTTTGGGGCGCCTGGGTGGCACAGCAGTTAAGCGTCCGCCTTCGGCTCAGGGCGTGATCCCTCCCGGCGTTGTGGGATCGAGCCCCACATCAGGCTCCTCTGCTATGAGCCTGCTTCTTCCTCTCCCACTCCCCCTGCTTGTGTTCCCTCTCTCGCTGGCTGTCTCTATCTCTGTCAGATAAATAAATAAAAAAAAATCTTAAAAAAAATCTAATAATAACTTTTAATGTTCTTGTCTAATAATTTTTATCATCTATCTTGTTTCTCAATCTGTTTCTATTTATTAACTTTTTCTGCTTACCTTCTTTGTGTCAGATACTTTTTAAGCAGATGCTACACATTGTTATTCTCCCTTGTTGGCTGATGGAACTTCTTGCATTCCTACAGTTGTTCTTGAGCTCTGTTCTGAATATAGTCACTTAAAAATATTTTGATCCTTTTAAAACTTGCTTTTAATTTTGTTAGATGAGACCAGAGTAACCTTTAATCCAGAACTAATTTTTATCCCACTACTGAGGCAATACCCCATGAATTATGATTTTTCATCTTTAAAATCCCACTATTTTCTATCTTCATAATTTTTTTAAAAGATTTTATTTATTAGAGAGAGAGCGAGAGCAGAGAGAGCATGAGTGGGGGGAGGGGCAGAGGAACAAGCAGACTCCCCACTGAGCAGGGAGCCCGACATGGGGCTCAATCCCAGGACCCTGAGATTATGACCTGAGCCGATGGCAGACACTTAACTGACTGAGCCACCCAGGCACCCCCTACCTTCATAAATTTTTTACTTGTCCTAGTTCTATGTGAGTCCCAGAAATTGTGTCCTCTGCAATGTTTGGGTAATTTCTTCCCTAGCCTTGATTAGTTTCTTCATAAACATGCTCTAATCAGTACTTAGCTGAAAACTTGAATGGGAGCCTTCTGCAGACTTCCAGTACTTTCTACTGTATTTCTCTTCTCCAATACTGTCCTAGCGTACCCTAACTGCCTCAGCTTATCTGTGGTCCCTGCTCTGTCTCCTCAACTAAAGGGAAGATTGCTGGCTCCACCCAAGTTCTCTTTTCCTGTGCTCTGGCCTGGAATTCTCTTGAGACAGTAAGGTGATGTTCACCTTGTTTGTTTCCCTATTTTAGGAATCACTCTTCTGGATTACTTGATGGCCAATATCTAGAAACTGTTGTTTTTATGTTTTGTTTCAGTTATTTTAGGTGGGAGTGTGAATCAGATCTCTTTTGCTTATCTTGTCTGAAACGAGAAGTCCTTTCCAGTCTTTTTTAAAAAAATAACATACATACATATGTATATACACACATGCGTTATTTAATAGGATCTGAATAATATTGCACATAATGTTTTATGTCCTGCTTTTTTCAATAATTGTATATACTGATCATCTTTGAATATTTAAAAATATTTTTAGAAGAACAAATTCAAAATGTAAGA
This sequence comes from Ailuropoda melanoleuca, assembly GCF_002007445.2. Classification (NCBI taxonomy): domain Eukaryota; kingdom Metazoa; phylum Chordata; class Mammalia; order Carnivora; family Ursidae; genus Ailuropoda; species Ailuropoda melanoleuca. The sequence goes on from NC_048225.1 coordinate 77,782,071, forward strand.
TCTTTAAAAACTCTTAATACTGCATATAATTAATACATCAAGTTTTAACAATATATCACTCTGAAGACCTAGGATTTTTCCAAAACTAAGCTTTGAGAAACTGCACATCTATTTCATTCCCAGGGATCTCATAATCATTAATTATGGCCACAAATCTTTTGTGTTAAAACAATTAACACTTCCTCTCGCAGTTTAATATGGTGATTGTATCTATCTTGTCTCTAATGGTTAAATGCTGCCATCTGACCTCCTCCAGGCACCTCGCCTGCTATCCCACTATTATATGGAAATCAGACCCCCAAGTTCATGGCAACATTTCCCACCATAATCATCACCTGCAGAGGATAGCCAATACAGGGCTTTTCAAGGATACTGAAGCTCCCAGCACTAAGGCACTTATTGACTAATTAAATCTTTCCTACTTATGAATTTATTAATGCTTTGGTGAAGGAAATGGCATTTAGGCACCCAGGAGGTTAGTGTGTGACAGAGAATCTCTGCCTTAATATGTCCATTTCCCTAAGACTGAGGTTTAATTTTTACAATACACCAGTGAGGTTTTGGCATTTCAGTTTCATCTCTGGGCCACCATTGAAGCCAGGCCCACTACCAACCACACGAATTGTTAGAGTCACACCCAGGGACTGGACAAACATATTAAATCTCCACCCTAGGTAACAGCACCTATATTAATGAATTTGTCCAGACCCAACCTTATTGTTTTTCCTTTGGATGAAGACCTCTATAATATACTCTAAATATGCTTCCCAGATTTTTGACAATACAAGTTGTCTTTTAACTGCTAAGTTTACTGTGCACATGGTATTTCCTCCCCTTAAGTAGACCTTGCCATTTTTATTCTGAGCTATACTGGGAATTTATTGTTGTGGGCTTGAAGGTTTGGTGAGAATCTTGATGTGGATTTTGAGGAGGTAGATGTTTTTAAATTTTGGGTATCATCCACATATAAATTATATTTAAGCCATAAGATTGGCTGTGGTCAGTTACTCACCAAGAAAGTGAGTGTGGATAGGGAAGAAAAGAGGTGCAAGGGCCAAACCCAACATCCAGAGATCAGGTTGGGGAAGATGAATCTGCAAAAGAGGAACGGCCAATGAGGTAAGAGGAAGACTGTGATTCCTAGACATAAGTGAGGAGTGTGTTTCAAGGAAAAAAGAGAGGGGCGCCTGGGTGGCACGACGGTTAAGCGTCTGCCTTCAGCTCAGGGCGTGATCCTGGCGTTATGGGATCGAGCCCCATATCAGGCTCCTCCACTATGAGTCTGCTTCTTCCTCTCCCACTCCCCCTGCTTGTGTTCCCTCTCTCGCTGGCTGTCTCTATCTCTGTCTCTGTCGCATAAATAAATAAAATCTTAAAAAAAAAAAAGAGATCAATTAACTGAGAATTAACCATTGGAGTTGGCCACATAAGGTTTATTGCTGTTCTTGACAGACAGTTTGAATTGAATGATGGGGGCAATACTGTGATTGGAGTAGGTTTAAGAGAATACATGGAAAGAACTCATAAACAGAATGTAGGCAATGTTTCTGATGAGTTTTGTTATAACAAGAGTAGAGAAATAAAGTGGGAGCTGAAGAGGATTTCAGGTCAGAGGAGGATCTCTCTCTTTCTCTCAGGATGGGATGTTTTACAGCATGTTTCTATGATCATGTGAATGATACAGTAGATACAGAAGAACTGATGTGCAACAGGGTGAGGGGAGAAATGTCCTAATGTCCCTGATGAAGTAAGATGAGATAGAATGGAATCCAGTGCTCAAATGGAGGGGTTGGCTTTAGGAGCCCAGACAGTTCATTTTTAGGAACAGGAGGAAAGATAGTATCTGGGCACAAATGTAGGATGGGTAGATATGATAGAAACTTGTAGAAATACTCTTCTTTTTTTTTTAAGATTTTATTTATTATTTGCCAGAGAGAGACAGCCAGCGAGAGAGGGAACACAAGCAGGGGGAGTGGGTGAGGAAGAAGCAGGCTCCCAGCAGAGCAGGGAGTCTGATGCAGGGCTCGATCCCAGGACCCCGGGATCACGCCCTGAGCTGAAGGCAGACACTTAACGACTGAGCCACCTAGGCACCCTTAGAAATACTCTTCTGAGTGTTTTTATTTTCTCAGCAAATTAGTAAATAATGTCAATTTGAAAAAAATTATTTTTGAAAATTTCACTAAAATTTTCTAAAATTTTTGCAAAAATTATTTTTCATTAATTAATTTTATTGAGGCATAATTTACATACAGTAAATGAACAGAGCTTATGGGTAGATCAGTTAAGACAAATGTACACCCCCAAGTAACAAACACCCCAGTCAAGACAAACACAAGATAATCCTATCAACACAGCAAGTGTGTTCCAGTCCATTTCTATTTAAGCCCCTCAGTCCTCTCCCCTCCACCCCTTGCTGCCCAGAAATTCCAGGCAACAATTGTTCTGGTTTTTGTCAGTATTGATTAGTTCTATATATTCTTTACCTTCATATAGATGGATTAGTAAAGTATTTAGTGTTTTGTGTCTGACTTCATTTACTCAGCACAATGTTTTTGAAATCATCCATTTTGGGACACCTGGGTGGCTTAGTCGGTTAAGCATCTGCCTTGGGCTCAGGTCATGATCCCAGGATCCTGGGATCGAGTCCTGCATTGGGCTCTCTGCTCAGTGGGGAGTCTGCTTCTCCCTCTGCCTGCCACTCCCCCTGATGTGCTCTCCCTCGCTCTGACAAATAAATAAATAAAATCTTCAAAAAAACCCGAAATCATCTGTTTTATAATGTGTATCCGCAGTTCATCATTTGTTATTGCTGATTAGTATACCACTGCAGGAACACACCATAGTGAGTGCATTCATTCTCCTATAGACGAACATTTGGGTGGTCTCAAGTTTGGGGCTATTATGGATAAAGCTGCGGTAAACATTCTTGTGCTAATCTTTTTTTTTTTTTTTTAATCTGTTTGACCATTGTGTCTCAACTCCAAAATCTGCACATCGGGACACATCTTTCTTTTAGCTTCAGATCCATATGCCCTGTTGCCTACTTGAATCACCACTTGAATGGTTCCTAGGTTCCTCAAACTCAAAATGTCCCAAACTGAACTCTCCCGTAAACCTGATTCTCCATTACCTCCACTCTCAGTGATAGTATCACCCAGTAACCCCTGCTAGAAACTAGTAATCATGCTTAACTCTCCCCCTCACCTGCAATGTTCAATCATTTTGTTGATTCTTACTCCTAAATATCTTTTATAAAAATTTCTCAAATCCACCCATTTATCTATGCTATAGTCCAATCCTTTATCTACATAGAAAAAAATATTTTTTCTGACACTCAAATCTGATTACTCTTCCTGTTAAACTATGCCATAATATCCCTTGACTTACCTTTAGGACAAAAACCAAACCCCTTAGCATGCCATATGCTCATGATCTGTAGCCTGATCTTTAAGCTCCAGCCACAGTGAACATGTTTCTATTCTTCAAATGTCCTGTTGTAAGAGCCCTTCACTTTGTTTAAAACATTCCCTCCCCTCCTCTTGTATGCCTGGCTAATTCCCAGCAACCTTTTGGGTCTCAGCTAAAATTTCACTTCCCTTGGTCTGTCCTCTTCAACCCCTTAAATTAAGGTCAATTCCCTTTACTTATATGCTTTATAGCGCATACTTGATTATAATTATGTGTTGAATTTCTTTATTTCCCCATAGCTCCAAGACAATAGTCTTCTTGTTCACTGCTGCATTTTCAATGCTTAACGAATAAATAGCAAGTCAATAAATACCTGTTTATTGAATGAATGAATGAATGCATGCATAAGTAATATTTAATGGGGTTTAATGTCCAATGCCCATATTTTACAGCACAACTTCCTTATTTGGAACATTTATTTTGATTTCATTATTAGTTAGCTGAATATATGCACCAGATTTCTTTAAGGAAGAGAATAAGAGTGTTATTTTATTCTGAAGCCTCTCACGTATTTCTCTTGCCATCACACCTAAACACATTGATTCACACTCAGTTCTCACTTAAACAGGAGCTTGGATTTTTTTTTTTAAAGACTTATTTATTTTTTGAAAGAGAGAGAGAGAGCATGAGCAGGGGAGGGGCAGAGGGAGAGGGAGAGAGAATCCTCAAGCAGACTCCCCACTGAGCATGGAGTCTGACACAAGGCTCCATCCCAGGAACTGAGCAAAAGTTGGACACTTAACCAACTAAGCCACCCAGGCACCCCTTGGATTTCAAATTTTATCCCCCAAACTTTGTTACAAACTCTCTTATAATGGAAGTTCTAAATGAGGACTACCTGATTTTTGGTCATTTATAAGTAATCTGCTTTCATGTCTGCCTGAATGCTTACAAAATTCTTATCATCCATTTTTCCCCCTAGGATATGTCTAGAAGTGAGAGGTTTTTTCCATTTATTTTGTGTCACATTTTCCTCTATTTTAAAATCTTCTTTTAGGTCCAAACATTTTTATCAATTTATCTTTGATTTACTATTACTTCGTCCAGATTCTTCTGGGTTACTCCTCAGACATACTCTTAATTCTGTTTGGGTTTTAGCTCATCTTCTCTACTTCTGTTCCTTCTGAGTCTCTTTTGTACAGGCCATAACTTCTTGCTTTCTTATTGATGGTGTCAAACAGATTTCTAGATGAAAGTCACTTTCAGAGATAAGCAAATCTTCTGATTCTTCTGGATTATTTTCCTTTTCCCGTTTCGATATCATTTTGTATGTCTTTCTTGGGCAAGAAGAGGGCTTGAGCGCCTGATATGGACAAAAATTCTGAGGATTTGGGACAGATTGTGTGCCAGGAGAGAGAGCTGGCCAACAGTTGTGGGTAGGGAGCAAAGGGGAGCTCGCATCTAAGAACCTTGCCAAGGAGCCTTGAGAAGCAAATAATAATCTGAAACATGAAATCTTTGGGGGAAGATGAACTCAAGAATTGGATCTTTTTCAAGATTTTCAGGCAAGACTGACCTTAGCTAGTAGGTTCTGGAGGCAGAGCCAGGGATATTAACTTGAGGAAATAAAACACATAGCTTTTCATAGTGCTAGATTTGGGGGGAATTAAGACCTTAGGTCAGTTTGGGTAATTTCCCCCCTTCTTTATTTCCCATCTATATCCAGTATAGCCATCATACACCCAGGCAGGAAATACAGATTTCCTGTGGTTTCACTCTCAGATCCCTAACAAGAGGACAGATCAATATGTCCATGTCCATAGTAATTCCCAGTGGTTTTGTTTTACACGGCTCTGCTATACTGTGATAGGATATTGTGGTCCAAATGTCACTGCCTGAGGTACAGGAGCTAGCTGGTTCTCTGACAAACCCGATCAATGGAATCCGTGATCTATCATCAGCTCTGCAAGCATTGTGACCAGCGCTCTGCCTATACACTTTGTTCCTAGGGACAAATCTGCCAGGACACAGTCAACGATCACCTGCTCTCCATTCCTACCTCATTCTTCCCCACCAAATTTTGGAAGTTGCAGTCTCCAGATACACATAGAAAGATGATAGCCTGCCACATGACCATACCAAAAAGCAAGGTATGGCACCACAAAGGAGCCAGCTGCTCAGTCTGCAGCTCTGCATGGAGCCTGGCATCCTGAGTCAGCAAGCTGACAGTGGGGAAAGGAGGCTCAACCTCTCTGTCTTCTTTCAGATGGATGGATCTGCTCTGTATAATGAGGCAGCGCACGAATGGGCCACCAACTGTTTTCCTGAATCCATCTTCATCAGCCTCATACTTTGGGGTAATTCCTCCTGGCAATAAGAGGCTTGTCATTCTTTATGATCTGCATTGGTATGAATTTTATCATTTTTCTTCGTCTTTTTATGTGTTTCAGGCAGCAGTTGGGAGAGGCTGAGTCAGGGGCGGCTAGCCAAATACCATTTAAAACTGGAAATGCCTCATTGAGTTTTATTGTGATTGCATCAGCCTGTTCTCGTTCCTCCAGCCTTTGACTGCAGGATTTCCCAGGGCTCAATTTTTGGTCGGCTGCTTAGTCTGCAGTCTCTTTCAGGGGATTAATCTGCTCTTACATCTTCATATCTGGTACCTGATGAGTCTCGAACTGCTGTCTGTAGTCCTGTTTTCTCATCTAAATTGTGATCTTTTATTTTCTGATTAAAAGGCATTTTTACTTGTCTATGCTACAAAATTCTGTGTCCTTGTTGGATGTACTTCTACCTTAATTATTAAAATTGTTAAACTAGTAGAGCCCAAAGTCATTGGGACAGGAAATACACACTTAGTGCAAGGCTCATTTGGTTAAACTGTGGGAGGCATCGCCCCAATTTCACTCTTCTGCTTGTTGGAGAGGAGAAAGTGTATCATACATTCATCAAAGGTTTAGAGCGTTTACTTCATCCTGTGGGGCCACACCCCAGCTTTGCACCTCAATATAGCATGGTCCCCTAGCTGGCAATGTAACTGAGTCTTCAATAGGCATGTCACTGTTCTATAAGACTTGCACCAACTGCTTCTGGGTGATTGGGTGTAAGACAAGACCTGTAAATTGAATGGATGTCAAACTATTGACGCACAGAGTTCATTTATCTGAAATAATGTTGTATGGAAAATTCATATCATGTAGGATATTTTCAGTTGCAAGAAACAGAATACCCACTGAGTCATAGTTCTTGAAGTTTTTCCCCCTAGAAGGATCTCTCTTTTGAACTGTCCTTCAGGGTTCACCCAAATGGAACTGAACACCACAGAAGTCCATTTAGAGTGAGAGCGACCCTACTGTACAGAGCTTTCTATAAACTTGGTTGGATTTTTTTTCCTCTTCAGGCAAGTGATCATAAGGAAGTACCCATGAGGCTACAGAAATGGGATGTGGGAAGTGTGATAGAGAAGTCAGAAAAGACATGCTGGGAATGTGAGGCCACTGCACGTATAACTTCCTTATAACCTGGAGCCTGCTTGGATATAGTCTTGTTTACATTGTTTCCACCTGATGATGGTGTGCTGATGCTTGACTTTAGTCTAGTTAGATAATACTAAGTTCATAATGAGTACCAGGTATCCCAGGGGTATGCACTCACGGTCCATCAGGGATCAGTAGTAAGCCACAGGCTGTTACAGAAAATATATAGATGTGTGTATTATATGTATTATATAATATAATATTATCATATAATATATACAATACACACATGTATATATAAACTTTATTATATTTTATATATTACATAATTTTATTTTATTTATTAAAAATTTTTTTAGAGGTTTTGTTTATTTATTTGAGAGAGAGAGCATGTGAGCACAAGTGGTGGGGAGGGGCAGAGGGAGAAGCAGGCTCACCACTGAGCAGGGAGCCCCATGTGGGGCTTGATCCCAGGACTCTGGGATCATGACCTGATCTGAAGGCAGATGCTTAACCCACCCAGGTGCCCCTAATTTTAAATAAGAGATTATAGCTTTGTTTTGTGTCAAAGTCCTGCTATGATTTTTCTAACAAGCCTTGACATGTTTTCTATATAACATTATAATCAGCCACACATTGGACATCACTGGCTCAGAACTACTTGCACTTTGGCCTGGATAAGTTGGGATATTCTCTCTAAAATGAAGATCAGTTTGGTACTCTCTGTACCATAAGAAAGAGACACAGTACAGTTGATCCTTGAACAACACAGGTTTGAACTACACTGGTCCACTTATACATAGATTTATTTCAGTAAATACAGTACAGTACTGTAAAAGTATTTTCTCTCTCTTATAATTTTCTTAATATTTTCTCTAGCTTATTTTATTGTAAGAATACCACATAAAATACAAATAACATACAAAATATGTCTCAGTTGACTGTTTATGCTATTGGTAAGGCTTCCAGTCAAGAATAGCCATTAGTTAAGTTTTAGGGGAGTCAAAAGTTATATAGACTTCAGACTTCTACCTGTGTGTGAGGGTTGGTGTCCCTAACTCCCCTATTATTCAAGAATCAACTTTCGTTTGTGAGCCCCCTTGGATTTTGGAGGTAACATATATATCACATGGGTCTGCTGTTCTAACCCATTTTCAGATGAACACAAAAGATTCTTTGAGAGGGACCCAGAGAAAGAAGTTTCTCTAGCTGATTGTTTAAGGTTCCTGGCAGTGTTAAAAGTGTTAAAAGTCAGTGTGAAAGGCTTCATACTGTAGAATAGGAATCACAGGACAGTGTCAAAAAGGCAAAACTGTCAAGACAGTAAAAAGATCAGCGGCTGTCAGGGATTTGGAGAGAAGGGAAGACAGAGGATTAAACAGGTGAAGAAAGGGGGTTTTTATGGTGGTGAAACTATTTTGTATGATACTGTAATGTTGGATACATAACATCATGCATTTTTCAAAACCCAAAAAATTATATAACACAAAGAATAAACCCTAAAGGAAACCATGGACTTTAATAGTATATCAATATTGGTTCATAAATTGTAACAATGTATCCCCCTAATGCAAGATGTTAATAATAGGAGAAACTATGTAGGGGGAGAAGGTGGTATTTGGAACTCTCTGTACTTTCTGTACAATTTTTCTATAAACTTAAAACTGCTGTAAAAATAAGTATATTAATTAAAAAGCAGGTACTATTTTTTACTAAGAGTGCAGTCTAAATCAATATTGCAGAAGAAAATATTTCATTGATTAGGAGTATGCTTCATCCAACCTGTATTTTAATAGGCCTCCATGTTTGTGTGGAGTAACATGCTATTTTTTCTTCTTCATTGGGGCCTACTGGAACAAGAAGAGAGCTACATTAGTCTTTGAGGGCTTCTCTATGATGGTTCTGCTTTTGATTAAATTCCTTTGATTCACTAGCCTCCCAGTAAAAAAATAAATTAGGGGTTCTCAGTAAAAGGAAACACATGCATCTAATTTTTGCTCCCTTCAGAAATTCCACCAAAACTTAGTAAAAAAAAAAAAAAAAAAGTTAAGACCAGAAACTGACAAGCCAGAAAACAGGAGAATATACAACATCAATGACATTTCATAGGCTATGAAGCAGATAGGTTGGTGGTTACCAAGGGGAGTCCAGAGAAAGCAAGCTCTTAACCTAGGAGGGGAAAACCCAAGAACTAAACTGATTTGCATTGCAGAAATGCTTAAAATGCCAGGGATTATCAGGACCAGGCACCTCTGAAAATGGAAATAAAAGTTGGGGGAATGTTAAAAATGGAAGATTTGATGAAAGCTAATGAAAGATCAGATAGCTAAATCTTGTTTCTTACTCCCTGCCCCCACCATAGGCTAGAGACTTATTTGGGGAGGGTAAAACCGAGAGTGTCTGGTCTCAAGGTCATCAGTCACAGTGAAACATGGAATATATACCAGACACGTGGGAATGTGAGTGTATATGAATGCTGAGTCCTGAGTCCTCTAATCCCATCTGACTTTAAGACATTGGCAATTAGGCCTAGACCCTGTGGGAAGACAGGAAGATCTCTGGGAAACAGACCATCCCGTGAAGAAAGCTAAAGATACCAATTCAGGGATTCCTCAACACACAACCCAGTCATAAAACTCAGAGCTGACATATACTTAAAGCTTTCTATTTTTTTAAAAGTTTTTATTCAATTCCAGTTAGTTAACATACTGTGTTATATTAGTTTCAGGTGTACAATATCAAGGTTCAACAATTCCATACCTTACCCTGTGCTCGTCACAAGTGCACTCTTTGATCCCCATCACCTATTTAACCCATCTCCCCACCCTCCCTTTTGGCAACCATCAGTTTGTTCTCTATAGTTGAGAGTCTGTTTCTTGGGGGTGCCTCTCTGGCTCTGTTGGTAGAACACACAACTCTTGATCTCAGGGTTGTGAGTTTGAACCCCACATTGGGTGTAGAGATTACTTAAAAATAAAATCTTTTTTTTTAAAGGGTCCGTTTATTGATTTGTCTCTTTCTATCTCTCTTTTTCTCCCTTTGCTCATTTGTTTGTTTCTTAAATACCACATATGAGTGAAATTGTATGGTTTTTGTCTTTCTCTGAGTGACTTACTTCACTTAGCATAATACCCTCTAGCTCCATCTGTATACTTAGAGCTTTCAATTAGCTCTTAGTGTCCTATTCTTAAATATGAGCAAACAAAAAAATTGAGTAATGGAAAGTTGAAGAAAGCTTATAAAGGAGGATAAAACCCCAAAGAAATAAATGCAAGAAAGAACATTTGAGGAAATAGCAATGAGACAAGGAGAAAAAAACCTTAAATACAAGACACTACATTCATGAAACAAGATGTTACATCAAAACAATATTCAGATTATAAAAATATTCTTTGGAATTAAAGTCATGGTAGCATAAATGAAAAACTCAACAGAAACGTTGGAATTTCCAGTTGAGGAATCTTCCAGAGAGTAGAGCAAAAAAACAAAGAGCTAGGCAATGAGAAGAAAGAAAAGAAATCCAGAGAACAAGTTCAAGAGGTCCAACATCTGAATAATAGGAGTTCCAGACAGAGAAGTAAGAAAACAATTGGGAAGGCATTAAAAGATAATTCACAAAAATTTCCCAGAACTGAAGCTCATGAGTTTTCAGATGGAAAGATCTCGCTGCATGTATACACCAGGGATGAAAAAAGACCCACACCCAGCCATATTATTATGAAATTTCAGAACACTAGAGATGAAGAGAAGATCCCCCAAACTTCCAAAAAGAAAAAAAAGAGGCTTCATACAAAGGATCAAGAATCAGAGTGTCTTTTGACTCCTTGGTAGAAATACTAGAAAGCAGAGAGCAATGGTGAAATGATCTCAAAATTCTGAAGGAAAATTAATTGCAACCTAGAGTTCTATATCCAGTATGCATGTAGAGGGAAAGAAGATATTTTCAGACATGCAAGATCTCAAAAAATTTACTTCCCAGGTATCCTTTCTCATGAAGTTACTGAAGGTTATGTTTCAACAAAACAGGAGATCTATCCTAGGAGAAAATAGAAAGGAACCCCCGAGATGTTTGCTAAGGGAGATCGTAGGATGCTATCATTACAAGTCAAAATTGGAGTAGGTCAGAGTCCCTGGGACAGAAATATTTTGAAGATAAAATTGATAGAATATGTTAATAAATTTAAACATTTGGCAGAGTTTGATGGAATTAGGGATAGACAATTAAGCAAACACATACATGAAAATTATTAACTCCAGGGAAAGCAAAACATTTGCAGGTGGAAAAAATAGTTGATATAGTTGACTATATCACTGCTCTGAAAGCATCATTGAAAGGGTTTAACAGCATAAAGTTGAACAAAAATCAAAGTGGCTGCACTAATGCTTTAGCAAAGCTCTATTTTAAACTAAGTAACCTTTTCTCTCTCTTCCACAAACCTCCGCTCCTCCCTTCTTAGCCTTTTGTTTTAGGAACCTGGTCCTACCCTAAATACGTGACTAACGAGACTGGCAGCACATACACAGTTCCTGTGAAAATTGGCTAGATCTGGGATGCCTGGGTGGCTCAGTCAGTTAAGCATCTGCCTTTGGCTCAGGTCATGATCCCAGGGTCCTGGGTTTGAGTCCCACATTGGGCTCCCTGTTGAGCAGGGAGTCTGCTTCTCCCTCTGCCTGCCACTCCGCCTGCTTGTGCTCTCTCTGACAAATAAATAAATAAAATATTTTTAAAAAATTGGCTAGACCCTGTATTTCCCTAGGAAACCCTCAGCCCCTTCCTCCCAGCAGGTTTGAAGTTTTGAAGGCATTAGCCTGCTGCAGCCTCCTTTGCCTGGCAAAGCAATAAAACAATTATTCCTCTTTATCCCAAACTCTTTTTTAAAAAAAATTTTATTTAAATTTTAGTTAGTTAACATATGGTGCAATATTGGTTTCAGGAGTAGAATTCAGTGATTCACTGCTTACATACGACACCCATGCTCATCACAAGTGCCTCCTTAGTTGCCATCACCCATGTAGCCCATTCCCCCCCAACCTCCCTCCACCACCCTTCAGTTTGTTCTCTATCATGAAGAATCTCTTTTCAGGGGCGCCTGGGTGGCACAGCGGTTAAGCGTCTGCCTTCTGCTCAGGGCGTGATCCCAGCGTTCTGGGATCCAGCCCCACGTCAGGCTCCTCTGCTGGGAGCCTACTTCTTCCTCTCCCACTCCCCCTGCTTGTGTTCCCTCTCTCGCCAGCTGTCTCTCTCTGTCAAATAGATAAATAAAATCTTAAAAAAAAGAAAAAAAAGAATCTCTTTTCATTTGTTTCCCCTCTTTTTTTCCCTTTTCCCCCCTTTCCCATATGTTCATCTGTTTTGTTTCTTACATTCCACATATGAGTGAAATCATACAATATTTGTCTCTCTGACTTATTTCACTTAGCATAATACTCTCCAGCCCCATCCACATCATTGCAAATGGCAAGATTCATTCTTTTTGTTGGTTGAGAAATATTACAGTGTGTATGTGTGTGTGTGTGTGTGTGTGTGTGTGTGTGCGCGTGTGTGTACCACATTTTCTTTATCCATTCATCAGTCGATGGGCATTTGGGCTCTCTCCATAGTTTGACTGTTGTTGATAATGTTGTTGTAAACATCAGGGTGCATGTACCCCTCCTTTGAATCTGTATTTTTGTATCCTTTGGGTAAATACCTAGTTGTGCAATTGCTGGATTGTAGGGTAGTTCTATTTTGTAAATTTTTTGAGGAAACTCCACACTGTTTTCCAGAGTGGCTGCACCAATTTGCATTCCCATCAACAGTGCAAGAGGGGTCCTCTTTCTCTGCATCCTCATCAACACCTGTTGTTTCTTGTGTTCTTAATTTTAGCCATCCTGACAGGTGTGAGGTGGCATATCATCTGGTTTTGATTTTCATTTCCCTGATGATGAGTGATATTGAACATCTTTTCATGTGTCTGTTAGCCCTCTGTATATCTCCTATGGGAAAGTATCTAGTCATGTCTTCTGCCCATTTCTTAGCTGGATTATTTGTTTTTTGGGTGTTGAGTTTGATAAGTTCTTTATAGGTTTTGAATACTAACCCTTTATTAGATATGTCACTTGCAAATATCTTCTCCCATTCTGTAGGCTGCCTTTTAGTTTTGTTGATTATTTCCTTTGCTGTGCAGAAGCTTTTTATCTTGATGAAGTCCCAATAGTTCATTTTTGCTCTTGTTTCCCTTGTCTCAGGAGATGTGTCAAGAAAAATGTTGCTATGGCCAATGCCAGAGACATTACTGCCTGTGTTCTCTTCTGGGACTTTTATGGTTTCAGGTCTCACTTTTAAGTATTTAATCCATGTTGAATTTATTTTTGTGTGTGGTGTGAAAAAGTGGTCCAGTTTCATTCTTCTACATGTTGCTGTCCAGTTTTCCCAACACCATTTGTTAAAGAGACTTTTTTCCCATCAGATATTCTTCCCTGCTTTGTTGAAGATTAGTTGACCATATAGTTGTGAGTCCATTTCTAGCTTTTCTGTTCTGTTCATTGATCTATGTGTCTGTTCTTGTGCCAGTACCATAGTGTTTTGACGATTACAGCTTTATAATATAGCATGAAATCCAGAATCATGATGCCTCCAGTTTCATTTTTCTTTTTCTGGATTGCTTTGGTTATTTGAGGTCTTTTTGTTGCGTACAAATTTTAGAATTGTTTGTTCTAGCTCTGTGAAAAATGCTGTTTGTATTTTGATAGGGATTACATAAATGCATAGATTACTTTGGGTAGTATAGACATTTTAACAATGTTTGTTCTTTCAGTCCATGAGTATGGAATGTTTTTCCATTTCTTTGTGTCTTCTTCAATTTCTTTCATAAGTGTTCTATAGTTTTCAGAGTACAGACCTTTTACCTCTTTGTTTATTCCTAGGTATCTTACTGTTTTTGGTGCAATTACAAATGGGATCGATCCCTTGATTTCTTTTTCTGCTGCTTCGTTATTGGTGTATAGAAATGTAACAGATTTCTGTACATTGATTTTATATTCTGTGACTTTGCTGAATTCACGTATTAGTCCTAGCAATTTTTTTGTGGAGTCTTTCAGGTTTTCTACATAGAGTCATCCGCAAATAATGAAAGTTCGACTTCTTCCTTGCCAATTTGGATGCCTTTTATTTCTTTTTGTAGTCTGATTGCTGAGGCTAAGGCTTCCAGTACTATGTTAAATAATAGTGAAAGTGGATATCCTTGTCTTGTTCCTGACCGTAGAGGAAAAGCTCTTAGTTTTCCGCCATTGACGATGATATTAGCTCTGGGTCTTTCATATATGGCCTTTATGATGTTGAGGTATGTTCCATCCTACTTTGTTGAGGGCTTTTATCAAGAATGGATGCTGTATTTTGTGAAATGCTTTTTCTGCATCTATTGAGAGGATCATATGGTTCTTATCCTTTCTTTTATTAATGCGGTGTATCACGTTGATTGATTTGTGACTATTGAAGTAGCCTTGTAGCCTAGGAAGAAATACTATTTGATGGTGCTGAATAATTCTTTTAAGGTACTGTTGGATTCAATTTGCTGGTATTTTGTTGAGAATTTTTGCAACCATGTTCATCGGGGATATTGACATGTAAGGCTCTTTTTAGTGGGGTCTTTGTCTGGTTTTGGAATCAAGGTAATGCTGGCCTCCTAGAATGAGTTTGAAAGCTTTCCTTCCATTTCTATTTTATCCCAAACTCTGTCTTTGCATTATATTTTGGTTCTGAATCACAGAGGTTAGTTTTCAACAACTTATATTTTTATAATAATACAAACACCATATATTTATCCAATCACTATATTGTGATGGTGAGAAATGGGAACTGATTGTATATGTATGTGTTTAATTGTGGTGGGGTGAGGAAAGCCGATAGGGATTATCTACCACTAAAAGAGTGAGTAGCAATATAGGCATGCGATTTAGAGTATAGAGGTATGTGGGAAGAAAGCCCCCAACTTGAAAGTAATTGTCTTTGATACCAGGGGGGTGATGGGTAGAAAGACTGAGGAGTGTTTTTTGCTTTAACATACCTTGTTAAAGTTGTTCACATTTTTTAACTTGTTCGCTTTTTTAAAAATGATGACAGGGGCGCCTGGGTGGCACAGCGGTTAAGCGTCTGCCTTCGGCTCAGGGCGTGATCCCGGCGTTATGGGATTCGAGCCCCACATCAGGCTCCTCCACTATGAGCCTGCTTCTTCCTCTCCCACTCCCCCTGCTTGTGTTCCCTCTCTCGCTGGCTGTCTCTATCTCTGTCGAATAAATAAATAAAATCTTAAAAAAAAAAATGATGACAAAAGTTAATTGATTATTACAATATTTCAGAGACGTTATTTAGGACAATGCAATAGTTATTATTTTTTTTACCATGTCTTGTACATGGTGGGAACGATCAATTGTTTTTTTAATTGAATCTTTCTTTAAGATTTCATATATTTATTTGAGAGAGAGAGAGTGAATGAGAGAGAGAAGGAACAGGGGGAGGGGCAGAGGGAGAAGCTGACTCCCTGCTGAGCAGGGAGCTCAATGGGGCTCCCTGGGATCATGACCTGAGCAGAAGGCAGATGCTTCACCGAATGAGCCAACCAGGCACCCAGAATTGAATCTTTTAAAATGTGTAAGCAGTTGTAACAAGTCATTACTGGCCTGTAAGACCTTGAGATCAAGGATTCTTATACATCTTTTTAGTTCCTTCAGAGATGGTGTGGCATCATCTGCATTTTACTTGTATTAATGTGTAGGATTTTGCATGTTTAAGTCTCACAAAGAAGTAAGTCAAATTCCTTTATATATTAGTGAACTATAAATGATATTGAGTTGAATATTTAACTTTACAAGTAGACTCTGCCACTCGGCCAAGAAATAAGCCGACAAAAATTTTTTGAGTGCTTATTATGGGCAAGACAGATCACACAGTTCTTTATCAACTAAATTACATTCTCTAGAAAAAGAAGCTGAGAGATTTGTCCAAGGTCACCCAGAGAAACAGGCAGCACCACCTCTTCTAAATCAGATCATTTGCCAAATTTTTGTGATAAATACACTCAGAAAAGGTGTGAGGAAAAAGTCAGAAGGGTTTATCCCACTTGAGATTAACAGGCAGCGTAATTGGTTTTTGACTGAAGTGTTGATAGATAAAAGACAAAAACTGGTGTGTAAATTCAGCTTTCACTTTGTTAAAAGGGGATTAAAAATAGAAAGGAATTCTATTTAGGTTTAGACAGTGAAGGTTGAGATATAATAAGAACTTTTATAAAGGAGTGGGCTTGAGCTCTTCTTTCCTACTAAAGAGCCCAAATTATGAAGCTGCCAGAATAAGCATGGTGTCTGCTTGCTTGTATTTCTGGTGTCCTGATTAATCACATGGTCATTCTAAATCAGCAGTTTTTAATCTATAAATTCACAGCTCCAGAGAGTTCATATGAGATTATCAAGACACTATTTAAAGGACCAGAGATCAAGGAAACAAAGGAGGCTCTTCATAGGGGGTGTGTAAGCACTTTCCTAATCCTATGGCACTTGGTAATTTCTGACAAAGTAGATATGGTGTATTTGTCAAGCAACCTCATCCAATGGATTCTTCCCCTCTTCATTTGTTCCCTCTCATAAATGAAATTTATGTTTTATACATCCAATAGGGGGCAGTTATTTTAAGTAGAACAATTCTGCTGCTTTAATAGTTGCTTCCTGTATGGAATCTTATCTTGGACATCTTAGACTTAAACAAAACAAAACAAAACAAAAACAAAGTACAGAGAAACTTCAGAAGAGCATCCCAGGACCTCAGGGACTATAAATATTTTCAGAAAACTGTGGAAAGAATGGATTCTAGGAAATAGCAAGTGTAAGAAAACGGCATTAATAATTACTATTTAAAAATCTGCCATACAGGAGATAACCACAAACTTAAAAGGACTAGTCTATTAGCTTCCTTAATTTTAAATTGATTTTCAGAGACATATTTTCTAGGTAAAATCAAAGGAAGCAGTCTGCATTTTTAGCATTAAATTTGGAAGATGTAATTCAATACTAACATTTTGTATTCACTGCTCTATACTTTTAAAAATGCTGTTCCACCTATATTATGAAGTAAATAACGCAGGCATTATTAACATTTATAGATTGAGGAAACTGAGACCTGAGAACTTAAGTGTCATAGCTAAGACCTCACAACTACATCATGAAAGGCAGGACCAGAATTCTTATTCCACTGTTTCATTCTTTACTATCTATCAGTAAACATTGTATCTTTGATTAATTACGGGCATTCCTACTTTATACTTCAGCATATGAAGACAAAACAAAAAATCTTAATGGGATAGTTCAAGGTCATTCTGTAAGAGAAATGAACAGCTAAGGAAGATACATGAGCACTGACTTGAAATCCTTTGCTCAAATCACTTGACCACAATAAATGTAAGAGTGAAAGCTAAAGAGCTATGCAGAACACATTGTCCATTACTGTTCTTAAGGTTTGTCCTAGATAAAAGGTTTCCATTAAGGCCCATCACTTCTTGGCAAACGCTGTAGCCTTTGGGTAACTATTTGTCTCCTCTAGAAATATTAGAAACAATAGAGAAAAAAAATTTCGGTAAATAATGGAAATGAAACAATCCTCTATGATGAGCAAAAGTCAGAAAGATTAAATTTTTTACAACTCAAATATAGGATTATGTTCATCAGACAGATTAATGTTTATAACAGGCATAAACTGTTGTGTGGCCAAATAATTAAGATAATATTACAGTAACATTCTGTTAATCGGACTTTCAACACTTAATTTTAAGTCAAAGAAACCACTATACACCAGACGAATGATTGCCTTTGTGTTCTTAGATTAGGGAAAAAAAATGGATACTGTAGCAGAAATTGGTCATTATTTGGGCCACCTGCCCAGCTTCTTTATGTTTAGAGAATTCCTCACCTTGAACATCTTGGTGACATGCAAAGATGTCTCCCGAAAACGAAGTGGAAGATGTCAGAGAGTCTTTTTCTCTGCGTCCCTAGCTGCTAAGGGGCAGGCATGTGATATAGGATTTTTAATCAGACATCTCCGCCAGACCTTTGGTTCAGAGCAGAAGATAAAAGCTGTTTCTCTCTATCTTTCCCTCTGTCACTGTCTCTCTTCTAGTGTCAGTACAGTTACTGTTAAGCAACAGTTTCTACTGCAGAAATGGCCCAAGGGCATCAAGTGCGTGATGTCTGTCGCACCAGCTGTAGGCTGACCACTTTGTCACAGTTTGCCTCGCACTTTTTCAGTCATAGCTTGGAAAAGTCTGAATCCCTGAAGACCTCTCAGTCCCAGGAAAACCAGGAGGGTTGGTTACTCTAACCAGCTTCCTCATTAGGTCGGTACTATGGGCAGTTTATCTTTGCTGTTTAGCTTCAAGTGGGCTTGTTTAGTGCTTCCAGCAGTTCTGTGAGCCATCCAACACCCTTTCTTAAAAAAAAAATCTATGGAAGGCTAGCCCAATAGCCTTTTAATTAACTATTGTTCTGCTTAAATCAGCGAGAGTTGGTCTCTGTTCCTGTTACAAAGAACTTCAGCTGAAACAGACACCTTTGTGTGGAAGTAGTTTCGAAACCTGTGTTTCACAGGGATCCTATGTTGTTCAACTCCTACGGTTACTACAGACCCTATCCGATGTTAGTGAAGCCTTTTAATTTTGAAAGGTGTAGCAAAAGCATCAATAATAAGTATTCTTACCGTATTTTCTTTTTAGATTTTATTTATTTATTTGACAGAGAGAGAGAGAGTACAAGTAGGGGGAGTGGCAGGCAGAGGGAGAAGCAGGCTCCCCGTTGAGCAAGGACCCTGGGCTCATAACCTGAGCCAACGGCAGATGCTCAACTGACTGAGCCACCCAGGCATCCCTTTTACCGTATTTTTGAAGTCCTGAGATCTTTCTCGTGGTTGAGGCTGCTGTGAACCATCTCCTCCTGGTGATGAGATAAACACTGACAATGTAAAATCACTTAAAAGTATGGTTGCTGACAAAAAATCTTTGCATTTTCCCATCCCATCCTATATCCCTGAAATTTATGAATGCTTATTTCTCAAGGTGAAAAATTTTTAAAGTAAAAAGACCAGAAGGAAGTGGTGACTTAAAAAAAGCCACTCAACTATTCATCTTTGGAACATATGTGAAGTTCTCTGTTGTTTCTCCTGATAGCTAGGCCATCCCTCCTGAACATACACACCTCTCTTTCAGCTTTACCTTCATGACATCCTCACATACCTGTGCTTGGATTTATTTTGTCCTTTGGAGAGACAAACTTCAGAGAGGATACTTCTGTTCATCAAATGGTTATTACAATGTTGTTCTGTAAATCGTACCTCTTTATTAAAGAAAAGTAGAAAATAGAAGAAGACAAACAGGAATAAGCATCCATAATTCTGCCACTGCTCACATTTTGGCATTCTTTTTATGGAAGCATTCATGTCTATAGCTATAGAATGTTTGTTTAAAGAGCTTATTTATTTATTTATTTGTTTGTTTGTTTAGCATGAGCAGGGGGAGGGACAGAGGGAAAAGGAGAGAATCTCAAGCCATCTCCCAAGGAGCACGGAGCCCAACACAGGGCTCGATCCCATGATGCGGAAATCATGACCTGAGTGAAACCAAGAGTCAGAAACTTAACTGACTGAGCCACCCAAGGGTCCCTATAGCTATACAATTTTTTAAATTTGGGGTCATATAGGGGCAACTGGGTGGCTCAGTCATTAAGCGTCTCCCTTTGGCTCAGGTCGTGATCCCAGGGTCCTGGGATTGAGCCCCATGTGTGACTTCTTGCTCAGTGGGAAACCTACTTCTCCCTCTCCCACTCCCCCTGCTTGTGTTCCCTCTCTCGCTGTCTCTCTCTCTCTGCCAAATAAATGGATAAACTCTTCAAAAAAAAATTGGGGATCAAACTATATACACTATTTCAAAACCTGTTTTATTATTAGTATTGTGAATTTTCTTCCATATATATGCATATAGGTATTTTAAATGATTGCACACTTTATAATATATAGAAGTACCAGAATGTATTATCAGTGAACTCTTGGACATTTTTAGCTTTTATCAATAATACTATTAAAAATTATATAGCCTATCCTTGCAGGTTTTTCTGATTATTTCCCCAAAATAAATATTTTACATCAGAAGCTGTGCTCATTTTTGACTTTTCTCATATTTTGCCCAAGTGCTTCCCAGAAAAGTCATGCCTTTTATGCTCCCATTAGGTGTCTCTGAGACTTGCACCCTCAATAGCACCGAGTATTACCCTTCTTTTTAATCTTTATATGGTAAACAAAGAAATGTCTCATTGTTTTACTGGTTAGTAGGGAGGCTACACATTATAATATATTTTTTGGTCTTGCATTCTGTCATTTCTGAATTATTTGCTCCTATAAAAAAGTGCCCATTTTCTTCAAGGTGGATGTTTCAGATTAACCACTTAGTTTTGAAGTACAAAAAAGTAAGCTCAAATTCTGAAAATAATTACCAACCTTTCTAAAAATTGTCATTCTTTGATCCGTCATCACCGCTTAGCTATTTTGTTTAGTTTGGTTTGGTTCGGTTTTAGCTGTTTCGTTTTTATAAATTACTACCTCCCCGAAATAGGTTTCTAGTTGATTTTCACTCTATTCCCCTCTCAAAAAGTCCTTAGATTTTTGAAATTTATTTTCTCCCCATATTAATATACAATATTTATATTTATTATAAATATAGATGCTGAAGAATGTATATCTTGTGTAGAAAGAAGTCAAGCAGGTAGTACCAAAATGCACTTAATCCCAATTGTTTTCTCTTTAGGTTAAAAATATTGTCTCCCTTTTAAAAATAAGAAAGTACATCTTGTGTCCTCTTCTATTTGAGGAATATATTAAATAAGTTTTAGGAACATATTAAGCTATTAAATAAAATAGTTGCAATGCGGGTATTTGTCTCAAGGTGAGCGTTTAGAGGAAGTATAATCAGTATCTCTGGAGCAGTATTTGCTGCCTATTTCCCTATTACTTTGCTGCTTTTTGCTGGCCCTCATATATTTTATTACCTCAAAATCCATCATCACCCACTTCTAAAGCCTACCTGCTGGTTGTTGGTGAGGCTTGTTAATATCAGTCACACCAGAGAGAGGATAGTGGGCAGGAAACTCTTCAGGGGATCTTGGTGGCCTTCTAATATCTTAGCTTTATTTTTAACTCTCTGCAGTCAAGGTTGATGACATTAGACATTTGCTTAATCTCAGTGCATTCAGTCATCCTGTCTTTGGCTCATTCCTCTCACACCTTAGAGCCTTCTCCCAAGCTACACCCTATGCTTAGAGTGACCATATGCTCTCTTTTTCTAGAGTCCCAATTTCAAATATTCTGTCATATTGCCAAATCAGATGTCAGACCATATGCTTCATATTTTCTCTGGGGAAATATCTTCACTTACCTATGCTTCAGTTCCCTAAATTCTGCTCATCAAGATTTCTATTGGTTTTGCGAAACAGTTTATGAAAAATGTTATTAATCCAAAAGACAGCTCAGATATCTTCTCTTATGGGAAGCATTCCTTCATAGCCTTCTTTCCTTCTATGTGGCTCAGAAGTGCTCTCACCAGAGCTCTCTATGCTTCCCTCCACAGGGCACAACCCAAACCACAGATTGCTCTCGCCCACTCATTAGAATCACCATCCTTGGCATCTATTATGGATTCACCTACCTGCACTCTGCTGCTCAGGAAGGAATTCTCTGAACAGTTAGAGAATACCCTTCCTTTTTCTGCTGCTAATTGTTTGGATCATAGACTCTAATCCATAGTCTCTTTATCCCTCCTAATAGCCTATGGATCTGAATATTCCCCAGCAGCACATTTCCTCATCTTGGTTGTTTCAGTCTAGAATAATACCATGGGAAAGGGATGGGAGTTCCATGTGGGATTTCCATTTTAAGTTTAGTTGCACAGTCTAGAGTCTAGAAAGAGATTCAGTATTCTAAGGACCTAGGAGATAATCCTCAGATCATGCACATATACACACATTGATGTCTCAAGGACAAACCTCAATTTTCAGAGCAGTACCAATAAAGAGGAAAAGAACCATTGTCCTAATTTATCCACATAACACAGCCCTCATAAAAATGGAGATGAAAATTTACATTATAGGGATGCCTGGGTGGCTCAGTGGGTTAAGCATCTGCCTTTGGCTCAGGTCATGTTCCCAGGGTCCTGGGATCAAGTCCCACATCAGGCTCCTTGCTCAGCACAGAGTCAGCTTCTCCCTCTGCCTACCACTCTGCCTGCTTGTGTGCTCTCACACTCTCTCTCTCTGACAAAAAAAATAAATAAAATCCTTTAAAAAAAAAAGAAATTTACATTATAATGCAGAACAGCATTAGTTCTTGTATTCATCTCTCCTTTCTCTTCTGCTTTTAAATAGGGAGCTCCAGGTCAACAAGAAATAAGAAAATGGACCAACTGCTTAATCTAATTTCCTCCTAATGGATGAGAATATGATATAAACTGTGGCCCTTCTCTGCAGAAAAATAGACAGCTAGCTAATGCATGAAAAATTTTACATAGTTTCAGGGCATCCATGGACCTTTCTAAAAGATTTGTGCATATCAGGATAAGAAATCCTATCATATTTATATGTCTGCTAGGTGCTGGAGAAGCAGACATTAATCGAAGAATTACACAGACAGATGTAAATTACCAGTGTAATTTTAGGTGTATAACAGGTTAGTTGTCATAGGCAGAGAAGTTCCAGAAGGCTTCTCTGGAAGTGAGGATAGAGGTAAAGTCAAACAGAAGGGTAGAGAGAGTCTAGGTAGAGGAAATAGTGTGGACAAAAGCCCTGAGGCTGGGAGGCATATGCACATTTAGGGAATGGGAAGGCCAGTGTGGCTGAAGAGAAGGAGGGAGAGAACTAGTGAAAGGAAGGCTGGAGAGAGAGGCCAGTTATGAAGGGCTTCACAGACCAGTTAAGGAACTTGGTCTTTATTCTAGGAGCTTTGGAAACTGTTTGTGGCAGAAGGGTGATAACTGGTTTTGGTTTTGAATCAAAACTCTGGCTATCATGTGGAGAATGAATCCGAGTGGATAGGGAGAGATCAGTTCAGGCACTGTGACTCTAGTCCAAGTAAGAGAGGATGGTACCTTGAAGTACAGAGATGGCTATGGAGGAAAAGAGAAGTGGCTGGGTTCAAGAACTAGCCAGAAGTGAAATTAATAGAATGGAGAGATGGGGGAACAGGTGAGAGAGAGAGAGAGAGAAATGTTAACGAGAGCATCTGGGGTTTGGACTTCCCTGATAGAGTAAATGGTAGTGCCATTCAGAGAGATCACACATGCTAATAGGGGACCAGATTTTGGTGGGGTAAGATATTGGGTTCATTTTGCAGCTGTTGAAACTGAGAAATCATTAATCTTTCCACTTGAAGTACGTATTCGTCTGCTCAGACTGCCATAGCAAAATACCGCAGACAGGGTGCCCTAAACAACAGATATTTTCTCATAGTTCTGGAGGCTGGGAGTCCAACATCAAAGTGCTAGCAGGGCGAGTTTCTGGCGAGACCTCTTTTTTTGGCTTGCAGATTGTCATCTTCTCACTGGGCATTCACCTGGCCTTTTTTTTCTGTGCAGAGAGAGAGAGCGTGTGCATGTGCTGGTGTTTCTTCCTCTTCTCCTCCTCCTTCTTCTTTTTTAAAGATATATTTATTTATTTTAGAGAGAGAGCATGAGCAGAAGGGACAGTGGGAGAGGGAGAGAGAATCTCAAGCAGACTCTGAGCTGAGCACAGAGTCCGCCTGGAGCTCCATCCCAGGACCCTGAGATCATGAGCTGAACCCAAACCAAAATTTGGATGCTTAACTGACTGAGCCACCCAGGCTCCCCTCTTCCTCTTCTTATTAGGACACCAGTTCTTTTGGATTAAGGCCTCAAACTTAGGATCTCATTTAATTCTAGTTACCTCCTTATACGCCCTATCTCCAAATATAGTCACATTGAGGGTTAGAGGTTCAACATGAGAATTTTGGGGGAGGTACACAATTCGGTCCATAACAAAGTGTACTTATTACATAGTAGATAAAATCACAGACTTTCAAGTAAAACAAAACTGAGTTTAGAAAATCTGACTTCCACAACCCAGGAAGTCTATCACTAGGTACACAGATAAATAAATAGTGATATACCTGTACAATGGATTATTTTTCTAAAGATTTTACTTATTTATTTGAGAGAAAGAGAGTGAGCATGAGCACAAGTGGGGGAGACAGGGGGAGAAGCAGACTCCCCACGGAGCAGAGGATCTGGAATCATGACCTGAGCAGAAGGCAGACTCTTAACCTACTGAGCCCCCCAGGCACCCCCATACAATGGATTATTACTGAGCAATGAAAAGAAATAAACTATTGAGACACACAACATGGATGAATCTCAAAATAATTATCCTGAATGAAAGAAGCCAGACTAAAAAAAGAATGTGTGATTGTATTTAAATAAAAATCTAGAAAATGCAAACTAGTCTATAGTGACAGAAAGCAAATCAGTGGTTGCCTGGGGCAGGGGTGGAGAGGAAGGACAGCAGGGAGGGATAACAAAGGGGCATGAGAAAGCTTGGGTGATGGACAAGTTCATTATTTTGACTGCGGCAATAGTTTCGTAGGTATATACATACATCAAGAGGTATCAAATTGTACACTTTTAGATACGTGCAATTCATTCCACATCATTTAAATCTTAAAAAAGCTGTTAAGTTTGGGAGGGGGAAGAGTCAAAGGAGGCTGTCTCCATGCCCTCTCAAAGGCCTGTAAGTCTTTCTTTACCCCTAAGTGAAGAGCATGTGGCTTTCAATTCAGGTGACTGAGTATCTGGCCCAGGCCTCTGATGATGTTCTGGATCTCTTTAAAGGAGATTTTTTGGGGTTAGCTGAGTTTCTTTTGCCCCACCTTCCTGCTCCCTCATTTGCTATTCTGAAACCAAAGATGAGAATGGATGGTTTGAGGTTTCCTGACCCTTAGCAGATGAGGAATAAAATTTACCTGTTGATTTCATTGAATGGAGTCTGTATAGTTTAAAATTGAAAGTTTTCTTTTTGTCTGCTTCATAAGCTGAACACCAGCTGAATGCAAGATGTTGTGGACGTATTTACCGAGCAGTCTCCTCACACCTTGGATATGGCCTCGTGACTTACTTTGGCCAACAAAATATGGTAGAAGTGACACTGTGTGCCAGTTGAGAGACACATGACTTTGTCTGGAAGACAAGAGACAGACATATGGCTTTGTCACCCCCACTTCCCCAGCAGACTCTTGATGTAAACGCATGAATGAGTCCAATGAGACCAGAGGAGCTCCCCATGTAAGCCCAGCCCCAACTGCTGACCCATAAAACCATGAGTTAATTAAATGGCTGTTGAAGTCACACACACATACTCATACACACACCTGGTTCCTACTCTTATTACTAGTGCCTAAGAGACTTGGTCAAATTATTTAACTGGTCTGTGCCTCAGTTTTCTCATTTTAAAAATGAGTATGGGGGGCCGGCTGGCTGGACCAGTTGGAGGAGCATGCAGCTCTTGATCTTGGGGTTGTGAGTTTGAGCCCCACATTGGGTGTAGACTACTTAAAAATAAAAAAATAAAAAAATAAATCAACCAAAAAATAAGAGTGTAAAAATACCCGGCACATTTAATATTGAATGAGATAGTATTTATAAAGTGCCTTACATAATGTGGAACACCTATTTATGTATTCAGAATATAGTAGCAATGATTATTTTTCAAGTCAGTTCCCATAGCTTACTCATCTTTGTTTCCCCAACAACTAGCACAGGGTCTTCTTCATAAAAGACACTCAGTAAATGTGACTATTTGGAAACTGCAGCAAGTTCAGTGAATATTCTGATTAGAATTTTCTTGAAGATAGTGCCATATATTTATCTAAAGGCAGCAAGAAATCATCATCTCTATTGTTGTGAGTTAAAAAGCCAAGGCTTTGTTACCTTCATTTCCTTGAAACTCAAAACTAGTATTGAAATTCTCTTATCTTCTTGACCCTATCAGCTGCATTCAATACCAGCTAAGAATTCCTTTCTCCTTGAAACACTGCTGTCTTCCTTTGACTCCCTGGACACCACACTTAAACTGATTTCCCTTCTATTTCACAAGCCACTTGTCTGAGTTTCCTTGGCGAGTTCATCCTCTTAGTCTCCAATCACTGAACTGCTCTGGGGCTCTAGGCTTGGTCCTTTTCTTTTCCCTGTCTCCATTCCCTCCTTCGGTGACCTCATTTTCATTGCTTTGGTTTTTTATGTTTTTGTTTTTTTTAAGTTTATTTCTTTCTTTTAGTCATCTCTACACTCAATGTGGGGCTCGAACTCATGAACCCAAGATCAAGAGTTGTATGCTCTTCTTTTTTTTTTTTTTTAGATTTTATTTATTTATTTGACAGAGATAGAGACAGCCAGCGAGAGAGGGAACACAAGCAGGGGGAGTGGGAGAGGAAGAAGCAGGCTCATAGCAGAGGAGCCTGATGTGGGGCTCGATCACAATGCCGGGATCACGCCCTGAGCCGAAGGCAGACGCTCAACCGCTGTGCCACCCAGGCGCCCCAAGAGTTGTATGCTCTTCTAACTGAGCCAGCCAGGCACCCCTCGTTCTTATGGTTTTAAATATTATCTCTATATACTGGCAATCCCAAGTTTCTATCTGTGGCTCAGGATCCTCACCTGATTGAACTCTTATCTCATAAATATAAATATATAAATAAATATCTCTATATAAATATCTCTATACACACACATATGACTGCCTGTATGACCCTGCATTTCACTATTTGATAGGCATCTGAAACTTGATGCATCCAAAATTTAATTTCTGATTCTGTCTCCTTCCACCTCAGGTGTAGTCCTGAAATTTTCCCTATCTCAGGATATAATAGCACCATCTTTCTAGTTCCTTCTACTGTTAGAAGAGCCTAAAATCCAGGGTACAATTCTCCTGGGGTATTTCCCAATGTTCTGCTTCAGATGACACGCAGCAGCCAGGGGTGAAGGGTGGGAGATGAGTCATGACAGTACAACAATTCTCAGACGTTGTCAATCCCAGCTTGAGGCCATCTGTGATCTCCTGCCTCTGCGGCAAAATTCTCCTGTCTTCATTGCTTTTCCTTCTCTTCCTTCTAGGTGATAGGACAGATACTCTGATAAATTGATTAGTTTTAAGGTGATATTTTTCAACTAGCTTTGTGTCCCTAAAAATCTCCCCCTCTAATTAGTGGGCTCCTCTGCTTGTATCTTATAACGATCTACTTTTCCTTGCTGAATTATTCCAAGCTAATGTATATATTTAATAGATGCCTTGGGGCGCCTGGATGGCTCAGTTGGTTAAGCATCTGCCTTCGGCTCAGGTCATGATCCCAGGGTTCTGGGATTGAGCCCTGCATCGGGCCAGTAGGGAGTCCACTTCTCCTTCTGCTGCTCTTTCTCTCTTTCTGTCAAATTAAAAAAAAAAAAAAAGACAGAAAGCTTCAATGTCTTTAATTCAAAACAGTAAACATTATCCACCATAACATGACCAATGGAATATATCGTTGGGCAAGATAGTCTTTTGGTACCAGTCAAAACTATATCATACCTGTCCATCTACTTGTGCTTTTTCTCATGAACAAATTTCCTCTATCCCTGGAGGCTAATTCTAACTCAAAGGTATCATTTTAACATTTTTAAAATCTTCTTTTCTTCAGATGAGTTTCCTGTGCAAGGAGCTCAATTCTCTTTCCGGGAGATTATTCCTTTTTTTTTTTTTTAATAAAGATTTTATTTATTTATTTGAGAGAGAGAAAGTGAGAGAGAGAGAGCACAACCCGATGGAGGGGCAGGGGCAGAGGGAGAGGGAGAAGCAGACTGCCAGCTGAGCAGGGAGCCCCATGTGGGGCTCGATCCCAGGACCCTGAGATCATGACCTGAGCCGAAGGCAGATGCTTACCTGACAGAGACACCCAGGTGCCCCCCCTTTTTAAGGATTTTATTTATTTATTTGAGAGAGAGAGAGAGAGAGCATAAGCAGGGGAAGGAGAAAAAGGGGAGGGGGAGGGAGAGGGAGAGAGAGAATCTCTCAAGCAGACTCCATGCTGAGTGCACAGCCCAACCTGGGACTTGATCTCAGGGCCCTGAGATCATGACCTGAGTGGAAGTCAAGAGTGGGTCGCTCAACTGACTGAGCCACCCAGGCACTCCCAGAAGAGTATTACTGAATGAAATATAGTCTCTTTCCTTTTTCATAAATTTATCCAGAGTCTGGAGGAGTAAATTTGCATGGGATGGCTCACATTGCATAAAGTTCCAAAATTATTTTCACATCCACCTTCTCACTTAATTCCACTGCTGTCTCAATTCTAATACTATTCTATCTTAATTTTATTACTACTATTACTATTGTACTTTTACCACGGCTGCCTTTCATCCCTGAAATGACCTGTTACCACATCCTTACAGATTGATTATTTGTATAGCTTCCTAACAGATTCTCTGATTCCGCATTTTTTGCTTGAATTCAGCATGCATTCCACTATTTAAAAAAAAAAAACCCGATTTATCAAATCAGGACGACTTATTCTTTCTTTAATCCTTCTGCCCTTTGTTCTTGTATAGGGCTTTACAATTTTCAAGGCATTTTCATACTTATTATATTGCTTAATTCTTATAATCGCCTTGTAAAGAATTATTAATCCTCCTTTACTAGATGAGGAAGCACCGTATACAGGGAGGATCTATTAGCTAAAAAAATCATATAGGTAATAGATGTTGGATTTGTGATTCAAACCCAGATCTTCATATTCCAACTCAAGTATTTTTGAAAACAGAGATGCCTCTATCCCTCTGCCTAGCCTCCTTCTTAACAAACTACACATTATCCTTAGCCCCTTCTGTACTATAGGCCTAGCTCCCATGTTTGTACCACATAACCTCATAATCCCCAGGAATAGCTGTGTAGATATTTGGCCCAAACGGTGTGATTCTAATTCTCCGTTCGAGGAAATTGGAAATGGATCACAGAGACTCTGATAAGTTGTTGGGAACTAGGGCTAGGAGATAGGGTGTTTTTTCCCTCCTGTGTGCATATCTTGGTGTTGATTTCTTGGAGGCCCCAAACTGACACACCAGGGAGAGAGAGAGAGAAAAGAAGTAGGGATTGAAAAATAGAAATGAAGGAAAGATTAATCTTGGCTTTTAACTTTCCAGTTCCTTATTCTACACATTTGTGGGGCCCAGACAAATTTCCTGCCTGTTCTTGAATCTGTGAGATTTTCTTTTTAAACAGATCCTACTTTATCTAAAGTTTATCGAGTGGATTTTTGGTCTTACTGTCAATGATATCTAAAGCATGTTATTCTTTCCACCCATTTTTTCCCTCCTTACCTCCCATGCTTTTCTCATGCCATGCCTTCTGCCTGGAATGCTTTCTAATTCTATTCTCTCCCTTTCAGAATTCTGCCATCCTTCAAGTCCCAGTTCAAACACCATGTCTTCTCTAATGTCTTCTTTGTTCATTCCATTTGGAATGAACAATCACTCTGTGTAACTGTAGCATTCACTTGGTATCAACAACCTAACACTCACCACAAACGGCTTTATAGAATTCTTCATGTGCGTGTCTCATCCGGCTGATTTGGGAAAACCTCTTGAGGGTAAAAAGCATAGCATATTCATTTTTACTTGCCTCCACTGAGCCAATACAAGATAGTGTTCAATTAACTGTGAGGGAATGAATGAATATACATACAAAGATCTTGACCCATCCAGTTCTGAAAAGGACTGAGGCCTGAGGCACACCTGGATATCAGAAGTGGAGCCATGCGTGATAGACCTGTAACTATTCTCACATAGTCAGTACCAATGGGTTTCCCTATTGGCTTAGTTACACTATCTTTGGAATGAGAAAATAAAACTATTGAACTAATTGCTACTTGAACTGTTTGTGGCTCAGGACAGAACAGAGGTGAGGTGGACCAAAACATTTAAGTTAATTGCCTCCTGGATGCAAAGGTAAAAATTTAGCTCAGGATTTCCTAAACTGTATTCAGTTCTGAGATAAGGAACAAGAGCCATTTATTATAGAGCCCATAGTTGTATAGTGAAAATATCAGTGATGACAATAATATCAATTTCTGAATTTATTTAGTATTTGTAATTTCTGTGCACGTGAACAATATTGTCTCCAAATGCAATTGGCAATTGAGAAGATAATATTTTATTTATATATTTACGTGTTGTATATATCCACACACATTACTATGGTGAAACTACTTTATAAATATTTTAAATTTTACTAAAATGCATTTTAACACTGTGTGGATAATATTTTATAAATTCTTTCATGAGACAATTTGTACTGTGAGCACTCAGAGCTTATGCCCTCAACACCCTCACCCTTTTCTCCATTGGTACTTGCTTGGCAAAACTCCTGGTATAATACAACTTCTCACCTACTCAGTCTAATCAACTGGAGGAAAAATATTATCATGCTGACTGGACTCACTTTAAAATTGTGACCCCAAGTTTCAAGCGGGTTCTCAATGTTGTCCAGCCATTATTTACATTTCTGTAGTCATTTGACTCACCCACTTTTCCAGATGATGCCATTCCTCTCCAGTCTCTTCCTCTCTTCTCCATCCTAGCTGATGACTTTGCTTTTTATTTCACTGAGGAAAAAGAAGTAGTCAGCAGAGAACTTTCACAACTTCTCACCACTAATTCTACCCATTCCCTGCATCTTACCTTCCCTCCTACCATGAAGGCTGAACTGTTCCTGTTACTGTCTGAATCCAGCCCCTCCTTCAGTGCTCTGGGTCCTATTCCCTTTTGCCCATCAAGAACTTCACTTCTAAAATTATCCGATCTTTTTCCTGAATCAGATTTCCTCATTCTGTTGGATCATTAACAGTAACATAGAAATATATTTAATAGCATGCCTGGGTGGCTCAGCTGGTTAAGCATTCAACTTTCGATTTCATCTGAGGTCTTAATCTCAGGGTTGTGAGTTCAAGCCTTGTGTTGGGCTCCATGCAGGTGTGGAGCCTACTAAAAAAAAAAAAAGAAAAAAGAAAAAAGAAGAAGAAAAGAAAAAAAGAAAGAAAGGAAAGGAAAAGAAGAGAAATATGTTTAATATCCCTAATTCAATAAAAGAAACCCTCTTCTGATCTCTCATCCCTCTTTAGGCACTGCCCCATTTCTTTAATCCTCTTTATAGGATTAAACTGGAAAGAAAATTTTATAAGTGTACTGTCCCCATGTAATCATCTTGCAGTCTTGAATTCACTGCAATAAGGCTTTATGCCCTCATCATTCCACTGCAAATACTCTCATCAAGTCTACTGTTGCCCTCCATATCTCTAAATTCAACGCTGAGTTCTCAGTCTTCATCGTGCTTCACCTCTTAGTAGTATTCAACATAGTTGATTTTTTCTGAATACATACTATGTTGGCCTCCAAGAGACCTCCATCTCCTGGTTTTCACCCTATCTCCTTGGCTCCTTCTTCACAGTCTACTTTGTTGGCTCCCCCTCATTTTTTGGACACGTGAATGTCAAAGGTGGGGTTCCCCAAGGCTCAGTTCTCCTTTATTTGTCCTTATTCCCTGGGAGATCTCAGCCAGTTTCATGGCTTTTCAAACCATATGCATATACTCTTTCCCTTTCCTTTCTTTCAGCTCCTTTCCCTTCCCTGTAATTTTGAAAAGTAGCAAGGTCATGAAAATCAAGGAAAGAGTAAGAAACTGTTCCAGAATGAAAAAGACTGAAGAAAATAATTCTGAACTGAATCCTTTTTTTTTTTTAAAGATTTATTTATTTATTTGAGAGAGAGAGAGCACGAGCAAGAGGGGGAGAAGGAAAGAGAGAGAGAGAATCTCAAGCAGATTCAGCACTGAGCGCAGAGCCCGATGCAGGAATTGATCTCATGACCCTGAGATCATGACTTGAGACAAAACCAAGAGTCAGCCCTTAACCAACTACACCACAGAAGCACCCCTGAATCCTTTTGATATAAAGGTCATTAGGATTAGATGTTGGTGATATGGCAGCCTTAATTTCTGGATTTCAATGGTATTATTGTGGTTAAGCAGGAAAAACACATTAAAGTATTAGGAAGTGATGGGGTATGGAATACCATTCTCACTGGGTCATTATTAAGTCAACATTGACGCAAATAATTAAGGAATGAAGTTGTTTATGCTGTACTTGCAACTTTCCTGTAAGTTTGAAATTTTTTTTAAAGGAAAAAAAATTTTTTTAAAGGAAAAGACTCATATGTTGATGAGTCTTTGAGATTCCTCTCTCTCTCTAGCTTATACCCAAGATCATTTGTCCAATTTTGAGGTCAAAATCTTCATTTGGATGGCTAATAGTTTTCAAAGTTAAAATGTAAAATTGAACTTTAGATTATGTACAGTCTTCCAACTCCATTTGTCCCTTCCCCAATGTTCTCACCATTTACCTGATTGCTGGAGTCAGACTCCTAAAATCAGCCCCGACTCCTTTTTAACTCTCAGGTCATCAGCAAATCCTATTGGTTCTATCTCCAAAATACAACCAGAATCCAATCACCCCTTCCCATCTCTCCCAATACACCTTTATTTCAAGCTACCATCACCTTTTATCTGGTCTTCTAAACTAGTTTTCTAAATGATCTCCATGTTTCTACTCTTGTTCTTCCATAGTCAGTTCTCAACTCTACAGCCAGAGTGATCTTTTTAAAGCATAGAACCAATCTTGTCACTCCTCTACTTAAAATGGCTTTCCATCAACATGGGATGAAATCTAAGTTGTACACTCTAAAGGTGGGCCATGGTCTACAAATGCCCTCTATCATCCTGGCCACTAGCTAGCTCTTCCCACTCCCCCAATCTCATCTCCTACCACTTTTCTTTCAATCACTGGCCCCAATCATACTGGCTTCTCTGCTGTTCTTAGAGCACACCAAAGAATCTGCCACTTCAGGCCATTTGTATTAACTGACTCTCACATCATAGATTTTTTTTTTAAAGATTTTATTTATTTATTTGACAGAGATAGAGACAGCCAGCGAGAGAGGGAACACAAGCAGGGGGAGTGGGAGAGGAAGAAGCAGGCTCCCAGCAGAGGAGCCTGATGTGGGGCTCGATCCCAGAAGCTGGGATCATGCCCTGAGCCGAAGGCAGACGCTTAATGACTGAGCCACCCAGGCGCCCCACATCATAGATTTTCTAACACTTCCCCACAGAGGCCTTTCCTGACCACCTTACCTAAAATGGCACTTCCTATTCCTTTACAATGTTTTATTTAATAAATTTAAAAAAATTTTTTTAAAGTTTTTATTTTGATTGCAGTTGGTTAACATACAGTGTTTTATTAGTTTCAAGTGTACAATATAGTGATTCAACACAGTTTTATTTTTCCTCATTGGATTTATTAACACCTGACATTATAATGTCTATATATATTTTTAAAGATTTTATTTATTTATTTATTTGACAGAGACAGAGCACGAGCAATGGGGAGGAGGCAGAGCAAGAGGGAGAAGCAGATTCCCCGCTCAATCCAGGATCTCGAGATCATGACTTGAGTGAAAGGCAGACCCTTAACCGACTGAGCCTCCCTGGCGTCCCCCAGTTATTTTTAACTGCTGGTGTTTTCTACAGGTATCTACAAGTTATCCTGGACTTTTTCTCTCATGGTTTTTGCTATATCTCAGCACCGAGAACCTAAGAGGTATTCAGTGAATATTTGTTCAGAATGAATGGGAATGTTTACTATTAAAATGACCAAATAAAGATGATACAGAAAGCTTTGTCAAGAAGGAAGGGGAAGGCTTTGAAGTAATATCCCACAAAAGACAGAGTTTGGGGGTAAGTAAAGTCATATATTATTCCAATTAGAGATAAAAATAATAAGGGAATCATGTCAGGGACACAAATCTATTATGTGCTTATACTTTTCCTTTTCTTCTTTCTGTTTATCCACTTAGAAGGAAAGTTTTTGGATAAGAAAAATTTAAATTATGTAGAAATGTAATTCAGTAGCAAGCTATGTAATGTAGTCAGTCATTGGAATTATTCCACAAACTGAAGCAACTACATATATACCTAGAAGGGCTTTCGATTTTCAAAGATGTGTTTGATTTAAAGAGGAGAGCCAAATATGTATTCCAAAAGATTTTTTATTACTCTGAGATGAAGAATTCAGGGTTTGTTAAAAGAAAGTTTCCTAGGTCTGAAAGTATTCATTGTGGAGTGGGGAAGAGGATGTGGTAATTCAAATAAACTATTGATAAATTTACTGCTTAGAGAGAAAAATACCAACTTTTACTTTGCATATCAGTGACTACTTTGTGTTTATTTTTTTTATCATTTTGTATTCCTGTTATTCTACTAAAAGATTTCATTTTAAAGCATAATTTATTGGAAAACTGCTAATTCTCTCTTAGTTAAACATGTCTCTGAAAGTCTGACTATTTGCATCCTGAAGCTGTTAACAGATGTAACAAGGAAGTTGCATAGAAAATTTTCAAAGAAGCCCCTCCAATGCAACAGGTGTGATTTTTCAGAGTGAGGTACCAGACCACCCAGAAGAAAATTCAAAACAAATTTCCACTGGTTAGATGGTTCTTAAAAGCCACAAGAGTCAGGCAGTGGAAAGCGAGACTGCTTTTGTGAGTGGTATTCTTTAGATAAAACAATGTTGTGCATCCTACACCCCCCCCACTAAGGTAGAGCAGGGGAAGGCGTTGGCCCTTTTACCTCTGGCCTAATAGTAGGGATTATTATAGGATCGTTCAGAAAACTACAGTAAAAAAGATGGGGTATAAAGGACTGATACCTGACTCTCCGGAAAATCCAGAGGACCAGAAAGTGATGGCTTGGCAGACTCTATGTTATTGCAGAAGATATGCCCAGTTGCACTGGGACCAGTAAGCTGTCTCAGAATTTGTCAGGACAAATGATGCAAAAGCTTCCCACAGACCAGATGTGGGCCACACAGGGGGAAAGAGCCAGTCCAGAGATCTTTTTGACTTCTACCCAAGAGAACTGCCTGATATGTCAATTGGTCTCTAACAGAAAGAACCGTATGGTGTGGATATCGAAAAAAAATCTGCATCTAAGGGAGGAGTAGTCCCAAGAGGAATAAACTATATGTCCTGTGTCAGATGTTGTTGGAGGGGTTAGAGCTTGATTGACCAAGCATGAGTCTCTGAGGAACTCACAAAAGTTCCCACAAGACAAAGAATCAGTTTTAAACATCTGCCAGTCCCAGCAAGTACAGGTCATCTCACTGTAGAACCAGCCAAGTAAGACCTTTCTGCCCCCTGATCCCTAGTCCCTCTCTGAATTGCAGCCCAGAGATTCCATCACAGCAGCTACTGGGTAGGGAAGAAAGTAAATAGGAAAGAGAAAAAACAGCTGACCACATTCCTTTTCTCTAAGACTTTCCTTTCTAAATGTCAAATTGAGGCTGAATTTTGTGATTTAAAGTGATTCTAAGATAAAGGAGCAGAAAGGTCATAAGACTTGCTGGAATTTTCAAATTGGTCATGGGGGAAAAACTTACCCTCTGAATTCATGTCAAGAGAACAGTTATGTTTTGACTATATCTCACAAGTCACACTACCTCAATGTAACAAATACATAGATTTTCCACTGTACGATTAGTGGAAACCTTCCAGAACTTGCAGGTACAAATCTTAAGAGGAACTACACATTGTACTCCCAAATTCATAAAATGAAAATGTTATAATTTCAGTATTGGTTTCATTCACCAGTCACTACAGTAGAATCTTGAAACAAATGAATGTAGAAAAAAGCTCTGTGGAAGAAATAAATGTAAAATTTGAATGAAAAAAAATCAGTCCTCCTAAAGTAGGAAGAAAATGCAGTGTACTTTCAGTGAGAAGATTAGCAAAGCATAATGTATTTAAAATATACCTTTTAGGGGTGCCTGGCTGGCTTAAGTGGTGGAGCATGAGACTGTCAATCTCAGGGTCGTAAGTTTAAGCCTCACAATGGGTGTAGAGATTACTTAAAAAAAAATTAAAATATACCTTTTAGTCAAGGTTATCAAGATGAATAATTACCAGCTATCTCATCCAAACTTTCTGTAACAGCTATCCTTCTAGATATGATAGATCCAAATAAAAATATCAATTTTAAAGGAATTACATTATTATGAAACTATGTTATTATTTTTTTATTTATTTGAGAGAAAGAGAGAGAGTGCACGAGGACACATGTTGGGGGGGGGCAGAGGGAGAAGGAGAGAGAATCCCAAGCAGGCGCCATGCTCAGTGCAGAGCTCAATGCGGGGCTGGATCTGGATCTCACAACCCTGGGATCATGACCTAAGCTGAAATCAGGAGTTGGACGCTTAACCAGCTAAGCCACCTAGGCACCCTATTATGAATCTATTTTAATTCTCTATTCTAAAATCATGGGTATCAATTAAGGAGTATGAATTTGAAATAAGGTTTAGGAGTAAGAGCACTAGTTAGAATTAGGTCCAGTTATAGTGAGTAAAACCAAAAATAATAAAAACACATTACATATAAAAAGTTTCATTCCCTACAAAAGAAGTTTTGGAAGTTGGCATTTCAGGTGGGTTGGAACTTCTACAAAGTCATAAGGGAGCTAAATCCTTCCAGTTCATCATTTCACCATTCCCATGGTGAGCTCTTGTACTCTGGTTCAGGATGACTGCTAGATTCAGTGATCATATCTATGGTCCAGGTAGCAGGCGGGAAGAAAGGAGAAGAGCCCATTCCTTCTCTTTGAAGAAAATGTCTCAGTTCCTTCTCTTTGTCAGAATACATGGCTGCAAGGGAGATCAGGACTCTTCTAATAAAATGGTTAGGTCAAACCTTGATTAGTATCAAATTAGAATTACTGATAAAGATCCTTACTTGTACTATAAATGCTTGCTTTCTCTGTGAACAGAACATTTTTGTCACTTGTAACCAAGGAAAGACTACGATCAATTAGTAGGAAACTCAGTAACTTATTATATTTATTTAAGTTCTCTGCTTCATTGAGAAGAGAAGCATCTCAGTAATTTCTAAAACAAATTTGTGAATGTGTTCATTCATGCTATTACTCATACAATAAACATTAACTGAATGTTAGGTACTAGGGGAAGAAAAAGACATGATTTTTGTCTTCAAAGATTTAAAATCTAGTGGAGGTAGTCATGAAAAATTTTAAATGTATGAAAGTGTTACAGGTTAGCTGTAAGAAAGTATGTACCAGGTGTTGTGGGGGCACAGAAGAGAAAGATGTTAATTCCATAAAAGAGATTGAAAGTTATGTATCCAAAGTAAGGCAGAAAGTGATGGTGGAATTAAATTAAAAATTCTTATGCAATTTAAAATATACCAAAAAGCATAGA
Source organism: Ailuropoda melanoleuca (assembly GCF_002007445.2). Lineage (NCBI taxonomy): Eukaryota > Metazoa > Chordata > Mammalia > Carnivora > Ursidae > Ailuropoda > Ailuropoda melanoleuca. The sequence continues at coordinate 77,819,361 of NC_048225.1, forward strand.
AAATAACACAGTGAACATCCGTTTACAAACCATCTACTTTATGAGCTAAGATATTAGGAATATAATCACAGGACACACTTTTTATTAAAAATAATCCAAAAACCTGGATTTTGGTATAGAGTTTGAAATTATTAGCATTGGTGTATGTAGGTATAAACATTATAAACTAATGATCTTCCACAAGAAACTGCTATTGTCATTAAATCAAAGAATTAATGAGTAGTAAGAATCTTTCTGAAACTGGACAAGTGTTAGGGATCTTCCAATACATTCTAAAGCAACAGTGTTTTTCATTTAATAATTCTCCTTTATTTTTAGGTTAGGTAGACTCCAATAGAACTTAGACATAAACTGTTCTTTCCCCCAAATTTGCAGCTAATTTTGTATGTGGCAAAGGGAAAAGGGACTACAAAATGTCTTGGGGGGAGGGGTGGGAGGTGGCGGAGAGGGCGTGCATTTCCTCAGAAGAGGAAAGTAGTAATTTTCCTCCCTTTACCATGAGAGTTATTTGTAATTTTTCAAGTTGCTTCTCTGCAAAACATATGTATTTAAGGAATATTTCTGATATGTCCAAAATCTAAATTCTAGGCCTGTGGCAAGCACTTCAAGGGAACTTGGGGTCACTGCCAAAGCTCTGTTTGTGTGCTTGGTGTAAGGAATGCATCAGGGAAAAAGAACTCTGTGAAAATGGCTGACGCAACATTAACACAGAGGCAGGCTCCCTCTTTGACTATATACTTTCTTTCCATTGTTAAAACATAGAGTTCCTTTTCAGTAGTTTCTTTACATTGTTAAAAATGAGTAACTTTTTAACCATTTTTTTACATTGTTAAGTAAAAGTAATCAAATCTAGAATGCTAGATAATAATCTAAAAAATTGAAGAAAATATATATTACCAGTTTCAATATTTTGAAAGCAAGATAGGGGAAATTCCCAAGTTCTATAAAAAAGAAAACAGAAAAGCAGAGCATGAGGGGGAGATGACTCCAAGTATATGCTGAAGCCCAATAGGAGTGGGAAACACTGGAAGACTAAAACCACATTGACTACTGATGCATGCAACAACACAGATGAATCTCGAAGTAAGTGTGCCAGGTGAAAGAAGCAACACAAAACAGAACACACAGTGTATGATTCCATTTATAGAAAACTCTAGAAAATGCCAACTAATCTATAGTGATAGCAGATCAGTGGTTATGTGAGGATGGGAGAGAGTGTAGGAGACAGAAATTACAGAGAAGCACAAGGAAACTTTTTTGGGTAATGGATAGGTTCATTATTCCGACTGTTGCAATGATTTCATAGGTATATACATATTTCAAAATGTGTCAAATTGAATACATTAAATATGTGCAGAAATTGGTCAGATACATTCAAAAGAATGTGTCTTTTTCACTTTTTCACACCATACACAAAAATAAATTCAACGTGGATTAAAGACCTAAATGTGAGACCTGAAACTATAAAAATCATAGAGGAGAACACAGGTAGTAATGTCTCTGACGTCGGCCATAACAACATTTTTCTAGAGATGTCTCTGGAGGCAAGGGAAACAAAAGCAAAATAAACTTTGGGACTATATCAAAATAAAAAGCTTCTGTTACTTGAAGGAAATGATCAACAAAACTAAAAGGCAACCTATTGAATGGGAGAAGATATTTGCAAATGACATATTTGATAAAGGCTGGTATCCAAAATATAGAAAGAACTTATACAACTCAAGACCCAAAAAACAAATAATCCAATTTAAAAATAGGCAGAAGACATAAAGACATTTCTCCAAAGAAGACATCCAGATGGCCAACAGACACATGAAAAGTTGCTCAACATCACTCATCATCAGGGAACTTCAAATAAAAACCATGATGAGATATCACCTCACACCTGTCAGAATGGCTAAAAGCAACAACACAGGGAACAACTTAACTGCCTGTGTTCTCTGGCGAGGGTGCAGAGAAAGGGGAACCCTCTTGTGCTGTTGGTGGGAATGCAAACTGATGCAGACACTCTGGAAAACGATATGGTGTTTCCTCAAAAAGTTAAAATAGAACTACCCTGCAACTCAGCAATTGCACTACTAGGTATTTACCCAAAGAATACAAAAATACAGATTCGAAGGGGTACATGCACCCCAATGTTTACAGCAGCATTATCAACAATAGCCAAATTATGGAGCGAGCCCAAATGTCCATCGACTGATGAATGGATAAAAAACATGTGAGATACACACACACACACACACACACACACACACACACACACAGAGGAATATTACTCAGCCATGCAATGACATGGATGGAGCTAGAGAGTATTATGTTAAGTGAAATGTCAGTCAGAGAAAGACAAATACCATATGATTTCACTCATATGTGGAATTTAAGAAACAAAACAAATGAGCAAAGGAAAAAAGAGAGAGAGGCAAACTAAGAAACAGATTCTTAACTACAGAGAACAAACTGATGGTTACCAGAAGGGAGGTGGGTAGGGGAATGAGTGAAATAGGTGATGGGTATTAAGGAGTGCACTAGTGGTGATTAGCACTGGGTGATGTATGGAATTTTTAAATCACTATATTGTACACCTGAAACTAATATAACACTATATTAACTATATTGGAAATAAATAAGTAAGTAAATAAATAAATAAAGTGCAGTCTGTTGTATGGCATTTATACCTCAGGAAACTGTTAAAATATCCAAGCAAGTTCAAGACATCTTCTTCCTATTTTTGTTTATGCAATTTATTTGTTGAAGGAATTTGGTGTTCTGTCCTGTTTACCACATTCTGGATTTTATTGACTGCAAAAAAAAATAATTCTTATTTTTGAGAACTATGTTATGAAGTATTAATGGGTGAAATCCACATGAAGGGTGGGGAAGAGGAGATTGGCCATGTGTTGATAATTTTTCAAACTGAGTAATTGGCATCTGAAGACTTATACCATTCTCTCTAGTTTTTTAAGATCTTAAACATTTTTGTAATAAAAAGTTAAAATAAAAGAAGTCCCAGAATCTCTTAGTGTTTGAACATAGAGCTCCACGTTTTCTAATGAAGTCCCAGGGTGATTTTGTTATGTATTAAAGAGAGCCACTGCTCTAGAACAGAGTAAAAGGCTCTAATGATGAGATGGATGTTGGATACATGCCACAAGGTATGGGAAAAACAGTTTTTGGCCCATGTTCTTTCTGTTTCTTATCAAATTACAAAAGTTGTACATTAGCTGTTCTTTTTCAGAGACATTTGTGGCTTTGCCTACCTCCTCCACTGCTGAGGAAATTTTCTGATCCCTACATATATTATTCAGTCTTAAAGTGTGATTTTAATATAGGTTTGCTTTATCATATAGGCTTAGTATGATTTGCCTGAATTACTCTGAAATTCAGCCCCACATAAAACTGAAACATCAAAGTTTGTCTTCTGTGTCTCTAGTCTCCTCTATGACACATTTGCTCTCTCAGATTCCTGGTGTCTTTCCTAATCTTCCCACTAGTAAAAAACCACTGAAAAACTGTATGATAAACTCATTTATACAAGTTTACTGATTAGAGTCATGAAGTCCTCTTCTCAGGGAAAGTAGATTTAAAGAGGGCACAGGATTTAGGTTAAAGTTAACAAAAAGAAAGTGTAGTGAGGGATTCTCAGGGCATCAAGTAACCTAGTGAGGGAGAGTTTGGGGGATGGCTCCTTTCAAGACCCTTTACAATTTTACCAGGTAGGTTGTTACCTATTCATCTCATTGAAAATGTATCCTTAGAAGAATCAGGTAATGCCTTTTCTTTTGTAATGTGTATGGAAATCTTAACTTTGGCTGCAAGCAATAAAAAGCCAAATTTGAACTTTTAAAAATAGTCAGGAAAATGTATTGGCTCAGGGAACTTACTAAATCTGGAGGAAGGGGTAGGCTGCAACGTGGGTTTGAGCTGTTCAATTATGTGTCAGCTTTATCCTCAGGCTGGCTTCCCTCATGGTAGCAAAGTGGCCACAGTAACTATTGGACTTACATCCACCTATCACACTAGCCAAAGGAAGAGACAAGAGCACAATCCTTCTGCAAATAAACCTGAGATCTGGTCTCCCTTATGATTGGACCAATTTACATTTGCATTAGATCCTTGAATACTGACAGAGTTAGGTGGAGACCAGATTAGGCTGGTTACAGATAACAATTAGGGCGCACACCCGGGACTAGAACTGGGCCTTTTCCTATTCAAATCATTAGCTGCGTCACAATTGCGGAGGGGTAGAAATGCATGCTGGGGAGTTAACCAATAATGCCCATTATAAAAGAAATATAATATTTCACCCCCTTAAATACTGTGATTTAAACTCTTTCATTTTATTCAATGTGTAACTTGTTTCCTGTTTTTGATATTATGAAATTTTAAATTGGGAGCTGCAGACCCACATGAGGGAAACAGGGAAAGGTAAAATAGGGAATACAGAAAAAGTGAAGGAGACAATGAGTATTCTGCAGGTGGCCTGTTGTCATGTGAGAATAGAGGTCCACTATCATCAAGTCTTTTGCTTTTCATAAGAGCAGAGAGCCTGACATTCATCTTAAGACCCCCTGATCATGGTCTGAGCTGAAGATAGACAACCCGTTACCCCTTTCACTTTTTAAAGAGAAGCTGGAATGCGTGTGAAATCTTCTGGTTTTAATTTTTAACTTTGGCTAATTTGTATAAGCACCATGCAGGCCAAACAAAACATGTTTGTAGGTTAGATCTGGACCTAGACCACTAGTTTCTGTCCTGTTCTGAGCCATGCTAGAATATTTTATACCCTCCTGTGTAGTGAGAGCTTTTAGTCCTTTCAAGGATTAGGGCTGCTAGCATATGCTTATTGCAAAGGAAGTCATGGAGGGGAGAGAAGTGAGCACTCATTAAAGGAACAATGCTTTTTATTAACTCTTTGGCATGTACTTAGAATTGTTTTCCTGAGGATGAGGGTAAGTTTGTAAGGAATCACCTTCACTGCCCCTTATCTAGGTTCTCTTGTGACTCATCTTTTATCTAGGTTCTCTTGTGACATCTCTTATCTAAGTTCTATTGTGAGGAACAGTTCAGTTTTCCACAATGACCCCTGGTGATTAGAGGTGTAACGTGTGGCCATGGGACAGAGTTTGCCCTTTTTGTCAAAAAGCTTCTCTTCAGTTAGAAGGTACCAGAAGGTAGAAACTTGAGTCTTTTTCCTCTGTTGATTTCCTCATGGTGCCCAATGTAACTTTACTAGTACTTTATTTAGTAGAGGCCCAGTACTTGTCAGCTTATTTATGAATAGGTACTTCTTGGCATATTTATTAATGCATACAGATGATTTTAGTTATTCCAACTGTAATTTTATTAAATATCAAAATTCTGGCATTTATTGAGTCAGGCAGAGCTACATAAACTCTTGGAATACAGAAGTTAGAGGACCTTCAGGGAAGGAGCCCAGAAGATAGGGGAAACACAAAATAGTTGCAACATTCTTGATATGTCCCAGCATCTCTAGACATTTAAATCAGGAAAAAGAAAAAAAAAAAAGAGCGAGGGCCCTTTGGACAAATGTTGTATTTCTCAGGGTAGTTTTTGGATCTAGTTGGGGAAATTGCAGGGGAAGTAGGGCAGAAGGGAGAATTTTAAACTATTTATTCTAGAGCTTAAATCATTGGACATACACTTAACTCTTGCTGCACTATATTCATTTATTCATGTAATTACATTTATGGAGTACTTTCTAGAGTCAGGCACTATGCTAGGCACTGTGGAAAATGTAAAAATGAATGAAGCAGTTCCTCAAAGATTCTCTAGAGGGATAAAATATCGCACAGATTTACCTAGATAAGGTTGAATATATTCGGTGCCTCAAACCTATAGAAACAAAGTACTATGGAAATTAGGAAAATTTACAGTTCACTTTTGGCTGCAGGATCTCCGAAGGAGGATACTGAGAATTCAAGGATCAGTATACAATATTTGTAAAGGAAAAAGAGTTGGTATATTTTATCTTTATTAATTTGCACTCCCAAATTTACTACCCCAAAGGACAGAAAGATTTGAGTTTTCTTCATATAAATACACTGCAGGTGTTTTCCCTCTTCAGTCTCCCGAGTCCCACAGAACGAACCTGCAAGGGAGCGCCTGACAAGCACACAAGACACCTTGAAAGAAGAGTAACTGGCGAGAAAAGTTAGTATTCTTTAAGGTGACTTCCTTGAGGATTACTGGGCATTAGGAGTGAAAATATGTAAACCAGTTTATGAGCGGGAACACAGTCGCCCCAAACTTATAATTCTCTAAGAACTCGCTAACCGCTGGGCAGGCCCGTGAGCCCACCCGGCCCTGGCGCGGTTACCCCTCCAGGCGCGGTTACCCCTCCGGAAGGTTCTGAGGGACGGCGACCGCTTCTCGCTCTTTCCCAGGTCCCCACGCTGACAACCCGGGTTCTGTAAGGTCTTCACGCCCCCGGCCCCCGCGACCCCCCCGACCCCNCCTCCGCCCTCAGGAGCGCGCACGCTTCGCTGAGGGGCCCGGACGCGCGCGCTCCCGATCCGCCTCCTCCTCGGCCCGCCCCCTCCCTCGCCTCTTCCTGCCGGGCGGTCCTCTTTTCCCCCTACTTCTCCACTCCCTCCGCCTTGCTCCCTCCGCCCTCCCTGGGCTCTGGCGGCTGCGGAGTGAACGGGACGGGCCCGGCCGCTGAGCGCGGGGCGGTGGGTGGGACGCGGGCGCCCGGCAGAGTTGTTCCGGCCCTGTCCGCGGAGACGTGAGGAGGTGAGGCGAGGGCGGCCTCGTAGGGGCCGGCGGGCTGCCGGGCGGCCAGGAGCCGCGGGCCGGGCCGGGGTGTTGGCGCCGGGGCTGAGCCGGGGGAGGGTCGATGTGGGGGCCGGGCCGAGGACGGGATGCGAGAGCCATGGGGAAGAGGGCACGGGTGTTTCGGGACTGTCGGTCGCTTCCTGGACCCCACGGCTCTGTCTGCTGGTCGCTCTTCCTGGCCCGGGCGAACGGGCGGAGTCGGGGCGCCCCTCACCTGGGGGCGGGATGGGGACTTGGGCGCTTGCCCCCAGCTGTGCCCTCCTGACATTGCCGCCGCCTCCGCCGCGGCGCCTTGCTTGCTGCCGGGCTCGCGGTCTTAGCAGCCCTGCGTCCGGGGGGCGTGTGGTTAGGGTATTTTTTTAACCCATACTCAGGCTTCTGTTCGTGACCGCGTCTCGCCCTCGCGCTCCCCCTGCCTCCGCCCGGCGCTTCGCTCCACTCCTGCTGTTGATGCTTGTGGTTTTGCAGTTTGGGATGGGCTGCGTCCGGGGCAGATCTCTACCTGCAGGGAATGCCCCGCTTTGGAGTTGACCGCCTGGCCACGAAAATCCTCTGTCCAGGTGTGGGTGCTCAGTGTCCTGATAACTGAGTCAAAGTTTATGAGACTGGCCTAGTACTTTGCACTGGTCGCCAGCGGTGCAGTGCTGGGCAGTGCGTCAGCATGTGGAAAGGGGCCACCGGCCAGCGGAAGGTGGCTGGATGCTAGGGGACTGGACTGACAGAGTTTGTTTCTGATCCCAGGGCAGTGTGTCCAGGTACTTATGTATTCTTGTACCTCTCAAGATTATCTTAGAAAATGTACCGAAATGTAGGTGGTCACTTGCGGAGTTGAAGGTTTCCTTCAAAGTGGAGAGAAACGCCAGCCTCATTACACTAATTAATGGTAAGGAGAACTTTTGCTTGCTTGAGAGATTTCAGCGCTGATTGGAAACTGATTTCAGGGCCTGCATTTTTGGTACAGGAAGGTTTAGGGATTTTTAATACATTTAAATTTTCTTGTACTTGGTGGGAGGTAGGTAGTTGCTTGTTGCAGTTCTGAAAACAATTTCGTGAGAACGCTCTGACTTTTCTTATAGTGGTGTTTATATTTAGCTTCTGCTGTACTTCTGTAGAATATCCAATAATGATGCCAGAAAATACGAAAATGAAGTTTGCTCGTGGTCAGATTGGAGGTGGATTTTGTCCATGGAAAATATTGGTCCACAAGCTGCTAGAGCTGGAAAACTGGCCTATGATTCATTATCTCAATAGAGTCCCATAGGAAACTGACAATGAAATTTGTCAAGGGAGGAAGACCAGATGAGTTTCATCCATTTGTATTTATTTAAATGCTCACCTGCTTGGTGAGTTAGTTGAGACTCCTGAGAGACTGGTGTCTATATTAAATCAGTTCAAAATGTGCTCTGATATGATGTATTAATAAGTCATCTAGGGAGAAGTGGATGTAGTTGGGCAGTGCTTATATGTGAACATATTATATAGCCTACATTGTATATTAGAAAGCTGGAAAGAAGGTAGTAGATCCCAGTACTGTTGGGACATATGGTGAGTACACCACCCGGCGTAAAAAGGTGTGACAATACATGTATGAAGTTTTGTTTTGTTTTTGTTTTTGGCCTGAGTTATTTGATAGGAACTTTTATATATTATAGTTTTGATATTCTGAGAATTTTTGTTCCTTTGCTAATGTTTCTTAATTAAGATAATTTTCTTTTCACTCTAGTAGTTATACTGTTTTTCTTTGACAGAATTTTATAAGGCATATGAAACAAAAATTTTCATATTTACTCACCAGTGTACAATTTTGACTTCTAAAAAGTTGTAATTAAAATTTTTTTCTTTGCTTTAACCCATTTTTCAACTTGTTCAATTAGTGAATATTTATTTGAACTCCGATGATACAGCGTTAAAGCTGAAAGCCCTTTTATCTCTTCTTAATGGAGTAGTTAAAAGAAGGAATTCTGTTGTGCCAAGAGAAAATATTATGAGTGGGAGATAGCCAAGCTTCAAGAGATGAACTTTGAAGAGAGTAGTAGCTAAGTAGCAAAAATTTCTGGCATTGAGGGTGTAGAACTGGGTCTGCATTCCATGCTATCATTGTCTTGAAAAGGTGTAGGGATGATTATTGCTGGTAAGAGGGTGTTTAGAGAATAAAGTAGTTACTGTAGTCTGTAGGATTCTCAGGCACAAAGCTTTTTTTTTTTTCTTTCTTTGCTCTGCCTCACAAGCTTTAATGAGTTGCTACCTGTAGGTAGCTCTTGCCTTGTGTAAATGGTTCAGCCACTGGGTCTGAGGACGACCAGTAACACAAGGCTGTAGGAGCCACTAGTACTGCAAAGATAGCTCAGGAACTTCTTACAGAGATAGTCTTACGACGCTTGTCGCCACTAACAGTAGATGCAGAGAAAGTACAGCCTTGAGCCTAAGTTATGGTAAAACGTGCTCACATTTAGAGGAGAGGTTTAATATTGTGAACGTGGAAGAAGACATTGCTTGACTTGACTCATGGCTTTTCAGAGTGGTAAATAATTTTCACTTTATGGTTAGTATTTGAAATTGGGTATACGTATGTGAACCTCAGTGGACCCCTAGTAAGGAAGAGTTTATGGAATTTAGCAGAACTTTTATCTCAACATTTACCTTTTCGTATTTCATTTATTTTCCATATTGCACTCATTCAACAGCTAGGATGCCAAAATTGTTTGAGTATAGCAAGTTTGTGCTCATGCTGACTCCTTTTTGTCATCTTTTGTTGCTTTTTGGTGTAATTTTTGGGGATATTCCTTGGAAACTTCTAGGCATATACTTAGTTGATTTGGAGTTAGATTTGGGCTACGATTATTAGTCTATTTGAAATTCTGAGCCTTGTTTTCTAAATAGCTTTAAAAATAGAAAACACAGTTTTTTATAAACACTCATGAAAAATCTGGTTACAGACTGTGTTGTTGTGATAGACATAGAACAGCCAAAAATATATTCAAGAAACTTCCCCTCTCCTTACCCAGTTTAGTAAGCTTAAATAAGAAGTAAGAAAGGTTTTTTTTTTTTTTTCAATAAAAGCCTGATTTTCCCAGAATATCAAGTCTAACAACTGTTGGCTGTGCTGTGGTTTTTTTTTTTTTTTTTTTCCTTGCTTATTCTAAATTCAACAAGTACATGTCTCTAGTCCCTGGCAGAAACTTAATTCTAGTAGGAAGTTCTCAGTAATGGAGATCTTACTTGGGGATGCAGGATTGTGCTGGAGAAATTGGCTGGGAAACATCAGATACAGAAGTTTACTTTTTTTACAGCACTGGTTTTCTTTGTACCTGAGTTCTCAGTGAAATGGGGACATGGGCACAAATGTCACAGTTACTTGGATTTTTTTTCATACTATACATTTCCTCTTCCTCTCCTCTTCTCCCCTCAACCCTTTGCTAAATGAGCCACAGCTACTAGTAGGAGTGCCTTACTGTGTGGGACTGAACAAAGGCTGAGAATATTGGCCCTTTTCTGATACTTCCTAAGTCAAATTTCCACTCCCTGTAAGTTGCGTCTGGTGATATCACTAGACGTCTCTGTAACTCTAATTTTTGAAGAGAAATAAATTGTGGTGGTAAAGAAATTACATACGTACCCAAGAATAAGATTTATTGCATTGTGTAGGACACATGGAAGAGACTAGGAGATTGTTTCGCTGAATGTTTATTAAACTGTTTTGACTGTGACTTAGAGTAAGAAACACATTTTATACCTTGATTCAATCCCCCCTCCCCCCACACTCATGTGCGTGCATGCAAAGTTGAAAGAAAAGTTTGGCAAAACAATACTTATCTTTTCAGAACCTTGCTGGAACTGGCTCATTATACTGCCTTGCAGAAGCCGTGTGCCTTTCTCTTCCCACCTAGCTCCATGTTCAGTGACTACTGAACTTCATGCTGGTAGCTTGAAGTTGTTCGTGGTGTGACAGTACTTACACCAGGGAAGTCAGCAAACGGTATAGTTAAGGGCTTTTTTCTCCCCTTTGTATAGCCAGTTGTTGAACATTTTCAGCACACTACTGCCTACAATACACATTGATATTTCTGTTCTATTTCATTTCATTAAAAAAATGCTGGGTTTTGACCCCCAAATTGATTTTATAGCTAGCTAATGATAGATGACAGCCTATAGTTAAAAACTGGTTTGGTCCACCTCTTCACTTTGCAAATGAACATTCTAAAGGGTTGAAGTTCAAGGTGATATAGCTAGTTATTAACAAAGCCAGGTCTCCAGAATCCTAGTAATCTGTGGAGTTGTTTCTAGTGGACTTCTCTCCTAGCTCAAGCCATTCATACAGTTCAGTTGAGGTGTTTAATATGTGCCATAATGTTAAGCAGTTTGAATAGAGTTGAATAAGGCATGGACTTTGACCCTAAGGCCTTTATGTTTATGTGGGGATTAAATATGGAAACAAAGATACTGTATGGCAGAAAGTTAGTGTGGTGAAGAAATAAAGATAAGGCACTGGCGAGTTTAGAGAGAGGAGGGAGCAGTTTCTTTTAGTTGTAAGAATGAGGGAAGAGGTGATGTTTAAACCATGCTTTGAAGAATAGATAGGATATGCTCATGTGGAAATAGACAAATAGTATGTAAAGAAAGGCCTTTCTGAGCCTAGGGCCAGGTTGATCAAAGGCGTAGAGGGAGAGGGCTAAGCAAGAAAGAGGCAGCACTGGATGGTGAAGAGCCTTGAATGCCAGTTTTCCTTTCTGATTTTCAGTTTATCTTTCATTTTTGACTCTGGCATCATCTGGTACTTCTTAACATTAAAGAAGCTTTGTATGCTGTGTTCTTGATTAGAATATGACCCAGAGAGCACTTGAATATCCTTAGAGTAAAAGCGGAAGCGAAAAATTATTAGTGTTAGGGAAGCAACCTCAAGTTTACCAGTCCTAAAACTGTTGGAAAGTAATGGAAAATATTTTCTTTGTAAGGAGATACCATTATTTTTCATTTGCCAAATAGCATCAAATTGGCTGTAGTTGAGGAGGAAGCAGTTTTGAAAGTATTTTCAAAGTGCCTTCTAAAATGTGATTTCTAAATGACTGAATCTTAATTTTTGGAGGCAGCTCTGGTTTGGCAGAAAGGCAGCCTTTACAGATCCATGGCTGAGCTGACTAGCTTTCAGAATTTAGGGCAGCAAGGCAGGGTATTTCATACCACAGCCAGATGTGAGGGATTGATAGATTATTTTTCTACTCAAAGAAGTTCCTTGAATTTCAGCGTTTATGTATCTGACAGCCTGTATGACTAAGGATGTTTTGAAGTCCTGGATGGAGCTTTCCTTGTTCCACAGGTGAATTGGATAGCTAGAAATGAAGGTACGTGACGGTAAGGTGTGTCTGTTAATCGAATTGACTGGTGGTAGTTCTGACGGTTTTCTGTTTTCTGATGATTTCACACTTACTGCTTCTAATTAAAATGGTGCACAGTTAATTTGAAGAAGCTTTACTTCTTTTTGACCTCCCAGTCTGTAAAGGTAAAAGCCCTTTTAGAGTGTTGCCCAGGTAACAACACATACAGAGACTGTTAGAAGCGTGTGGAAAATTTTGGTAATCTTGATGATGAAGTCGCTACAGTAAATAACTGCTTGGTTGGTAAAAGCTGGGCTACTTCTGGATGGTTGACAAAGAATTTTTGGGACGAGCTTTTGTTCCAAAATAAATACCGAATTGTCTTGTTGCCATACTGTTTTCCTCATTTATTCAAGCTTCTGATATATAAAGTATGTCATCCTATCATTTTAGAAGGTTTCGGCAGTTGCATATGAACTGCTCCACAGGATAGCACGCCCCAAACAGTGTGATAAAAGAGTTCAGATGCAGCACGCCCCAGATGCCTCACACCGGTTGAATGGAGGAGCTAATTATGTCAGCCCCGGGTGTTTTTTTTTTTTTTTTTTTGTTGTTGGTTTTTGTTTGTTTTGTTTTCCGTTTTTTCTTTTTTGAGACGTGTTAGGCTTCCCAAATAGAGTTTATTAAAATCCTTCCAAATTTTCTACCATCATTTTTTTGTGATACAAACTGTGATATTAATGTCTTTAATTTATGTATTTTCTACAGATATACACATACACATAAATGTGTGTTATGTACATATACACATGCACACCACCCACTAGTTGTTGACATTTGTGGTGAAAATACAGTCTGCCTGGCAAACGGTTAAGAACAAGTGGTTGGATTCTTTGAAGGCTATCGTGAAATAGTGACAAATATGAAAGTAATGCAAATCTCCAAAGGGATTTTTTTTTTGTGTGTGTGTATGCGTGTGTGCGCCAAATTTCCAGGAAAGGAGCCTATTTAAAAGGGCAAGTGTAGGATACATTCATGTACCAGTGAAGGATTTCTCAACTTCTCCCCTACCCCACATATACACCCATATTCTGCCCTCATTATCAGCAGTAAGCAAAATTGCAGGACTTCAGAATCAGACTTTTACCACAGGGGATGCAAATAACAAATACTATTTTTAGAAAAAATAGAAACCTGTGGTTTTCACTTTTGCAGGCTTAAGAGAACACTAGTTTTTGATAAACCATATAGAATATTCCATGTTTCAAGGTGTATTCTTCATTTTGAGGCCCTTTAACTAAGAGCATGGTACAAATGCAAATGGTCCTTAGAGTGGTTACCAGGAATTTCCTTGAGTTGGCTTTCTGGAGTAATTTATCCTGGTCTGACATTTTGAATAGATTATATTTTTGTTTAGTGAAAAGTCAACCACTGAAGGAGCCTCTACATATACTGGCAGACAATACAGTTTCGTAGGTTGTTTTATAGTGATTTTGTTACTTCAGCATCTGAGGCTATCAGACCTCATTCATTTACTATTTCCACAAAGCTTTTCCCTCATGAACTGTATTCTTTCATTTTAAGTCTTTGTTTTTATTTGCCCTACTGTTAAGGATCAGGTTTAGACTAATGTTTTGATTTGCCTTTGTCCTACTCTTTGTGGAAAGGTGAATTACTGCTTATCAAGTTAGTACTGAATTGTAATTCAGTTAATGTCTTCTTTCCTCCATCCATTTTCCCCTCAGTATTCTAGAATATTATTATTATTCAAACCCTAGGACCACTGGTTTACCTATATGAGCTAACCTATAAAATTTTTATGCATGAGTTATGTAGCTTAATTTTTCACAAATCAGTCTAGGCCTCTGTTTTTTTTTTTCTTTTAAATTCTGAAATGCATTTTATATTTCTTGTCAACATTGTCAATAATTTTGATAGGTGAAACAGGTTTCTTCTGTTACAGTTGTTTTCACAAACAGTAAAATAACAGTCTCTACCATTTGGAGATATCAGATAAAATTTTTAAATGTTAATTTAATAATAGGTTAGAGAAACCAGTTTGTTTAGCAGTTAATGTGGTACTTCCCATTTTACATATAAATTTGATTGCATGCTAATCGTAATGGAACTTTATTATATTCCACTGAGGAGAATTTACTTTTTAAAATAGAGGGCTTAGCAATTTTTGTACTTCGGAGAATTTCATTTGGAAGAGGATAATAGTAGACTTAAAAAATCGTGGTTGGGATGGGGATGGACAAAAATAATCATTAAGCTGATAATAACTAAAAACATTTTTTGGTTTTGTGGAAGACAAAGTAGGTAGAACACAGGACCTTAATTCTTGATCCAGCACTGCTGTGAAATTCAGAGAGAAAAAGTGATTTACCAAAAAAGTGGTTTCTTTTTTGCATAGTAATAATAACATTACTTGTTTAGTGGATTAGTTATATGAGATACTGTGCATTGTCTAGTTAATCTTGACAATAACTATATGGGGTAGGAGCTATAATACTATCGTTCCCAGTTTGTGGAGGAGGAAACGGCTTAGAGGTCAGTAACTTGCTTAGAATCATTGAACTCATAAGAGGCAGGTCTCCTTTGCTCCTAAATCTGCTTCATAGAGACTCTAAACTATCACTCTCTATTGATGAGTATTTAAATGGGATGATAATGCTTATGTTGCCTATTTCATAGGGTGGTTATGAGAATTGAGAAACCTAAGGTTTACAAAAGAACACCTGTAAATATGCCTCGTGTTTTCATTTTACTGGATAATTTTTGAGGAGCCAAAAAGTCTTGGAAATAGATAAGCACCTATATTACTTTGTAATATTAAAGTAAGTTGAACGGATATTTGAAAGACTACAATTTGCATAGTAGAAGACCTATTTTGTGTTGGTCCAGAGGGTCAGTTAAGTGAAAGAGGAAAGAAAAAATGTAGAGGTGCATTGAATAACAAATGGATGGCATGATCTCTAGCAAAGTGAATTCTTCTGCAGTTAGGAGGAGTATATATTATAACATGAGGTAACTTCTAAGACCCTTGCAACATCAGGAATCTATGAGTCCTGTAATGGTGACGTTTCTTCTAACACCTGAAGTAGCTGGATACAGCCAAGGTAATTTTTATTTTAGCTTGGATCATCAATAATCACTATTCTTTAAATGTCAATTCTTTGCACTTAGGTTGAACAGAAGTATGTAGTTGCCTGCAAAAAATACAGTTATGTATTTTTCCTTTCTCCCCCCTAAGATAAGATGTTTTTCAGGGTGCGGTGGGTAAAAAAGGTTAAGCAATATATTGTCACATGCTTGTACGTAATAATTTTTGTATGACTTTCCCTTAAATTTAGATATCCTAAGTGTGTATTTGCAGAAGAAAGTTAATATCATTATGGGTATGAAAGGTCGTTTTTAATTGTATGGAGTATTACGGCTTTACGGCCATAAATTCAATTTCATTCTCTGACATTGTTTTATTCAACAAGCATTTATATGGCAGAATATAGGTTCTGTGCTCGAGAAGCACAGGTAAGAGACTGTTACAGAGCTGACAGTAATTTTGGAGAAACATAAATACAGTGGAGTTTAGCAAGGATGGGGCGGGATAGAATGTGTTGTATAGGAAAGCTTCGGAGGGTTACGTAACCTGGTCTGGGGTTTCAGGTACGGCTGCCTGAAATATCTGAGTTGAGTTGAAAGAAGGCAAGAGAGACATTTTAACTAGAGGTATGAAAATCTGAAATTGTAACTCTTTACCTTTGTAGACCCAGTGTAGGCAGCTCCTCATCTCTCTGAATCATTGTAAAATACCCAAAGTAGATGTCATTTGTATAAGTAATTCTTTATAAATAAAGCTTTTTAGCTCTTACTGATAACTTATTTTAAATATGATGCTTGTGGTTTCTAAGTTAGCAGATTAGGAGGAATAATGTAGAAGAGGGGAGATGTCATATACGTACATATTGATAACAGAATAGTGAGATTGCTGAGATGATAGCAGTGAAGAATAAGAAAAACTATATATAAAAAACCCCAAATCTGAAAACCATAGATAGCATAAGGAAAACAGTCTTACATAATCTAATTAGCTTTAAGATATCAATTATATTTCTAATAGTATAGAATAATAATGAAATTTTTTCAGATTCTCTCTTGCCAAGAAAAGGTTAAGTATATGGTCTGTGTAGTACGTTTATGAAGGCACGAAAATATTTACCTTAGAATGTTTTTTTATGTGGAATACAGTAGAGTGATGAACAATGTGGTTTTGAGCTGCACAGTGGTCCACTTATCTGTGGATTTTTTTTTTTTTTGGATAAATACAGTATGGTACTGTAAATGTATTTTCTCTTTCTTATAATTTTCTTAATAACATTTTCTTTTCTTTAGCTTACTTTATTGTAAGAATTCAGTATATAATGCATATAACATATCAGATATGTGTTATTTGATTGTTTGTGTTACCAGTAAGTTTTCCCGTCAGCCACAGGCCATTTTTTTTTTCTTTCATTTGAAGAGCTTTTATTTAAAATAGTCAGTTATTTCTTCCTTATTATTATTATTACTATTATTATTAACAATCAGCTATTAATAGGTAGGTTTTTGGGGAGTCAGAAGTTGTATGTGAATTTTTGACTGCAAGGGGGTCGGGTGCCCCTAACCCCTGCATTGTTCAGAGGCCAACTGTAGTATGAAAACTAGAGGGTAAACTCTTATTTCAGTTATCAAATTGCTTATCCAGAATGATTGATTTCCAGAGGGCTTTGAATAACCATAGATTTAGTTTTCTTCTTATATATGACACACATAGACCTGCAGATTTTACAAAATACTAGACATAGTTTGGCAAGGTATTTGTTATGTAACATCGGTTAGAAATTATTTGCTCATAAAATATATCAGAGTTAGGGTCCTTGACCATTTGGGTACCAGGTATTTTTAAAGAGTGTGGATTAGATGGGCTTTTTTTTTTTTTTTTTTTTTTTAAGAGAGAGATAGCCAGTGAGAGAGGGAACACAGGCAGGGGGAGTGGGAGAGGAAGAAGCAGGCTCCCAGTGGAGGAGCCTGATGTGGGGCTGGATCCCGGGACTCTGGGATCACGCCCTGAGCCGAAGGCAGCCGCTCAACAACTGAGCCACCCAGGCACTCCTAGATGGCCTTTCTGTTCTGGATGGCTTGTATTTGTAGTCTTAGCGTAGATATCGTCATCTTGAAATCCTTCGCTGAAACTGTAGAATCTCTCATACGTGCTTTCAGAGCATTCTGTTTTCCTCCCTGTTGTGATACTAAAATACAGTGTTGTACGTTACCTGTTTCTGCATTAAACTACGATATAGGCTTAAGAGCAAAAACTTTTGTTTAGGGCTCTGAAATTGGTCTACCTTAGGTTTGAATCTTGGTTCTTTGTGTCACTGGGGAAGTCTATCTGTAAAATAGGGAAAATAGTTTTTAACTGCATAGGTTTTTTTTTCTTTTTTTTGAAAGATTTTATTTTTATTTTAGAGATACAGCGCAAATGGGGTGAGGAGCAGAGGGAGAGGGGACAAGCGGACTCCACACTAAGTGCAGAGCCCCACACAGGGCTTGATCTCACAACCCTTGGATCATAACCTGAGCTGAAATCAAGAGTCAGGCACTTAACCGATTGAGTCACCCAGGTGCCTCTAGGGTTACTTGTCTTGAGTAAGTTAAGGAATGTAGAGGAGACATAGCAGAGGTCCTGGCACATATTTAAATTCTCATGAATGTTCTCTCTTTTCCCCTTTCTTTTTTCTTGTTTTGGGCCTTAGGATTTTCAGTAATATGTTTTAAGTGAATTTGTAAACTATGTTAGAGCTGAATTGGATCTGTCATTAACCTTATTAATGAAAATATCTTAAAATGAAAAATAACTACTATATAAAAATACAATCTTCGGACTAGATGGCAGCAAATTAGTTTCCAAATTGGATTACCAACCAGAAAACTTTTCCTCTTCCTTGTCAAACTTCTAATTGTTATGATGGCAGTGCATTTACAGTAGGTGGAAGAGATTCTAGAGTTTCTTTTCCTGGCCTTGCTGCTTTCTGACCTTGTTCACTTATGTTGATGCTTATGCCTCGTATGGCCATCATCTTGGCCTTTTAATGATGGGATTGTTATTGATCTATTTCTT
Source organism: Ailuropoda melanoleuca (assembly GCF_002007445.2). NCBI lineage: Eukaryota > Metazoa > Chordata > Mammalia > Carnivora > Ursidae > Ailuropoda > Ailuropoda melanoleuca. The sequence continues at coordinate 77,837,628 of NC_048225.1, forward strand.
GGGGAGTAAAGAATCCTGAATCCGACAGAATTATTAGCTGTGTGACCTTGGATAAGTAACTTTACTTGTGGTTTTATGTTATCTGTAAAGTGAAAGTAATAATAGCTTATGACTTTATGAAATTTAAGAAATAAAATAGGTGCCTGGTGTATAGAAGGTGCTCTATACTAGGTAGGTATTCTTGGCCCTATTAACCAAGCCAGAATCCTCAGTATTCCTTGCTTTTAGTAACTTCATTTTTTTAAATTTATTTTATTTTTTTAAATTAAATTAAAATTTTTTTGAAAGATTTTATTTATTTATTTGACAGATTGAGACAGACAGCCAGCGAGAGAGGGAACACAAGCAGGGGGAGTGGGAGAGGAAGAAGCAGGCTCCCAGTGGAGCAGGGAGCCCGATGCAGGGCTCTATCCCAGAACTTTGGGATTACACCCTGAGCCGAAGGCAGACACTTAACGACTGAGCCACTCCGGCGCCCCTTTATTTTATTTTATTATTTTTAAATTTTATTCATTTATTTGAGAGAGATTGAGACTGAGAAGGCCTAGGGAGAAGCAGACTCCCTGCTGAGCAAGGAGCTCAACTCACTGTGCTTGATCCCAGGACCCTGGGATCATGACCTGAGCCGAAAGCAGACATGTAACTGACTGAGCCACCCAGGCACACCTTTAGTAACTTCAGTTGATAGCAGCAAACCAAAAAATAGGGCGAGGGAAGGAGGGATGCCTGGTTGGCTCAGTTGGTAGAGCATACAACTCTTGATCTCATGGTCGTGAGTTTGAGCCCCATGTTGGGCATAGAGATCATTTAAAAATTAAATAAAGATTTAGAAAAGTAGGGGAGGGAGAATTGGATGACCTGGGGAATGATGGCAGACATTTTATGCCAGTACTCTTGACTTCAAACAGGAGACATGGAGGGCCTGTGGCTTTATATGAAGGTTTATGGGTGGAACCAGATTGATCAGATATGGCATAACATTTATATTCTGTCTTAAAACCTCATAAACCAGATAAGTATTTTTTTGTTTTATTTTTGTTCTTAGTTACTAAAATGCTTAGGATAGTAAACTACTTACTTGATGAGAGAATTATTTTTCATTGAGCTGGGTCAGTTTATTCAAGGCTTACGGACTGTTGAATTGTTCCTTTGTGATAATGTGTTAAGACATTCTAGGAATAATGTATTTTTTCCTTCTCTGTATCTCTGCTGTTTGCAAGGCCCTGTGCTATGGGGGAATGTATAGGGGTAGGAGGCATAAGCCATGTCTTTCAGGAACTTGACTAGTGGGAAAGTAATATATGTGTATTAAAAATAACTGATTTTTAAAAAGAGCAGAATTATTGGCTGAAACAAACATCTTATTCTCTGAGCCCAGTATCTCTAGCATCATTTAAGATACATAGTTTTGCTGGAAAAAAGTCCTAGGCTGTTGTATATGCTGGTGTCAAAAGTTAATAGAAAAGTTGGAAATTGAAGTTTCTTTTTTTTCTTTTTTTTTTTTTTAAAGATTTTATTTTCATTCGACAGAGAGAGAGACAGCCAGTGAGAGAGGGAACACAAGCAGGGGGAGTGGGAGAGGAAGAAGCAGGTTCCCAGCAGAAGAGCCTGATGTGGGGCTCAATCCTAGAACGCCGGGAGGGATTACGCCCTGAGCCGAAGGCAGACGCTTAACGACTGAGCCAAGGCGCACCGGAAATGGAAGTTTATGATTAATGTTAATTTTTTCATCTTATTTGAAAATCTTTATTAGAATTATCTTGTCCTAATTCCTTCACTAATATCTTCTAAGAATTTAAAAAATTACCAATAATTTTTAAAGTGTGTTTACTTTATCTTCGAAGATAACATTTAAATGTTGGTTAATTATTCTATGTATCTTTCTAAGTAGTGAATTTTAATCTTCATGATTTAGATATTTTCCTATGATAGTGTCTTATCCTGTGATAGTGTTTTATCTTTTAATTCTATCACTTGGGAAAAATCAAGTTTGTGCCATATTTATTATTAAATCTTTTTGTAATGTCTTTTATATTTAAATGGTACACGTTTTGATAAAAAAAAAAAAAAAAGAGAGGATTGTCAACCCCCTCTCCCTTACCCTTTACCCCTTGCTGTACCTTGATGAATACTTGGATGTAAGAGAATCTCTAATCACAATGTTCTCTCCTTCTATTTTCCTGTTCCTGTGTTCTTGTCATTCAGATCTCAGCTCTTTTTTCATTTTCTCCAAGCCTTTCCCAAACCACCCAATCTGAAATGGTCCCCTGTTCCAGTCTTGTTCTCCCACGTTGCCCTCTATTTGAATTCAAAATACTTATCTCTGTCATAGAAATTTCCTTCCTTCCCTCTCTCTTTCCTTCCCTTCCCATCCCCTAGTAGCATGTAAGCTCTTTGAGAGCAAGGACCTCACTGTTTTTTTCACTTAAAAAAAATTTTTATTTATTTATTTTAGATAGTGGGGGAGGAGCAGAGGGAGAGAGAATCCTGAAGCAGACTCCCCCCTGAGCCCAGAGCTCAGTGCAGGGCTTGGTCTCATAACCCTGAGATCAGGACCTGAGCCGAAATCAAGAGTTGGCTGGCTGCTCAACCATCTGAGCCACCCCGGTACCCCTGTTTTTTCACTTTTGGTATCTCTAGAGCTTTGAATAAAGCACTCAATAAAATTTGGTTGATTGCAGAATGAAGCAGATATTCTTGCTCTTAACTGGCTTTAAGACTTTCTTGAAAGTTATTTCACTTCATTTTGCCTTGATTTCTTCCTTTGCAAAATGGGTGGGGGATGGAGAGGAAAGAGATTAAATTAGGTTATATCAAAAATCCCTGCCATTTAAAGGCCTGCTGTTAGCTTGTTGTGAGCTTTGAGGTCTGTTCTAATGGCATTGATGAATTTGTGCTGACTTGTTTAATTACTTTCTTACTGTCTTCTGTTGAAACCAGTAGTGCATATTTATATTTGCAAGATTACTGACAGCGTTGGAGAGTAAACTCTCATTGCAAAATCGGGTTTCTTGGTGTATCTGGATTATTAAAGAAAGTAGATCTGTAACATGATTTCTGTTTCCATGATCAAATTAATTAAGTTTCTTTGGCATATCCAAGTACTAGGTTGAACTGAAATGGTATTTAAATATCAGGAAATTTGAGTCAATGCAACTTCTTAATTATTTTTAATCATGAGAGTTATTTAAATGAAACTTGAGATAATTTATATAAAATGAGAGTACATAAAAATGTAATTTCTGGAAGATGATGAGGATTGAAGAAATAAACTAGTTTTTCGTTTGGTCTGTGTGACTAGAACTTTAGGCAGTTGGTACTTTCATTCTTTACTTCGGAAAGCTTTATTGTAAAATAGGTAAAGGAAATGAGCAGATAGTTGATAGCAGAAGAAACATAAGCAATTGGTAGAAGAATGTTAGATCTTAAACAGTAACCAAAGAAAGGCTTATTAAAGCAAAGTGAAATATTATTTTGTACCTACTTCAGTTTTTTTTAAATTACTAATAACATAGGCTATTATTTTAGTAAAGTGGGCATATCAAATACTGCTAGTAATTTGTAATTTGGCAGTATGTATCTAGAATTGTTAGACTACTCATAACCTTTTAATAAACCTTCAATTTAGTAATTTTATTTCTGAGAGTATTCTAAAGAAATAACTACAGAAAAAAAGGGAAAAGATAGAAAAACAGGTTATGTGTTAGCATAAGGAAATGCCTATATATTTAAAGAAGGGCGAATATAACATTTAAAGAAAAAGAGGAATGTGCTAAAATGCTGATTGTGTTAGTGGGATAGGATTATGGAATTTTTTTTTCTAAATTTAAGTAAACTCTATAATGAAAAAAGCATAAATAAAGTCAAGTTTTGCTTGCTGTGATAATTTTGTTAGTATAACTAAAGTTGCCAGATCTAGCAAGTAAAAATACACATAATGTTTGGGACATATTTATACTAAAAACTATTGTTTATCTTAAATTTAAATTGGGTGTCCTGTGTTTTATCTGACAGCCCTATGTGTAACATATTTTGGTGATGGTTGAATGTTATGGAGAAATGTTAAGACACTGTGCTTCCCAAATATTTCTAAGTATTGTTTTTAATTCAGGTAATTTTTTTTTTTTTAAACCGGGGTTATTTAGCTGGGAGAATTACTCTTATGGGCTAGTTTTATTACAGGACTACCTTTTAGGTGATGCTTGAAGGAAATATGCTTCAATATTTGGCAAGAGTAATTTAAAAATCTTATTTAACAAAAATATGATAATATTGGATGCTGCTTGTTTACCTTAGTTAGAATGAATTTGGAGACAAGTAAGGCTGGAATCAGGAGGGCAGTTTAGAATAGACTATTACAGTAATCCAGTAAGGGAACTAAGGTGGAAGTAGTGAAGGTGGAGAAGAATAAACAGATTTAAGAAGTTCTTGTGAGGTAAAATCAATAGGACTTTGTGACATATTAGATTTAGGGGTGAGAGAAGAAATTCTGGCCCTCCTTATCAAGAGGGATTAAAGGAGGAACAGAGTTTTGGGGAAAGAAAGTATGAGCTCAAGGTTTGATGTCTAGGAAGTAAATATTGTAGATGTCTGTAGGCAATTTGACATATGGTTATAAAACTTGAGAGATGTTTGGGTTTGAAAAGTGCTAATTGAGTCTAAGTAGACTAGAAGATGCCCAGAATAGAATTCTGAGGAACTCCTGGAAGAGGAATTTGTTTTTTTTTTTTTTTAAAAAGATTGTTTCTAAAAATTTACACATTTACATTTTTTCTTCTGTTTATTTGTATTTATTTCTGTTTATTTTGTTTTATTACATCTTTCCTCTATTAGATTATAAGCCCCATTAGGCAGGACCATGTCTTTTTTATTCACCTCTGTATGTACAGTGCTTAGTGCATAGTATGAACTCAACAAATATTTATTGAAGGTATAATAGTTTGTGTATTTCTGTGTTCCTTTTGTTCCTCATTTTAATGTCTTTTAATTGTGGGCATTCATTTTGGGAATCTTTATTGTGTTGTACAATTAATTATCTCTTTTAATTTTTTTAAAAAAGATTTTATTTGAGAGAGAGTGAGAGAGGGAGCATGTATGAGGGGAGGGTCAGAGAAAGAAGCAGACTCCCCACTGAGTTGGGAGCCTGATGCGGGGCTCCATCCCTGGACTCCAGGATCATGACCGGAGCCAAAGGGAGACACTTAACTGACTGAGACACCCAGGCACCCCTCATTTCTCTTTAAATCAGTTTCATATAGGTATGTTTTTAACTTTTCATTATGGAAAATTTCAAATTTATAAGAAAGAGTAAATAGTTACCTTAATATCCACATAACTACATTTAACAGTTTTTATGTTTGTTATCTTCATGTCTTTTTGTGCTAAAGCATGGCAAATTACAAAAATTGATTTATTTTATCCCTAAATATTTATTTATTTATGTTTTTATTTTAGGGTGGGAGGGGCAGAGGGAGAGAGAGAATCTTAAGTAGGCTCCATGCCTGTGTGGAGCCTGACATGGGGCTTGATCCCACAACCCTGAGATCATGACCTGAGCCAAAATCAAGAGTCTGACACTTCACTAACTGAGCCACCCAGGGACCCCATCCGTAAATATTTATATGCATTTTTAAAACATAAGAACATTTTCGTACATAACCATAACACATTCTCACATTCTCATACCTAACAATTTCTTAGTATTGTAAAAAACCTATCCCGTATCAAAATTTTGCTGCTTGTACCTGAAGTGTCTGTTTTAGTTTACTAGGGCTGCTGTGACAAAATACCAACAGATTGGGTGGCTTAAACAACAGAAATTTATTTTCTCACAGTTCTGGAAACTGAGTCCAAGGTCAAGGTGTTGGCAGATTTTATTTCTCCTGAGGACTCTTTCGGTGGCTTACCAGTGGCCACCTTCTCTCTTTGTCCTTACATGGTCTTTCACACATGGATGTGTGTGTACATCCCTGCGCCCTCTGTATCTTCCCGTAAGGACTCATCAGATTAGATTAGGGTCCATCCCAATGGCCCCATTTTAACGTAATCACCTCTTTGAAGGCCCTACCTCTAAATACAGTCACATTCTAAGGTACTGGGAGTTAGGGCTTGAAGATATGAATTTGGGGGGGGCATAGATCAGCCCATAACAATGTCTTTTATTGCCGGTTTGTTCAGATCAAGACATAATCAAGGACTATGCAGTTGCATTTAGTAACACATTTCCCCACCCTTTCCTTTTTCTTCTCATGACTGTCCAGATATCTAGCCAGTTGTCCTGTAAAATGTACCACATTTTGCATTTGTCTTGCTTATTTCATTGTTGTCTGTTTTTTGTATTTCCTGTAATCTAAAAGCTAGATTTAAAGGTTTGTTTAAATTAAAACATTTTGGGCACCAGTATTTATAGTTGCTGCTGTGTAGATCATAGTGCATTATATCTAGAGGTGTATGTCTGATTGTCTTGGTTTTAGTGATGTTGAGATTAATCACTGGATAAAGTGGTGACAAAATCTAATCGTTCTTTTATAAAGTTGTTTATTACCTTATAACCAACAAGTTATTTGTGGTATAATATTTTGACTCTAGATAGCATATGGGTTTTTTCTTTTATTAAGTAGGCTCCACGCCCAGCGTGGGGCTTTCACTCCTGACTCCCAGATCAAGAGTCTCGCTGTCTTCCGACTGAGCCAGCTAGGCTTCCCTACCATATAGTCTTGATAACTCTCATTTAGGGTAATGTGGTTGCCTGAATGCCACCATGGTTATGAGTAGTGAACATTTGTCATTTTTTTTTTTTCTTTTTAACATTTGAACCCCTCTCTTGTATTTGACGTGTTTCCCCAATTTATGAGTCAGAGCCATCTTTTCACTAAAAGCTGAAAGTGTTAGATGCTTTATTCCCAGCCCCCTTTTCATCTAGGGCATGGATACATACCTAGATTCCATCAGTCAAATACACTTATGTCCAAAATTAGAGGGCCTCTTAGGGCTCATAGACTCCATTGAAATGTGATTTTAGAGAGAGGAGGGATCTGTTAGTGCTCTCTGCCATCCTTCTGGGTTTGATGCTAGGGTCTGTGAAATGTGGAGAGATTTGGAGATGCCTTATAATCCTTTTAAGTCTAACTTCAGAGTCTGCTGGTAGGGACTATTCAGTAAGTAAATATTCCACTTGAAATGGAGAAAATTATATGCACCTTGCTTTGAGAATGACAGAAGTAAAGTACTTTGGAGGGTAATTTTAAATTTTCTTTTTGGTTTTACTTAAAATCATTTTTCCTGTTTCAAGAAATGTAAAATTATATCTTCAAATAATTATTTCTTGAAGTTTTCTGCTTTATTTTAAAATTCTGGGTAATATATTGTGATACATTTAAAAGAAGAATAAAGTAAAAAGTGAAATTCTACTTCTCCCCGTATAGTGTTTGATGAATACACACATTAAAAAAAAAGAAATGAGCTTATAATAGACAGTATATTTTGAGTATCTTTCTGTGATAGTTTTGTGGCAGCATAATACCATGGAACTTACTGAACTGTTTCCTTATTGTTACGTGTTTAGATTGCCTCCTCCCATCCCCCCCCCCCGAAAACAATGCTAATACATGTGCCTTTGTAATTGTATTTTCACGTGTTTTTGGGTATTTAGTTGGGACGGATTTTTGTGGATGGATCATATGTACATTTACTTTAAAATTGGTTTTAAATTCTAAAAAATTAGAGTTAAATGTTGACTTCTAGCTCTTTTTGGACACTAATGTTCAAACTCACTTGGTAGAGATGAAAGATGTTTCAATGAACAATGGAAAATGTTTATCAAATAGAATATTGTAGGTAGAAACTTACAAGGAAATTCTCAGCATACTTGAGTTTCAGGTAGAAGTTTCAGGGATTTTTTTTTTTTAAAGATTTTATTTATTTATTTAGAGCGAGCAAGTGAGGGTGGCGGAGGGGCATAGGGAGAGGGAGAGTGTCTCATGCAGACTCTGTGCTCAGCACAGACCCCCAGCTTGGGGGCTTTATTCCACTATCCTGAGGTCATGACCTGAGCTGAAATCAAGAGTTGGCTGCTCAACTGACTGAGCTACCCATGCACCCCACAAGGATTGTTAATCTCACAAATAATAGCTAATCCTCATGTTTTCATTTTGATGAAAAATGAAGTGGAAATAATTTTTGAAAGATTTTGGTGATATTTTGATAAGCAGTTATATGATTTTAAATTGCTTTCTAGTGAGAAATATAGTCTTTTTTTGTTAAATGTAGTCTGTTTTGATTTAAAAATAATCCACATGATAAACATTTAAATAGTTCAGAATGTCTGTATCTTCTGCATAGACCCCTGTTCCCCTTTCATCCCAACCTTCAGAGGCTGATTTCCCAATTTGTCTTTATGATGTACTTTTATTCTCCATTTTATTTGACCATTTTACTGTTCTTCTAGTATGGACATATAAAGGGAAGGGGAGGAGAGAGTGCTGATGTCTGAAAGATGATGGGTTAATTTTAAAAGTTGATTAAAGCAGGGAATCATGAAAAACTGAACACGTATGCACCTTAACTTGAAATCTATATGTTAACTTGAAATCTATGTGTCCCTTACCAAGCTTTTGATGTAGGACCAAGGCCTTCTGGCATTCTGTATCTTGGTTTTTCTTGCACATGCCTCATCTATAATGCTTTGTTTTAGGTTTTTAGTTTTTTTTAGTACACTTAGAATAAAACCTTAAATCTTTGACATGTGCTACAAATCTGCAGTATCTGTCCCATTGCCAGTTTCTAAGAAATCTTTTCTTCCTTTGGTTTTCTGTGATCAAGTTATGCTGGCGTTTCAATTTCCTTTTTTTTTTTTTTTTTAAAGATTTTATTTTTAAGTAATCTCTACATCCAGTGTAGGGCTTGAACTCACAACCCCGCGATCAAGTGTCACATGCTCCACCGACTGAGCTGCCAGGTGCCCCTGGCTTTTTGATTTCTGAAACTTTATACAGGGCCTTTCTACATGCTGTTCCCATAACTTGGAATGGGATTTTTTCCCCCAAATCTTTGGATGGAGAATCTTATCTCAAATGCCTGGATTCAGAGATGCATCCTTGATATTCCCTAATATTCGAGTATAAAGTAGGATACCCTATCCCCTACTAATATGACCTTGTTGTTTTGTTTCATTCTACTTGCCATATTTGAGAAGTATGTATTTGTGTGTTTGTTGATTTTCTGTCTTTTTCACAAAACTGAAGGCTGCATGAAGACGAGGTCCATATCTGTTAGGTTTATGTGCTTAGAGCAGTGTCTGGCATATAATAAGCTTAAGTATTTGTAGACCTAATTAATCAAGTGTTTATTAATTGCATATAATGTGTCAGACATTGCAGGGGTATTAACTAATAAAATTCCACTTAGTTACATTTTTGGTACCCTGTTGTATATTTTTAAGTGGAAATGTGTACATCTAAGTATGCATCTATTCAGTAAAATATAGGACATTTAAATTTTTGAGATGATAATACTAGAACATGTAAATTTTATACTAAAATAAATAGAGCCCTTTTTAGAATGTAGGAGAAAATGTTGCTTATCCTTTGAAAAATAGTTCATCCATTTTTCATTGACACTACCTTGAGAATTCTGATCATTTTATGGAAAGCTTTGAAAAGCTAGGAAGATCATAGGCACTATTATTAATAATTGTAGTTTTTTTTTTTTTTTTTCCCTAAAGTAATTAAGGTTTTCCTTGTGAGTCTGCATAAAGTAGAGAAACTTGCCCTCTGGAGAACCAAATAGGTTTGAAGTGTAGATCTAGAAGTAGAGCATAGGTAATTAAAGCTAAGCTAATATACTGTGATTCTGATTTGTTATGTCTTAAGATCTCTTGCCCTTAATAAGATGTGCTAAGATAAACAGAATGGCAGGCATCATTTGTAAAGCTTTTCCATTTTACAGTTTTGTTTTTGTATGACCAGAAATTCTCTGATTTGAAAGAGTATACTTTATATAAAGAACCGTATGCAGTTAGTGTTTTTGCTTTTGCCTTTATATTAAATCTATGGAATGTGGTTTCCTGACTATGGGTGAATGAATTAGCTTTTCATATCCCATTATAGTTGTAAAATGGATCTGGATTTGGTATTTGTATGGATTGTCTAATGTAATGAAAACATTAAAATAATTCTTTTTGTTGAAATGATCTTGCTAGAGAGAAATTACTGTTCTTTGAAAGGTGTAAGTTTAATTAATTCATTCATTCAACAAGTGTGATATTGTCAGATGGGGTACTGTGTTGCTGACACTTTCTTGGGAGCTGGAAATACAATAATGAATAAAGGGTACTTGCTGTCTTAGTGGAACTCATTGTAATTGATGAGATAGACTCAAACAATTATGTGGTATGATAAATGTTAGGGTAGGAATATAAGTTAATGTAAAATTTTGTGGAAGCACTGTAGAGGCAGTGATTGACTCTTTTTAGAAGGGTTGGAGAAAGTTTCTAGGTTGTTAATCCAGACAGATCCAACTATTGGGATTTTATCTTCCCAAATTTGTGTAAATAGGGCTTTTTTTTTTTTTTAAAGATTTTATTTATTTATTTGACAGAGATAGAGGCAGCTAGTGAGAGAGGGAACACAAGCAGGGGGAGTGGGAGAGGAAGAAGCAGGCTCATAGCGGAGGAGCCTGATGTGGGGCTCGATCCCATGACGCTGGGATCACGCCCTGAGCCAAAGGCAGACGCTTAACCACTATGCCACCCAGGCGCCCCGTAAATAGGGCTTTTTAAACTACCTGCATAGAACCCCGAAAGCAGAGGAGGTTAAGAGTACTCCTTGGAAGTTCAGGATGTACCTCAGGGTAGCTTGAAAATTTCTTAAATTCTCTGTTTTATCTTAAGAATTCATATGAATGTTGTGTTTCTTTGCATACTGATTATATAAATATAGAAATTAAAAAAAATTTTATTTGAGAGAGAGAGAGAGAGCATGACCGGCAGGGCAGGGAGGGGAGGGTGAGGGAGAAGCAGATTCCCCACTGAGCAGGGAGCCCGATGTGAGGCTCTATCCCAGGACCCTGAGATCATGACCTGAGCCGAAGGCAGCTGCTTAACTGAGGCACCCAGGTGCCCCTAAATATAGAAATATTTAAACTACTACCAGAAAAGATACATTCACTGCTGGTCTGTTAACTTTGGAATATTGGAGTGAGTGAAGAAAGCTGATACTACATACCAAGTTTAGCATTCCCCTTCATTTTCCTAGTGTATCCCCACCATGTCTCAGTTTATGCCTGGGGATACATCTATACTGGTTTGAGAAAAAAACAGATTAGTCAGTCAGATCATGGAACATTGCATTCTTCTTCCTTTGCCTCCCACATTCCTGTTATGTTCTTTCTCCTTGGTTTTTACCTCTGGTTTAATGACTGCTCGGTATGCCATGATCAGCTTGCTTACTGCCCTGCTAGTTTTTATTAGCCAGTGAACAGAGAACAATACTAGAAGATGCTTAGGGCATAACCAGGGCAGTTTTTGGAATATAGAGAAAACCTGAGTTGGAAGCATTCAGTACACAAGGAAATGATCAGATTTGGCTCATTGAAGTAAGTAAAGGTTTAGGAAGGCTCCTATATTGTTAAAGGGAAGATGGGCAAGACTAATAAGGCTTGGGCTTAGAATGGGGGACTAAGTGCACTGGCAGAGTCCAATTTCTGAGCAGCAACAAAAAAGCTAGTGATGTTAACTTAGGTTTTTTTCAAAGTGGTCAGACCAAATGGTCTGAAAATTTCATGTATTGAAGTAAGTTCATGTTCAAAAATAGATTATCTCTGAAACCTTATGGTTAAACTTAAAAAAAGTTTTGTCACTGACTTTGCAAATGATAATAGTCACCCCTGTGGTTGACCTGATGTTGTTAGTATTAATGACAGCTGCTTGATCTCAAACCTGTACTGCACATGTTTCTCTTGCTGTACTGTGCATGCCAGTTGAAGGTTCAAGAGGGTCTAATGGAGTAATTTCTGCACCTCTCCAGGTTCTTTCTTTTTTTTTTTTTTTTAAGATTTTATTTATTTATTTGACAGAGAGAGAGACAGCCAGTGAGAGAGGGGAACACAAGCAGGGGGAGTGGGAGAGGAAGAAGCAGGCTCCCAGCAGAGGAGCCCGATGTGGGGCTCGATCCCAGAATGCCGGGATCACGCCCTGAGCCGAAGGCAGACGCCCAACGACTGCGCCACCCAGGCGCCCCGCCTTTCCAGGTTCTTAATTGAGAACAGAAACAAGGTGCCAAATGTGGGACAAAATGAAGTATTGAGCTTTATTACTGGTAAAGGTAGATTGGAAATGTGGTGAGGATTCCAGTATTGCACTCTCCTAGCAAGAAGTGAAAGCTCCCACATAGAAGTGGAAGAACAGAAGAATCAGTTTTCTTTTCAAAGCAGCGAGTCATGACACCTGCCATAGCCACAGTCCCTTCAGATGGAAACTTTGGGCAAGGAACTAGGCAGGCATGTTTTAAACTATTTAACCCTCCCACCCCTCCACTGGGCTTGAGATGGGTATCTGAACTGACCTGTGAGCAGTCATTGTAGGAGATAGACCATTGCAAAGTGGTATTGATTTGGTTGCTTCAAATCTGGACTCCATATTTAACCAGCTGTATTAGCTAGAACAAATTACTTAATCTTTTGAATGTAGTCCTTCTTTTGCAAGGTGGGAATGTAGTTAGTTCAGTGATTGTTGTGAATATAAACAAAAAGATAACTAGAATGCCCGAGGACGCTGTTTGGTTCATAGTAAGTGTTTAGTAAATAATAGTAATAAAATAACTGTTATTTGTGAGTTATATTGAGTTCTCAACCAACTAGATTTTGTTAAAATCTTTAAAAATTACAACTGCCCCATTAAACACACAGTATACATGTTACATTCCTAAATTATACTTTTAAGAAAACATGTATCCTTTCAAATTAATATTGCTTCTTTGATCTACTCATTTCCTGAGAGCAGAAGGCTATCGTTTTTATGCTGATGTGCTCTTTATTACAGACTTGACCATACGAATGTTACTCAGACCACGAGGTGTAGATTTTCATTTTCTTGTCAGAGTGAAATCTGAATAATGTTCTCTATATTTTGGGGGAAGGGAGCATATGGTCAACTGTCATAATTGAATACTTATTTCTCAAGTGCCTTGAGTGCCATTTGAAGTAGCTTTAATTTATTTGAGCCAACATGTTAATATTTTGAAAGAGATGTGTTATGTATATTAGTGTGTAGCAGAAAGCATTGACCTCAAACTTTATATATGAATACTTTGTACATAATTATTGTTTAGTATATATTTGTTGACTGGTATCTTGCTATACATTCATTTGCTCAGGAACATTAAGGGAGATCCTAAGGTACCTTGCTAAGATTTGAATATGTGTAACAGGATAAATAGTCCCTTTATCTATAGAATGAAGGTCAAAACATAGGTTTAATTGTATACAGTCTGTTTGATGCTAGAAATTGTAACAAAGTCTGGGATTCCTGGTACTAAATTGCATTGTTCTTTGGGGAAAGAATTGTGGAGCTCTTCTTGAACCAGTTACTATTTATTGATTTGGTTTTAAAAATGTACTTGAAGAAAGCCTTTAAGATATGGTTTTGTCAAGTTTTCTAAGTTGTTTGCATTAGGCCTGTCCCTCCCAACTTCTTTCTCTCCCTCCTTTCCCTCTCTTTCTCTGACATTTTATTAAAAAAAATATTTTGCAGAAGTTACTCTGCATTATGAAGTATGCTAATACAAAATTTTCACTTTGGAAGGTAGAAAATACCTCATAGTGGAACTGAGCTGAAAGGTCAGTGGTTCCTCTAGGGCGTTTTGATGCATTAGTGGTTGGAAACCAGAAAGTGAGAGGAGATAGGAACTAGAAGTTATTACTATTTAGACTGCTGGAAAATGCCTTGTTACTATAGTTAAATGAAGATATTTTCATAGAACCCAGCCGTGGTGCGTTGTGATGCTCTTGGATATCCCCACTGTCCAGACAGCCTCACCCTCTAACCACTCCTTTTCTTATTTTTAGGGTACATAGGAATCTTCTACAACGTGTATAAGTACATCTTTTTGTCACCTGGGATTTGGGATACTGTTGTACTTTTGTGAAGCTGAAGGATATGGAGAATTTTTTTTCCCCCAAAGTACATGCATAGTTACTAGATAACTGTATCTAAAACAGATTAGAATTTATTTCAGGTTGTAGTACTTGACTCATATGTCAATATGAGTTTCATGTCTGTGTTTCTCCAGCTATTTATTTTCATTGTTCTCTCAATAGGACATATTGAAGTATGTTCTTGGCTTATAGAAGTTTGACATATTTTTATCTTATTTTTATTTTATATATATATATATATATATATATATATATATATAAAGATTTAATTTATTTATTTGACAGAGAGAGAGACAGCCAGTGAGAGAGGGAACACAAGCAGGGGCAGTGGGAGAGGAAGAAGCTGGCTCCCAGCAGAGGAGCCTGAGCGGGGCTCAATCCCAGAACACTGGGATCACGCCCTGAGCCAAAGGCAGATGCTTAACGACTGAGCCACCCAGGCGCCCCAGAAGTTTGACATATTTTGATAAAACTGTGACAAATTGTAAAAGGCTTCTTTTTTTCATTTTCAAACTTTTATCTTCTGCTTTGTCATAACATCGGTTGTTATTTTTTTAAAGATTTTATTTACTTATTTGAGAGCATGAGAGCTAGAGAGAGGGCATACACACAGAGGGAGAGAGAGAAGCAGACTCCCCACTGAGCAGGGAGCCAGATGCCAGGCTTAATCCCAGGACCCAAGCCTAAGGCAGATGCTTAACCGACTGGGCTATCAGGTGTTATTGAAGTGTGCTGGGACAATTATGAAAGGCTATTAATATTTCGCATATTAGGTACAAATTACTTAAATGGCACACACAAATAAAAAATAAAGTCAGAGACAGAATTTTAAGATGCTGAGATGGGCTCTGACTAGTGGGAAGAAAATTATTTGTTAACATTGGAAAAAAGTGCAGGTCAGATGTGGAGTTTACTCTGGTTTCTGTGCTAATTTTCTAGGAAATAATTTTCCATTTGTAGCACTTGGTTTAAAGGTGGTAATTTTGACATAAAATATTTGAGTTTTTTGTGTGATTTTCTTTGCTCAGAAGCAGGAGAGAATTTCTGCCTCATTTTTTGCCTTTAGGAAGAAAACAACAACAAATAACATTTAGCTGTGTGTTAAAAAGATAAGCTGGAGAATTTAAGTGGGAAAAAGAAAACCCTAGACTTCTCATTTTGTGCTTGGGTGTTGGTTTACCATTGGTTAAATTCCCAAGTGTAAACTTTGGGAATCAAGAAGGGATTGCTTGTAGTGTTTACTCTGTTTATGGCTATGTATTTATTTTCTGGGCCTATTCATACCCATTAGGAACAAGTTTTTATTTTGTATTTATAACCTATGCTATGATTTTTATGGTAGACATACTTGCTTATTTTACTGTTACTTCACCTGTAACTTAACTAGATGAAAAGAAAATACCTTTGGTTAAACTGAACTTCAAATCTCCCAGCAATATAGTAATATAAAAATGTCTTGGGAAAACCAGAATCTATCTTCCCAACTTAACGGAGACCCTCATCTTGGAGCATCTCTCTACCAACTTTTAGCTTATTAATTGATGGGATTAGACTGAACATTTTGTATATTTGTTCTTGCTTGAATGTTTTAGACTATTGGCATACTTTTATATATTTGAAGTTTAGTTTTAACTGTGGCCTTAAAATGTAACAGTTGGGGCGTCTGCGTGGCTCAGTTGGTTGAGCATCTGACTCTTGGTTTTGGTTCAGGCTCAGAGTCTACTTGTCCCTCTCCCTCTGTTCCCCACCCTCCCCGCCCCCACTCACATGCTCATGCGTGCACGTGGGCTTCCTCTCTTTCTCTCTCAAATAAGTAATTTTTAAAATGTAATAATAGTTAGACTTGTGAGCCAGGGAGGTCACTTTACTCAACTTTTGTAACCTAAAGCGTTTTATAACTTAGTGGGATTTAGTTTCAGGATAAAAATACAAATCAGTATAACTAGTTAGAACTTTCTATCTTTCTTCCATCTTGTTTATAAAAATCAGTACAGAGTTGAAAATTGTTATCCTAATGATTGAAGTTGTAGAAAGCCTGGAGTGTTTGAATTTGGGTAAGATTAATTTTAGTGGCAGATATTTTGACTAGAGATGAGGGTCACTTTTTCTTTTTTTTCTCCTTAAAAGCATCAGATTATGAAGGCTGTTTCCTAAGATTTTGGAAGTAATTATTGACTGAATGTGTAGTGAGAAAATGAAACTTCTGAAATCCAGTATCAAGTGGTTCTCTTTTAACTTCATTTTCTTTTTGTTTTATTTATGTAAAGTTTACAAAAACACCTGCATGCTTTGTGACTTATGGTGTGATTTAAGGAACTGGTGGTAAGAGCTGTTCAACCTCTTATAGATGAATGCTTCCATTTGTGAACCTGGTATGTGCAACTTGTGCTGTCCTTTTAATTCCTGTGTTTTGAAATATTTTCATTTTTATTTTGTATTCAAGGTCAGTAATGGCTAGGATTAATGGTTTGCTCAAGAGTTTAAGCAGTGTTTTTGGGGGGTGGGGGAGAATTGTTTGGAAGGGATAAACTTTTTGTTTTCCTTTATTTTTATTTGTTTCTTTTTTTAAAGAGGATGAGTGTGCATGCATGGGTGGGGGTGGGAGGGTCAGAGGGAGGGAGAGAGAGACAATCTTAAGCAGGCTCCACGCCCAGTGCAGAGCCCCGCCTCATGATCCTGAGGTCATGACCTGAGCTGAAATCAAGTGTTGGACGCTTAACCAACTGAGCCTCCCAGGCACCCCTGTTTTCCTTTATTTTTAAAGAGATGAGATAATGCACAAGGTGTATATGGCAAATTGAAAAGCTGCAGAGACCCCCTGCTTTACTGTACGTATTAGGGCATGGAGAGCCCACAGATTTGACTCATCTCTAAGTTTCCATCTGTAGTGTTAAGTGTATAGTAGATGTTAGAATTAATGAATCCATGGCATGCAAATTAAATAAAATTCTTTGGCGTCTTTTGGGCAAATATTTAATAATTTTTATTCCATTTTTGGGGGTCATCTTCAGGAACTATGACACATTATAGTTCCATTTTCTCAAAGTTGGAAAGTCATGACTGGCCTTTTATAGAAATTTTTAGGTTTTTTTTTTTTTTTTTAAAGATTTTATTTATTTATTCATTTGACAGAGATAGAGACAGCCAGCAAGAGAGGGAACACAAGCAGGGGGAGTGGGAGAGGAAGAAGCAGGCTCATAGCGGAAGAGCCTGATGTGGGGCTCGATCCCATAACACCGGGATCACGCCCTGAGCCGAAGGCAGACGCTTAACCGCTGTGCCACCCAGGCGCCCCAGAAATTTTTAGTTTTTATCCAATGTTCCATGTTCTTGTACTTTTGTTAACCAATTAATCATTTAAGCATTTCTCAATTCAAAGATGGAGTGACTAGTTTGATTTCCAAGGTTATTCCTACTCTTAAATAGGAACTCTGTTTCCCATCTCTTCCTCCCCTGCCCTTCTTCAACCTGGATATATCACATAGTAAATTCCCTAGATTTTAAAGTATGGAATATTTCAAGACTGGTACTTTGGAGTAGATGTGGGTTTGCATCTCATTTCCATTCCATACTGGTTGTGTGGTTCTTGGATTGGTTGTGTAATTCCTTTTTAATCTCAGTTAGCAAATTAATTAACAAATACCAAGCTCCTGGCAGAGCAACTGACAAATAGCAAAATGGTAAATGCTAGTACTAACTACCAGCTATGTTTACTAGTATGTTTACTAAAGGGAAAGCAGAGTTAGTTGTGCAAGTTTAGGATGTGTTTGCAGTTGAGGATTAAAGAAGATTGTACAATTGGTAAAATTGTGGCAGCATAGTAAATTTCTATTTTTGAGGTATTGTGGACTCTCTAAATTTGTGTTCTGGGTATAGGCTACTTTTTTTCTCTTAAACTCAACATTTTAAAAAGGTCCTTGAAATGAGAACTAAAAATCTGAGGAATAATAGTTGCTGAACTCTTAATAAATCTTGATTTTTATCTTTGTTGTTCTTTGAGGGATTATTGAGAAAGAAAATTATATAGCATAGTGCCTGCAGCATGATAAGCTTAATAAGTGTTAGTAATTGTGTGTGTGTGTGTGTGTGTGTGTGTGTGTGTGTGTGGTAGTGGTGAATACTACTACTCTGGGCAGACTCCTGTACTAGTTTTGCATCTTTGGATAAGTCATTTAGTGTTCTGTTGTTTCTTCATTTATAAAGATGAATTCATCTTAGTTCTGCCTTATATTGGGAGGGCTAAATGAGATGGAATGTAAAGTGCATAGTAAAAAATAAACACTCACTTAATGTTAGGTATTATTATTGTATGCATTTTCCTTTGAGAGGCATTATTCCAGAGTGGGAAAAGCAGGATCTTTGGAGTCTGGTTGAGTTGGTTTAAGTTTTGCCTCAGCTGTATACTAACACTGACCTTGGGCAAATTACTTAACTATTCTTTTCCTGTTTTCATATCTATAAAATGAGGATAATAGTTACCTTGTAGAGTTTTCAGAAGTATAATAAATACATAGATACTCAGTAAATGGTAATTATTATTGGCATCGTGCCTGTAATTCAGGTCAATAGTGTTTTCTTGGCAATGTGAGCCAGCTGGCTAGATTTTTTCCTTGATACTGATGGCTATCTTAATTGAGGACTTAGTCTACAATCAAGTCAATTATGCTTTTTCTATAAAAATAAAACTTTCTATAACAGCTTAAAATTTACTTATTTATAGTATTTTTATATGAAATGCAAATTTATATTAGAGTATACTTTTCTGTGTTTTCTTATTTATTTTTGTAGAACAGAGGCAAAAGCAACATCTGTTTGGGCTTGAGACAAAGAGATGCTATTCTCACTTCCCCTGGATGCTTTCTATACTATGTATCCTGGAAAAGAGAAATCCTGCTCATCTGGGGTTGTTTCTAGGATGTTGAGGCTTTGTAGAGAAGTGACAGTCATCTGTTATTTGGGGGAGACAACATAGAATTTGTATTGCCTAAAAAACAGAGAATTCCTAATCAAAAGTGTCAGGTGACTGTTGTCACATTCTTTATGGTATGAACAAAGCTGACGGTGGGATCAGGCAGCTCACCTTCCAGGCTAGGTCTGCAAAGGCACGAGCAGTTTTCCCATGAGACGATCCAGCCGTTAGAATTTACTGAGCACCAGTGACTAATCTGAAAAAAACATGATCACCCACTCTGAACTGAAGCTACAGCAGGCTGTCACAAGTTTGCAGATGTACAGACTGTTTATGGAGAATATTACCGAAGGGTCTGCATGTTCATTCAGATATTCAAATCTCATGGCTTGTTAGGATGACAGAGTTTGTACCTATGTCCCCTTCCTCCTTTTTTTTTTTGAGAAAAGTCTTGGAACATACAGAAACTGTAGCCTAATAATAGATTCTTGGTAAATACCAAACTTCTGATGAGTAACAGTCATTTTACATATATTTTCCTTATCTTTTTGGAAGGTTTTACACATAAATGTCAGTTAATATGGATTTTTTTGAGATATAATTCACATACCATAAAATTCATCATTTTAAAGTGTAGAGTAGGGTGGTTTTAGATGTTCACAAGTTGTATACTACTAATTCCAGGTAGAGCATACATATCTTTTACCATATTTAGATGAACTTACCTCTAATTTTCTTTTCTTCTTTATGGAAACCTTATTTTGTCTTTGGGACTTTTTGTAAGTCATTTGGAGTTCTGTAGTTTGTTTAGAGTGGCTGGTTGAGCATCTGAGTTTTTCATATTAGTCATTGGTGCCCAGTAAATCTTAACAGCTGGATCTTCTCTCTCTCTTTTATTAAGTTTTTTTTTTTTTTTAAATTAATTTAAGTAGTCTCTACACCCAGTGTGGGTCTTGAATTCACAACCCCAAGATCAAGAGTGGCACGCTTTTCCAGCTGAGCCAGCCAGGAGCCCCAGCTGGATCTTCTCTTGAGGGAAAACTGTTTTACCAGTTTCAGGAAGTCCTCAAACATCTATTTCTGCATTAATTTCATTTTTATTCTATTTCAGAATAAGAGAAGATGGAAAATAATATCATTTTGGGTGGCTTTGCCATAAGGCTGAGTGATGGTGGTTCTTCGACAGTGGAGCATTTGTTTGATGACTTAATTATTCACTCCTTCCTCTTGCATGACTAATTAAGTTTTAATGTAAAAGTTATTTTTTATAGACCAACTAAAGGTGATTTTCCTCAGCAACTCATGATACTGTCATTGCAAGCATTTTATAAACCTCTGTAGTTCTCTTAAATAATTACCTTCATTCTTAGGGAAGCTTTACCTTTCCATCTGAAAGATTTGTACAGGGCATTATAATTTTCCAACTCATTTACTTTCCTTGTCATTGAAAATAGGTATTTGTTTTTATATACAAGTAGATAGAGATCAACAGTACTTACAGAATTTAGCTTTGTCTACTTTGTCTAACTTATATGTCTTAATAGTAGATTCTCTGAAAAACAATTTAAGTGTTATACTCCATTTTATTGTTATTTTTGACTCAAACTTAAATGTAGTTCTCATTAGCTGCAAAGCATGTCTCTTTGGGTTCCTTAGCTTCTAGTGAAGTCAAAACTAGCTTCGTTTGTTTCTTTCTCCCTCTGTCTCACTCTCTTTCTTTCCTTCCTTTCCCTTCCCTTTCCTTCCCTTCCCCTTTTCCTTCCCTTCCCCTTTTCCTTCCTTTTCTCTTTCTCTTCCCTTTCCCTTCCCTTTCCCTTTATCTGACACCTGCAGTCGCTTATAGGTCTTATATCTATATGCCATACTGTCTAGAGGGAGGACAGCCTCTCTTTCCTCTCCACTACATTCTCTTGTGGGTTTAATCTCCTGAGACAGTTTAGTTCTTATATTCTTTCCTGTACTGTTCTTAGGAAATTGCCATGTTAATTGGCTTAAGACTTAGTGCTCCTCTTGGAACAAAGTGTTGCAGTAAAAGATATTAAGTTAATTGGCTTAGAGTTCAGTTAGAGACATGCCCTCTCTCCTCCTCCTGCATCCTTATCCTCACCTCCAGAGGCTAGGGTCTGGGGTTGGTGTATAACTGAGGGAGAGATAGAATGCATGCTAGAAAACATAATATGGTTGTTGGTCATTTTTTTTTTAATGTCCTTTATTTCGTTTTTGATTGGAGTATTCATCTCCCCCCCCCCCCATAACAGCTTGTTACATATTTAGGAGAGTACCATTTTGTCATGTTTCAAACTTTTGCCTTTACATGTTGCTTATATTATTTGATATGCAGAAGTCTTAAATTTTTATGAAGTTAAGTTTATCAGTCTTTTTCTTTATGATTTCTTCTTTCGCATTATGCTTATTTCTTCCCTACCCTGATGTCAGAAATACTCATTTTTTTCCCTTGTCACTTAACAAAGAACCAAAATCCTTTGATATTTGTTTGGAGTTTGGTTTCTGGTAGGTATCACATTTAATTTTTTCCCTAATAGCCAGTTGTCCTATCACCTTTTTTTTTTTTTTTTAAAGATTTTATTTATTTCTTAGAGAGTGAGAGAGAGTGCATGAGCAGGGGGAGGGACAGAGGGAGAGGGCAAAGCAGACTCCCCGCTGAGTGGGGTACCTGACCCAGGTCTCAGTCCCAGGACCCCAGCATCATGACCTGAGCCCAAGGCAGATGTCTAACCGACTGGGCCACCCAGGTGCCCTGTCCCATCAACTTTTATTGAATATTCCCTCCTTCCACTAATGTTTTCTTCCAGATGTTGATACTATATACATATTTAAGGAGTATGTAAAAGTTGAGTTTTTTACGTGTATTAGCATATTCAGTACTCATAACGAGCCAGTGATGTTGGTGTTATATCAGTTTTACAGATGAAAATATTGAGATACAGGTAAGTTTAACATTTAGTTTAAGATCACATTAGGCTCAGGAACTAGAATTCAAACCCAGGCAGTCTGACTGTAGAGCTCATGCCCTTAAACACTATCCTAAAGGTTAGATTATTGTGTCAAGTTTTACAAGACCTTTTTTTTTTTTTTCTTTTAAGTAGTCTCTACACCCAACATGGGGCTTGAACTCATGACCCTGAGATCAAGAGTTGCATGCTGTACTGACTGAGCCAGCCAGGCACCCCTTCAAGAACTTCTGTTTTTAAATTTTGATGGAATTAGATTGTACCTGTAAATCAGTTGGCATCTTTACAATATGTAGTTACATAATGGTCTGTTTTCTGAATTCTCTTATTCTGGAAAATTATGTGTATCTCTGTTTATTGGAGTTCTTAAGTACTTCAGTAGAATTTACTAGTATTTTTATAAGTTTTCTTTATGTAAGAAATTTATCCTTATTTTATTAGCTATCTGAATGGGTTCCTCTCATCTTCTTTTGGGTATAATGAGTTGCTCTGGCCTAAAAAAAAGCTATTGAATTTGTATATTTTGTATCTGGCAGGCTTGCTTAAAACTAAAAACAATACTGAATATTTCCTATTTTCATAGAGACTATATTTCAGAAAATCTCTAATAATTGATTTATACGTGTTGGGGGGGCAGGTGTATTCTGTTAATGTAACTAAGAAAATGTGAAAACTCCAGATAACAGATACTCCTTTTAGGATGAAATTAAATCCTGTAGCTGGTCGAGATTCTTTCCAGGGATTGAGGGTCCCTGGGGAGGGAGGCCCAGTCACTTTCTTACAGTATTATTGGCCAGGAAGCTTTTGGATGGGATCCCACACCTGTCCGTGGTAGTGGTGAAGATAGGCATTTTACATAATGGGCAGTGCTGCAGAGGAGATCTGGCCTTTTCCCTCTGGGGTTGATGGTGTTACCATAGAAGAGCAGGAAGTTATCTTTGCCCTATGGTTCTGAATTACTGCATTTGGCAAAAGAAAGTCAGGCAGAGAGCGTCATTATATAAAGTACAAAACTATCAAATGTGTGAGAGTAGAGAAACATTTGTAATAATAATGACTAGCACTGTTTTGTGTACTTAATATATCCTAAGAACTCTGATTTTTTTTGAACTCTTACTAGTTTTAATAGTTTTTCAGTTGAGGGGCGCCTGGGTGGCACAGCGGTTAAGCGTCTGCCTTCGGCTCAGGGCATGATTCCGGCGTTTTGGGATCGAGTCCCACATCAGGCTCCTCCACTATGAGCCTGCTTCTTCCTCTCCCACTCCCCCTGCTTGTGTTCCCTCTCTCTCTGGCTGTCTCTATCGCTGTCGAATAAATAAATTAAAAAATCTTTAAAAAAAATAGTTTTTCAGTTGATGCTTTCAGATTATGACAGTTTATACAATAATATTACTATAAAGGTATTTGGGAACAAAACCAGAAATATTTTGATATGTACCAGTCTCATTTTTACATTTTAAATAGTCTGTGATTGTAGATTTGATGTCTTTATTATCCTGAGTATTTAGTGCTTTTTAATTTCATTCATTCAGTACATATTTACATAGTGTTTACCATGTGCCAGACATTCTTTTAGGTGCTGGGGAAGCAGCTGTGCCCAAGACAGATTATATGTTCTAGTCAAGATTGAGGAATGTTTGTCAATAAATGAGCAAATAGGATCCCCTCTACAGGATATAAACTCTAATTGATATTTAGGTGTATTTTTGTCAGAGAAGTATCCTAAGCAATCTCTACTCTAAAATTTTTTTTTTTTTTTTTTTTTTGGTGTGGTCTAGAATATACTCTTTTGAAAATGAACCTTTATGTTTGGCCAGGATGATAGTTCAGTATTTCTGTACACATCTGTTCATGAACCATACCAATTAAACTCCATATCCATATCCTCATTTCTTAGGCATTTGATCTGTTCACAGCTAAGTTGTCTTCTGCTTGAATTGTGTATCAATCTTTCATTGTGTTTTGAACAGTTTTTGATTTATGATTTGATATTACACTATTTGGTGTAAAGAGGCTTTCAACTAAGATTTTCAGTGTGGGTTGTACTACTACAATATAAAAGACCTTGTTTATCTTATTTAATGCTTTTGGTCTCAGTTACACTCTGATTTTGAATCTACCAATCTCAGTATCCTTTTTGTTTTAATTGCTGATAGGATGTATGCTTTTTTTTTTTTTTTAACTTTCCATGTACTTTTGTTTTGGTATGTCCTTTAGAAGCATATATTAGATTGAACCACATGAAATTATAATTTTTATAGATCAAAAAAAAAGCATGTATTGGTGATTTCATGTGGTCCAAGCATGGTTGATCTTTTTTTTTTTTTTTTTGTACTCATTATATTTTGATTCCATATAAGAATCTTTTAATAGGTGGATGATACAGATACTTATATTTGGTGTTCTAATAAGCACATTACTTGTGATAACTCATTTTGTATTTATAATAGTTCTGTGGGATGGGTACAGTTATCCTCCCTATTTTATATCTGAAAAAAAATTAAGAATTAGGGAGATGAAGTTATTTGCCCAAGTTCATAAAACTGGTCAGGGTAGAAGTTATGATTCAAAACCAGTCATTCTCAGTGTGTGGCTTGGAATCAACACTGACCAGCTTGGCTTTGGCACCTATTAAATTGAACTCTGAATGAGGATTCGATTGGTAGTAATGGTGATGGTGGTGAATAAATCTGCAGGAATAGGCTTCAGTTAATTCTAAAGCCTGAGCCTTTCAGTAGGATTATACATCTCAGGGACTGATTCTAGGAAATGGACCTGTTGGTTCTGTACTGATCCCTGGGAAAAGTGCTGAGATTATCATCACTTACCTGGCATGCCCTAGAGAGTCTTTTTTTTTTTTTTTTTTTTAAAGTAGGCTCCATGCCCAGTGTGGAGGCCAGTAAGGGGCTCGAACTCACAACTGTGAGATAAAGACCTGAGCAAAGATGAAGAGTCAGACCCTTAACTGACTAAGCCACTCAGGCACCCCTAGACACAGTTTCTTCGATAGTCAGGAATGGCTGGGAAGTTATAAAAACAGTAAGCAATGTGAAGAGACAGAACAGATTAGAGTTTGCTGGGGGGAAAGAGAAATGGGGAGTGACTGCAAGTGAGTAGAGAGTTTCTTTTTTGGGTGATGGTGATGGTTGTACAACCTTGTGAATATCGTAAAACCCACTGAATTTTTTTAAAAAAGAAGAAAAAAGAGCATTGCGAGCTTTCTGGCAATTGCTGCAATACTTTGGTGGGGATTGAAGGTCAGGGGAGCTTGCCCCTTTTATGGGGAGAATGTATCTGACTTACAACTTGATTTTATTTTATTTTTTAAAATAGGCTTTATGTTTTAGAGCATTTTTAAGTTCACGGCAAAATTGAGCAGAAGGCACAGATTTTTGCATATACCCTCTGCCCCCACACATGCATAACCTCCCCCTTGTCAATATTCCTGAAAGGGTGGTACATTTGTTAAAACTAATAAATCTACATTGCCACATGATTGCCATTCAAAGTCCATAGTTTACATTAGGGTTCACTATGGTGTTATATATTCTTCAAGTTTGGACAAATATATAATGACATGTATCAGCCATTTTAGTATCATAGAGTAGTTTCACTGCCCTAAAAATCCTTGGTGGTCTGCTTTTTCATTCCCCCTCCACAGCCCTTGGCATTGATCTTTTAACTGCCTGCATAATTTTTCCTTTTCTAGCATGTTATATTGTTGGAATCATACAGTGTGTAGCTTTTTTAGACTGGTTTCCTTCACTTAGTAATATGCATGTAAGTTTCCTTCATGTCTTTTCATGACATGGTAGCTTATTTCTTTTTATCTGTTAATAGTATTTCATTGTCTGAATGTACCACAGTTTATCCATTAACCTACCGGAGGACATCTTTGTTGCTTCCAAAGTTTGGTAATTATCAGTAAAGCTTCTCTAAACATCCATGTGCAGGTTTTTGTGTGGACATTATTTTTCAGCTCGTTTTGGTAAACACCAACGGGCTCAGTTGCTGCATTGTATGGTGAGGATATGTTTCATTTTGTAAGAAACGGCCAAAATGTTTTCCATAGTGACTGTCCCATGTTTTATTCCTCCCAGTAATGAGTGAGAATTCCTGTTGCTCCACATTCATGCCAGCATCTGGTCTTGTGAGTGTTCTGGATTTTAGCCCCTCTGATAGGTGTGTAGTGGTATTTCATTGTTTTAATTTGCATTTCTCTGATGACCTATGTGGAACTTCATCTTATTTCATATGCTTCATTTTCATATGCTTATTTGCGATGTGTATATCTTCTTTGATAAGGTGTCTGTTAAGGTCTTTGTCCATTTTAAAGATCAGGTTATTTTCTTATTGTTGAGTTTTGAGAATTGTTTGTATATTTTGGATAACTGTTTGTTGTCAGATATGGCTTTTTCAATATTTTCTCCCAGTCTGTGGCTTGTCTTTTCATTCTCTTAGCAGTATCTTTGCTGAGTGGAAAATTTTAATTTTAGTGAGGTCAAGTTTATCAGTTTCTTTTATGGATCATGCCTTTGGTGTTGTATCTAAAAAGTCATCACCAATCTGTATGTCATCTAGATTTGCTCCTATGTTATCTTCTATGAGTTTTACAGTTTTGATTTTACATTTAGGCCTTTGATCCATTTGGAGTTAGTTTTTTGTGAAGGGGGTAAGGTCTGTGTATAGATTCATTTTATTTTCTCTTCTTTTGCCAGTAGCATGCTATTTTGAATACTGCATTTTTACAGTAAGTCAGGTAGTGTCAGTTCTCAAATTTTGTTCTTCAGTATTGTATTGGTTATTCTGGGTCTTTTGCTTCTCTGTATAAACTTTAGAATTAGTTTGTTGATATCCATGGAGCAGTTATCTGGGATTTGAATTGGGATTGCATTGGATCTCTATATCGAGTTGGGAAGAACTGGCATCTTAGCAATATTGAGTTTTCCTATAGAAGAACATGGAATATCTCCCCATTTCTTTAGTTCTTCTTTGATATCTTACATCAGAGTTTCTTAGTTTTTCCTCATATACATCTTGTATGTAATTTTTTAGATTTATACCTAAATATATAATTTTTTTGGGTGTTATTGTAAATGGTATTGTATTTTTAATTTCAAATTTCATTTGTTCATTACTGGTATGTAGGAAATAAATAGATTTTTGTATGTTAACCCTGTAGCCTGCCACTTTGCTGTAATTGTTTATTACTTCTACTAGTTGGTCATTTCTTTCAGATTTTCTGTATGGACAGTCATGTCATCTGTGAATATATTCTTTATCAAGGTTGAGGACATTTCCTTTATTCCAGTGTACTGAGAGTTTTTATCATGAATTGGTGTTAGATTTTGTAAAATGTTTTTCTCCATCTATTGATATAATCATGTGATTTTTCTTTTGTAGCCTGTTGATGTGATGGATTCCATTAATTGATTTTTGAATGTTGAAACAGTTTTACATACCAGATTTTGCAACTGTTGCCCAGAGGACACTTCCAGACTGCCTGGTCAGGTGGCCACAGGGCTTATTTATGCTTGTGGTTTCACAAGACTGTATATTTGTATACTTGGAAGGCTGCTGCCTGAGGATCTGGCTTCCAATCAGCCTGATTCTCAGTGCTAAGACCCCCCCCCTCCAGTTTTGGACACAGGTATTGGCACATCCTCAACAATTGGGACCTATTAAAAATAAAATAGGCTGCTTGGACAATCACAGAGGTTCAAGAGACAACCAAAAACTACAGTTTGGTTGAATGGTAAGGTTCATTTCCTACATGAGGCCACTCCTTCAAGAATGGAAGAGTTGGCAGATTTATCTCATACATTGGAACAAACACAGGGAGTCAAACAAAATGAGGAAAAAGAGGAGTATGTTCCAAATGAAAGAATAAGATAAAACCTCAGAGAAAAAGTTAATGAAATGGAGATAAGTAATTTACATGATAAAGTGTTCAAAGTAACGATCATAAAGTTGCTCACTGAACTTGGGAGAAGCGTATGAACACAGTAAGAACTTCAACAAAGAGAAAGTATAAAGAAGTACCAAATAGAAGTCACAGAGATGAAGAACACAATAACTGCTCTGAAAAATATAATAGAGGGGTTCAACAGCAGAGTAGATGAAGCCGGAGAAGGGATCGGTGAACTCAAATTTAGGGCAGTGGAACTCATTTAATCAGAGCAGCAAAACAAATGAAAAAGTGAAGCTAGCTTTAAGGGACCTATAAGGCAACATCAAGTGGACTAACATTCATATTGTAGGGGTCCCAGGAGAAGAGAGAGAGAAAGGGGCAGGAGATGTATTTGAAGCAATTGGTGGCTGAAAACTTTCCTAACCTGGAGAAGGAAATGGACATTTTGATCCAGGAAGCCCAGAGAGCTAGGAAAAGATGAACCCGAAGAGACCCCAACTGAGACACATTATAATTTAAAATGTCAAAAGTTAAAGACAAAGAGAGACTCTTAAAAGCAGCAAGAGGAAAACAATGTGTTACATACAAAGGAACCCCCATAAGATTATCAGATTTTTTAGCAGAAACTTTGCAAGCTAGATTAGAGTGGTGTGATATATTCAAAGTGCTGAAAGAAAGCAACTTCACCCTGCAGTTATTCAGAATTGAAGAGAGATCAAGAGTTTCCAGACAAGCAAAAGTAAAGGAATTCATCATACTAAACCAGCCTTATAAGAGCTTTATAAAGGAACTTAGTTAAGCTGAAGAGATAGGACCCTAGGTTGTAACAAGAAAGCATATGAAAGTGTAAATCTCACTGGTAAATGTAAATATATAGTAAAGGTAGTAGATTAATCACTTACAAAGCTAGTATGAAAGTTAAAAGACAAAAATAGTAAAAATAACTATTACTACAATTTTAGTTAAGAGATATACAATATAAGATGTAAAAGGCGACACCAAAAGCAAAAGGTAGAGTAGGGGAGAGTAAAATATAGAGCTTTAGAATGCATTCAAACTTTAGTTGTTATCAACTTAAAATAGACTGTTA
Organism: Ailuropoda melanoleuca; assembly: GCF_002007445.2. Taxonomy (NCBI): domain Eukaryota; kingdom Metazoa; phylum Chordata; class Mammalia; order Carnivora; family Ursidae; genus Ailuropoda; species Ailuropoda melanoleuca. The sequence continues at coordinate 77,866,661 of NC_048225.1, forward strand.
CAGATTGTTATATATAAGCCTCATGGTAACCACAAAGCAAAAATGTATGGTGGATACACAAAAGATAATGAGAAAGGAGTCTAAGCATACCACTAAGAAAAACCTCATCAAACCACAAGAGAAGAAAGGAACAGAGAGGACCTACAAAGCAGCCAGAAAATAACAAAAAGACAGTAAGTACATACCTATCAATAATTACTTTAAATGTAAAGGGACTACATTTTCCAGTAAAAAAGCACAGAGTAGCTGAATGGATAAAAAAAGAAGACCCATTCATATGCTGCCTGCGAGAGACACACTTCAGATGTAAGGACACAAACAACTGAAAGTGAAGGGATGGACAAAAGATATTCCATGCAAGTCTCTGACTTGTCTACACTGAGCCTCAGTTACGGTTCAAGTTTTCCTACTCCAGCATTGGTTCCCATGGAGGTTTCTTCTCTAGGGGGTTATGATTCTCTGGATTTACCTATCAGCCTGTTCAATTTTGAGGGAAGTAGTTTGCCCTGTTACCTCACCTCTCTTTTGGAGCTAAGAAGGGTTGTTGATTTTTCAGTTTGGGTAGCTTTTTACTTAATAGGATGAAGTGGTGATTTCTAAGCTTCCTAATATGGGGCACTGGAAACAAGAAGTCCAGCTTTTTTTGTGTGTTCTTACATTTAAAGAGATTTATGGTTTTTTTTGTCTATGTTTGTTGTTGTCTTTTTTTATTATAATTAGTGCTGAGTCCTTTCACTTTTATGTGACAAGCCTTTTGGTTTTCCTTTCATCATCCTTTGCTTTTTGTCCTTGAAATTTTATGCTTTTTCACTGTTGCCTTATTTCTTGTCTCCTGTTTCAAGTATCAATAGATTATAGTTCTTAATTCTTCATCTAAGTGATAAAGAAGATGATACATATTTTTAGCAAGACAAGACACACTTTAGCAAAAAATGGTGTGTGTGGGGAGGCATGGCAGTACTGTGCAGGGGCTGAAGGTGAGAGGGTCAGGGGTGTATGGCAGAGCTCTGATGTGACTCAGGATAGAGGAGCCAGATGTCAGTAGATTTGGAGGTGGGTGTTCTTTGGTAACTTTCCACCTGCTTTTCTAAAGGCTACATGAGGCTCAAAAGCCCCTGGACATTCCAGAGGCCTGACCAGTAAGGAGGGACTCTTGCGGCTGGACTGAACAGCAGGCAGCCTTCACATTGGTCCATAGCTCCAGGTCAGCCTCCGAGATGGGGATGTCCAGGGTGGAAAAAGATCCAGAAACTGAAGCATCACCTCCTTGACTCCACCAGCAGCAGAGCCCAGAAGAGAGTCTGAATTTCTTGGTTAGGTTATCAAATGAATTTAAAAAATACCCCCTCCCTCAAAAAGGAAAAAAAAAAAAGGTGAAAACAACCCCAAAGCTGTCTAAATCACTATTGTAATGTCTCCAGCTTAGGGGATGAGGCTTTACTGTCAAAGGAGTTCCCACTACCCTACCAGAATTAGATATAATTCTTAGTAGGGTACTTGGAGGGACTCTGAGGGGTGACGGATATGGCCAAGTATCAGGCCATACCATTGTTCGAGCCCTGGGAACCCCTGAGGGGCGGGTACAGCATAGCACCTGCCCCTCAGCTCAGCAACACAAGGCCAGAGGCTGCTTAGCCCAGGCAGAGAAAGGCCCAGCTCCCACTTTTGGGCCTCAGCCACCTGGGGGTTGTAGAAGTCCTGGATGGTGATGTGGGCTGGCAGCAGATGGGAATCAGGGGCAGGACCCCTGAGATGACAAAGATGATCTCAGAGAAGAGCACCAGATGGGCCTTAGAGTCTTTGTCCTCCATGTAGGTGGTACAGTTGGCTCCAGTGAGATAGACCAGCAAACCAAGCAGAGCCAACAGGAGGATGATCACAAGCAGTCTGCAAGTCTTGGGGCAGCACCAGCAGTGGGTTGTATACCATGCACTGCATCTGACCTGTGCTCTGCACCGTGCAGGACATCTGCAGCTTCTCCCACATCCTGGGCCACCACAATGATGTTACTGATGAAGGTAGTCACCTTCCACAGGGGCAGGACATAGGACAGCAGAGCATTCACTGAGCCAGGCAGCGTTAGGATGATTCCCCAGGATTTGTAGACCAGTGGAAGCCACAGCAAAGTTGAGGTTGAGAGGAGCTGTGAAGGAGCCCACAGGGATTCGTAGGAGCCACTGAGTGTCTCCTTATAATATTTCTTTGAGGGATGTTGTATAGTGGTTAAGACTAGAAACTGAGGAGCCAGATTTCTTGGTTTCTAATTCATGCCATGATACTAGCGTCTTTGGGCATTTTGTTCCTTAGTTTACCAATCTGTAAAATGGAGATAATAATAGACTTATTTGAAGTTAGAATTAAAAGAGTTTATGTGAAGTGCTAAAAATTCTTTTATCCATTCTGGGATAAATTTTTCAGTTTTTATCTTATTTCTTTATTAATTTGTTCTGCTGAAGTATCTAATCCAGATCTGCTGGGAAATCATGTTATTTTGTCTCTGGGCAGTTTTTCCTAATCTTCCTTCTTCATAACTTCCTGCTCTAGTTTCATGTATAATTCTCTCTTGAATTATCCTGAGAACATCAACTAGAAATTTTATAAACACGTTTTCTTCTATCTTATAGTAAATCTGTTTCAGAAGAAATTTGTTTTTTTTTGTTTGTTCAGGTACCCATAATTTGAATTGAATCTTTTTGGATGTGAAGTTTTTTCCTAGTTCTTTTTTTTTTTTTTTAACTTTTTTTATTACATTATGTTAGTCACCATACAGTACATCCCTGGTTTCTGATGCAAGGTTCGATGATTCATTAGTTGCGTATAACACCCAGTGCATCATGCAATATGTGCCCTCCTTACTACCCATCACCAGTCTGTCCCATTCCCCCACTCCCCTCCCCTCTGAAGCCCTCAGTTTGTTTCTCAGAGTCCATAGTCTCCCATGCTTCACTCCCCCTTCTGATTACCCCCCTTTCTTTATCCCTTTCTTCCCCTACCGATCTTCCTAGTTCTTATGTTCCATAGATGAGAGAAATCATATGATAATTGTCTTTCTCTGCTTGACTTATTTCACTTAGCATTATCTCCTCCAGTGCCGTCCATGTTGCAGCAAATGTTGAGAATTCGTTCTTTCTGATAGCTGAGTAATATTCCATTGTATATATGGACCACAGCTTCTTAATCCAGTCATCTGTTGAAGGGCATCTCGGTTCCTTCCACGATTTAGCTATTGTGGATAATGCTGCTATGAACATTGGGGTGCTTATGGCCCTTCTCTTCACTACGTCTGTATCTTTGGGGTAAATACCTAGTATTGCAATGGCTGGGTCATAGGGTCGCTCAATTTTTAACTTTTTAAGGGACCTCCACACCGTTCTCCAGAGTGGCTGCACCAACCTGCATTTCCACCAACAATGTAGGAGGGATCCCCTTTCTCCACATCCTCTCCAGCAATTGCTGTTTCCTGCCTTGTTGATTTTTGCCATTCTAACTGGCGTAAGGTGGTATCTTAGTGTGGTTTTGATTTGAATTTCCCTAATGGCTAATGATTTTGAGCATTTTTTCATGTGTCTGTTAGCCATTTGTATGTCCTTATTGGAAAAGTGTCTGTTCATACCTTCTGCCCATTTTATGATTTGTTTATTTGTTTCTCGCGTATTAAGTTTGAGAAGTTATTTGTAGATCTTGGATACCAGTATTTTATCTGTAGCATCATTTGCAAATATATTCTCCCATTCCGTGGGCTGCCTCTTAGTTTTTTTGACTGTTTCCTTGGCTGTGCAGAAGCT
>NC_048225.1:77870465-77870678 GCF_002007445.2 Ailuropoda melanoleuca
AGCATCATTTGCAAATATATTCTCCCATTCCGTGGGCTGCCTCTTAGTTTTTTTTGATTGTTTCCTTGGCTGTGCAGAAGCTTTTTATTTTGATGAAGACCCACATGTTCATTTTATCTTTTGTTTCTCTTGCCTTTGGAGTTGTGTCATGAAAAAGATTGCTTTGGCCGATGTCGTAGAGGTTGTTGCCTATGTTGTCCTCCAGGATTTTGA
>NC_048225.1:77870778-77871953 GCF_002007445.2 Ailuropoda melanoleuca
GGTCTGACGTAATTCTGATACCTTTGCCTTGGTATGTGAGAGATTTCTTTGCCCTGGCCGCTTTCAATACTGTGTCCTTTGATCTAATATTTGCGAATTGCACTATGACGTGACGTGGCATAAGTTTGTCGTGGTTGTGCTTGGGAGGGGTCCTCTCTGCCTCTTGGACACAGATGTTTGTTTCCCTCGCTAGATTAGGGAAGTTTTCAGCTACAATNTGCCTCTTGGACACGAATGCTTGTTTCCCTTGCTAGATTAGGGAAGTTTTCAGCTACAATTTGTTCAAATATCTCTTCTAGACCTCTGTTTTTCTCCACCCCCTCGGGGATGCCGATGATTCTGACATTGGATTGTTTCATTGAGTCAGTAATCTCCCGTAACCTACATTCGTGGGCGTGGGTTTTTTTAAGTCCAGCTTCTATTTTCACTTTTTCTTCTACTAACCCATCCTCCAATTCGCTAATACGTTCCTCTGCCTCTTTTACCCTGTATGTCAGAGCCTCTGGTTTTGACTGCATTTGGCTCATAGAATTTTTAATTTCTGCCAGATTCGCTCTCATTTCTGCCCTTAGAGATTCTGTATTCTCATTAACATTTTCGTTAATACTTTTTTCAAGTCTACACATCATCTTGACCATTGCTACTCTGAATTCCATTTCTAATTATTTGGTTACATCCATATCCATTAGTTCTGTGGCAGAGGCCACAGACTCATTGTCTTTTCTTTGCTGGGGGGATTTCTCCTTCTTGTCATTCTTATGAGGAGAGGTTGCGGGGTTGTCCAGAGCCCAAATTATTGACCAGGACCCAGGCCTTGCGCCCTTGTTTTATAGGGATCTTAGGGATATGGGCTTCTTGATTTTTTTAGCCTGCCTTCTGGGGGAGGAGCCTGCCACGCCAATACTCAGGCAACCCTGTTTAGGTAGGTTCTCCGTGTCTCCTGAGAGGGGGGATGGGGATGGGCACCCTGCGAGGCTTTTGTTCTCTGGCGGCTTTCCCTGGCGGTTTGCTGTGCCTTTTCTGAGAGACAGAACAGCAGTGGCCGAATCTCAGCCTCTGTCACAGAACAGAGGGGATAGCGGGCCGTTCTCCACTGATGATCTGGCCACTTTAACTCTGTTTCTGTTGGTGCTGCTCAACCCTGCAGTGTCCCGGGATGTGCGCCCCACACCTGG
>NC_048225.1:78172045-78328439 GCF_002007445.2 Ailuropoda melanoleuca
AAAATAAGCATTATAATTTTTAGTTTTTATAGTTTTATAGTTGTTCCTTTTAAAAATTGACTTTCTTTTGCCTATTATGAATAAAGCTCCTATGAACATCCTCAAAAAAATTGATTTTCATCAAAACAAGCAGTAATAAGGTTAACAAATGGTAACTTTTAGATCAAACTGATAGTTTTCCCCCTCTAGTCAATGACTTGAGCAATTGGCTTTTAGAAATGGGTATGTATTATGTTAAATAAAAACATTTTATAGTCACTTTAAGGAAATTTTATAACATTTAGCAAGAAATATTGTTATTTCTTTTAAGCAGAAAGTAGAGTATTGGGATTATTGCCTGTTATGGTTTTACTCTAGACCCTTTACGTCATTTTTTCTTTTTCTAGGGAAAAGGGCAGATTTAGATATTGCATGTTTGTTTTATACTTTAATTTTTTTGATAATACAGTGTAAAATAGACCTAAAAGGAGATTTTAAGTTATAGAACATAAGTAGATATTGAAATTTTATCTTGCTGCTTCTGAAATTGGTTCTTTGACTTAAAAGGCCAACCATCTCATTTATTGATTTCTTTGAATAGTGAGTTGCCTTTCCTGTCTCCCTCACCAAACCATGAAGATAATTTGAGAAATCTCTTTTCAGCTGAGCTTTTGTATTTTGCCAGTTTTTCTATGACTTAGATGAGGTTTCAATTAAAAATAGACTATAAACTTATATGTGGGAGGCAGTTGAATGAGTTGCTATGACAGTTCATATTATGAGGTTGAGCCAAGTACAAAGTAGCTTAATAAGACTTGAGAAACCTAGAGCTATATCAGTCCTAATTATTACCCTTTTTAAACCTGGGGTGGGTGTAGAGGGATGTGTCTTCCTCTCAGAGGACAAAAGGCTAACTGGGGGAATCAGTGGAGCCTGGAGCCCTGAACTCAACTGCCACTAAGAACCCACCTTCCTGAGGAACACCCCTCTATCCCACTTGTGAATGTGGGTAAAAGATTTTGGGGAAACAAACTCATGTCTGTATGGCCATTACCCCAGTTCTCTACAGCTAATCCTCAGCAAAGGTGCTTAATAAATGCTACATACCATTATCAATTCTTGCACTTTTGATTCTGAAAATAGTTTTGATCTTTTAATGGAATTTTCTAAGTCAGATTCTGCCATTTTCTGCACTTTGTATTTCTCAGTAGAATTTTGGAGTACTGCAAAATTTATCTGTGTGTATACCAGGAAATTTAAATATGCTAATATGAATGTGCCATTGGACATTAAGCTTAGACATTGGGCAGGAAAGCAAGTGGCATTTTCACCGACGTCTGTTTTAAGAAAAGATTTCCATTGGGGCGCCTGGGTGGCACAGTGGTCAAGCGTCTGCCTTCGGCTCAGGGCGTGATCCCGGCGTTATGGCATCGAGCCCCACATCAGGCTCCTCTTCTGTGAGCCTGCTTCTTCCTCTCCCACTCCCCCTGCTTGTGTTCCCTCTCTCGCTGGCTGTCTCTATCTCTGTCAAATAAATAAATAAAATCTTAAAAAAAAAAAAAGAAGAAAAGATTTCCATTTACAGAACACTAGCCCCTAAAAATGAGAGAGAGAATAAAGAGAAGAGAGATGGCAGTTCTATTTTTATGATAAGATGGCTAATAAAATTAATTTGGATAATGAGAATTCTGATATTGGAGAAAACATTTGTTTTCTCATTTCTAGATGGAGCTGTGGGTAGTTGAAATAGAAAGATTTCATTCTTCTGTTGATAAAGTGTTGGTTCAGAATGAAAATATGCAAAACCAGAATTGGAGAGCCACACATTTCACATAGGAAACAAAATGTCTGTTTATTTTTCCTAAATTCCAAGAAAAGCTCCTGATTCTTCGTGGGAAACTAGGGCTCCCATTCGAACTAATCATGTGTATTTTGTGTATGCTATGGTCTTTGTATAACCTGTTTTAAATTTTCAACTTAACAAAGCATTGTGAACATTTTTCCCATGCCACTAAATATTTTTTCATAATACAGTATTTAATGACTGCGTAATATTTTATTGTAAGGCTTTTATTATATATATTTAAACATTTTTCTGTTGTTATTTCCTGATAGAATTTTTACCATGAAGTACAAAGAATCTGTTTTACTTTTTAAAGTATTATACACTGACTTTTCATAATGACGTGCAGAGAAAGTAGTTTTGGTTTTTTCCTCTCACTTTAAGTACTACATGGTGAAGGAATAGTTTTAATAGCCCACATTAAGTAGCCCAGTTAATAAACTTATAAAAACAGCTTTCTTGATAAGCCAGTAGAACTGAATGCGACACTCAAATTTGGTTTTTATTAATTTTTACTAGGTTAGTTGTAACTTTGGTTATTTTGCTCTGCCATCAGAATTAATTATACCACCGAGAGCATGTTTGTTTCTTTGCTTACTCCCTTTTTCATAGTCTGAGCTCTGTGAGGAAGGGTCTGGTCTCTCTTCTATGCCTCACATGCAGCGAAGTACTTTTTTTTTTTTTTAAATGACTCAAGAAAGGAAATAAGTAGGGAAGGAACAGAAGGCGGAAGATTATTTCTTGTAGTCTTCTCAGTCTCAAGACCTGTAATAAAATTTAGTTAGGAGAGTTCCATTTTTCCCAAACCTTATGTATATTTTAATTAAAGCTCACTAAAGCATTCCTATGTTTTAAATATTTATGACTCTTACTGAGAAATATTTTGAAACTATATTCTTGTTTTCCTGTTAAAGATTTGATTGAAAATAAAACTGTTTTATATAACTATTATGACCTTAGGGAGGAATTTTTTTTAATACTATGATCTTTTCTGGAGACACTGACATACTAGTTTAGAGGTAGTATACCATTACTCCACTAAGAAATGTTACTTTAAAAACAGTGCCTCTACTAAATATTTTAAATATTTTAAACATGAGGTTATAAATATATTCACATTCAAAGAGAATGACACTAAATCCTTAGTTCACTAAGTTTAGTGCAAGCCTCATTAACACAGCAGAGGGTGCCTTTGGTGTCCGTCTAGTACATTACGCAGGATAACTGTCCAGCCTCCACGAATGTGCTTCTGGTGCACGCATTGGTGCACACATGTTACCTAGCTCAGCAGGGGTCAGAAAGGTGGTTAGAGATACCAGAAGGACAGCCCAGTGGCTGAGCACTCTTTTGAGATGTGTGGGAACAGTTGGGGGAGAGGTGAGGTGTCCTAGTCTGACCATGGCACGCTTCCACTGGGCGGAGTGTACCTTCTCAGTTTTAGCCTGATTAAACCCTTGATAAAGGAGCAGGATCCTTAAGTCGAATAGATAAACTAGTTCCTTCCCTCTGTGAAAAGGAAATATGAATAACTATGATGCCATTTCATTGATGTTCACTGAATGCTTACTAGATGCCAGAAGTTGTACCAAGTACTAGGATTACAGCTATGACCCAAGACAGTCCCTGAGATGGTATGAGTTGAAGTAAGGAGGACACAAATAGGAAAACAGGCAATTAGGATACAGTATGATAAGTGCTGAGCCAGGAGTGTGCAGTGTTCTGGGGAAGTTTATTGGGGTGGGCGCCTAACTGAGTCTGGGCAGAAGGAGAAGGAAGGGATGACCACCAGTACCTTACCCTAACACCTATCCCACCCATCCCACCCATCCCCCTTTTCCGTTGTACCTGTAACTGCCACAGTTTAGACTTTCCCACTTACATTATTAAAATCTTATACAGTGTTTCTCAGACATTTTCATCTTAGAACTCCCAACAGCCAGCGGAAGAAAGTTAGTTATTGGGTGGAGAGGAGGAGGGTAGTGCCGCCTTAGAGCACAGCCCTAGTGATCTGCCAGCACGTGAGTTTTACATATTATTTAATACTGTTTGTGGTCAGTGTGGGAAGTGTGATTCTGATGCATGTGTGAAGACCTTGTAAGGTCAGTGGTTTCACATACCCTAAGCACACTATTGTTCAACAAGTATGCGCCCAATTAGTTACCTTCTTTTCTACTCAATATCTGAAGGTGTGGCCGCAGCAGTCTCCTTGATGTTCAAATTCTGTTATGTAATTTCCTTGTTCTCCTTAGTTTAGAAGAAAACCCCAAACTACCTGCTTGAACATACCCTCTACCACCTGCCTCTAGCCTGCCTTTCCATTCTTAGTTCTTTGAGGCCTCTTCGTGTAAGCTGTGGTGCGGCAGCCTTTGAACTATTCTTTGGGAAAACCATCTCTTTGCTGATGATGGTACCACTACCTGGAATGCACATTTCTCCACATTCTTACTGTTCCGAAGCTCCAGGTTAAATGCCACCTCCTTTTGAAGTTTTCCCCTGTTTTTCATCCTGAGTGTAATTTTTCCTCTTTCCGTTACTTTGTAAATCACTTACAGTTTTTGTTAGTATTTACCTCATCCTCCCCTTATGATTCCTCATACACCTTTTCCTTTTCTGCCAGATTATAAGATACTAAAGAGTGATTTTTTTAAAAACATTTTCCTGAGCTCAACATTGTCTACCATGCATCCTATATGGATATACTCCATAAATGTGTACTGGATTGAACTAAAGTTTGAAGGATAACCTTAGACATACCACTAATCTAAGGACTTGTGCATTCTATTCCCAGTGCTGCCATTTACTCTTTGAATTGCAGCCTGACATTTAATTTTTCTATGACTTTGGTTTTTTTTTACCCACGAAGTGGGTGTAATGATATTTCACTTTGCGTTATAAAATTATGTTATTTATCGAAGAACTACTTTGAACTGCCTGGGAGGAAAATGGTCAAATTTATAGAAAAAATAATAGGAGTTTGCCTCTGCAATGTAAAAGTTTGAACACAATTTAGAGATAATTTTATTTAAACATCAAATAATCTAGAACTACAGGACTAATGATAGCACATATGTGTGTGTGTGTATGTGTGTGTAGTCTTCTCGTGTTTACAAGGTCACTTTGTAATGTGATACCAATACCAGACCATGGTAAATTTGTCTGCTCAATTTTTAGGAGGCTTAAATTTTTGCAACAAAACATTGCTTTAGTATAATGGTTGAGAGTCTGAGCTCTGGAAATAGAATGCCAGGGTATAAATCATTTTTTAGCCTTCTATGATCTAGGACAAGTTATTTAACCTTAAATGTGTGGATTTCCTCATTTATAAATCAGAATAATAGCTATTCCTACTTAGAGTATTATTTTCAGGAAACATTAGTACTGACACGGTAAACGCATGTTAGTTATTACAATGTTTTCATGGAGAAATCATATGTAATAGGAATTTGTCGAAGATGCAACATAGTGATTAAGAGCATAGTGTCAGATAAACCTGGGTTTTAATTCTTGCTCTATCTATGCTGCATATATAATTTTGTAGGAGTTACCTATAGTCTCCAGGGCTCCGTTAGGTTTTTTGAAAATTGAATGATGCAATACAGGTAACTGTTTAGCTTGGTGCATGGTAATAGTTAATAAATATTAGCAGCTGGCTATGCATATGATGATAGGCCTTTGTCTTCTTCACACAGGCTGCTTCAGTTCTGTGTGGCATTTAGCATAAGGGTAGAAATTTTTAAGTAGAAAGGAGTTCTGTTCTAAAGGTAAAAAAAAATCATAAAGAAGAATAGATCAAAGTGTAAATTTAAGGAAAATAAGGCTTTTCCAGACCTGTCTTGAAAACTCTTCTGACTATCAGATTGGGTACGCCGCTAGCTTTCCCAGGAGGAAAGGTCCTTGAGCTGTTCTGCAGTTGGGTCTGGAGGCGATCTTAGAGAAACAGGAAGCTGGAAAAATTCTGCACCTTCTGTTCCATGGTCTCCAAAGTGAGGAGTATACTGTAACCCACTAGGTAAGGGAACGTATTAGACCATCTATTTACATTTATTTCATCTGAAAATAATGAATATATGGGTTGACAGTGGTGTATATAGGTAACCTACTAAACATAGAGATATTGACATAGGGACTCAAATCCATCTATATGTGTGTGTATATAGTATATACCACTGCTCTAGAGAATGGCCGGGTGAAGCAGAAATTGTAGTATAAACAAAATTTAGATATTTGCTGTGATGTAGTTTGGATATTTCTCAGATCTCTAAGTTTGTCAGATCTTTCCTGCAATGTGGCACATATAACAAGAAGAAACTTTGCTGAGTCTTTTTCCATGGGAGGCTCTTTTAAAGCCTTTTGGTCGTAGTGAGGTAGGGGAGATAGAACCATTAGAAATGTTTTATAGAAATTGAGGAAGAGGGTTATAGAGCTAAGTTGTTTGGATGTTTTTGTTAAATTGCATCATTTGAATTAAGATAAATCATGTAAAACATAGCCAGTAGACTTTCATTAAATTCACTTTTTAAAAATTGAGTTTTAATTTAGTGATTTAAAATTAGACAGAATTGGATTCAAATCCTTCTCCTGGATCATGCTAGCAGTGATGTTGCTTTGTAAAAAGTGACAGCTGCTTTGTCCTAGGTTTGTTGTGGTAAGTCTTGGTGCAGGGTCCAGCACATAGCAAGCAAGCTGTCAGTGAATGTTGGCATTTATTATTGTTATGGTGGTAGAGGTGATAAAAAGAGAAGGCATTTCTTATACTGCAGAGCTTGGTGTACTTTAAAATAATGCAAATTGAGAGTCGACCTAGGCTCTATTAGGACTGGGGAATGTCTCTTCCAAAGTTTGGATGTACAGTCATAGTCTTGGTACTTAAACTGAACTCGCATGCATTGGTTTATTACCTACTATATTATTTTTGAAAAAGGTCATGTTTATTTTGTCTTTCTGCAAGATTAAATTTAGTTTCACATTGAGACAGACAATATTTACCCTGTGGAAGGTGATCTTAAAATGCAGTTTAGGTTCTGTGAAGTTCTCTGTGGCATTCTGTCACCGGCCATAATTTGACATTAGATGAGATGTTTTAATTTCTCACATTTTTTTTCTAGTTCCTTTCATGAACCTAAATTGTACAAGTATGTCATAAAACGTCAACTTGTTAGGAGGCTTGGCTCCTGTTAAATTCGTCAGTGCTGCCTGGTCCCTTGACATGAGTGCCACCCCATGTGCGTAGGAGGTTAGTGTAGAAGTAACTTCATGGGGGGGGGGCGGTAAACAGAAGGGGAAATGAACCACGAGAGGCTATGGACTCTGGGAAACAAACTGAGGGTTTTAGAGGGGCAGGGGGTCGGGGGATGGGCTAGCCCAGTGGTGGGTATTAAGGAAGGCACATATTGCATGGAACACTGGGTGTTATGCGCAAACAATGAATCATGGAACACTATATCAAAAACTAATGATGTACTGTATGGTGACTAACGTAACATAATAATAAAAAAAAAGAAGTAACTTCGTGGGTCATTTCCCAGATTGATGTCACATCTCCCATTGGAGCCTGTATGGATAATTTCTCAGGGCAAAGGTAATTAATGGAAAGCATGATCTACAGAGTGAAGCCAAATAATCTAAGATTTCTAAACTCTGCTATATATATAATGTTAATTAAATTGTTTGTTTTCTTTTTTTTTTTTTTTAAAGATTNTTTATTTATTTATTTGACAGAGATAGAGACAGCCAGCGAGAGAGGGAACACAAGCAGGGGGAGTGGGAGAGGAAGAAGCAGGCTCATAGCAGAGGAGCCTGATGTGGCTCGATCCCACAACGCCGGGATCACGCCCTGAGCCGAAGGCAGACGCTTAACCGCTGTGCCACCCAGGCGCCCCTAAATTGTTTGTCTTCTTAACTTGCTTGTGAAATGATAGTTTCTCTTGTTAGAGTGCTGTATAATCCTTAAAAGTCCTGTTCACCAGGATTTTTAAGATGAGTAGAAATCATGAAGAAACTCTGAACTTCTTTATTTATGATGTATCATACTATGTGCTTAGTGTTAGAGGGAAATATAATAATAATCACCTGAATTTGCCATGCCATTTTACAAATAGAACTATTCTCTGAGTTTTTCAGAAAAGTAAATCCTCTCCTCTTCACTGCTTCTGAGATGTGCTGTGTTCATCCCCACATAAATTTGCAGAGGGCTTCTGTATGGCACCCATCTTCTAGTATCTCAGTACTTACCTGGATTCCCATCATTTCGCTTAACTAACTCATCTTGGTAAGAAAATTTAACTACTACTGAAGCCTCACATTCTGACCCTTTATCACTTTTTTGATTTTTAAGTTTAACACTCAGTAACCATTTGCTGTGATTTTAGCTGCATATGTTGAAGTAACACTAAAAGTATACCTGAACCTCCAGTTGGTATTTTACAAGCTTAGTTAGAAGTGCCAAAAAGGTTTAAAAAATAATTTAAAACTACAACGTTGACCTAGATTGAAAAAAGAAAATCTCACAAGTATAAAAATTTACACCATGAATATTTAAAAATTCAACAACTGATTCCTCAAATAGTACGGGCAGATGTTATATAGCATATGTTAAGTCATTTTGTCCATATACCTGAACCCCTGTCCTTGACTCCCCTGTGAACAGTGAAGCAAAGCGAGGAAAACTAGATTGCCCTCAAATCCGTCTGCTAGGTTATCACCTATCTACAGTGCGGCTACTCCGTTGGCAGTTTTTGCTAACAACTCTTATTATTCTGCACCTTACTCTTCCTAAGCGTATAGTTTCCCCCCGGACACCAGCGGTTCTCAGAAGAAGATAGAAGAGGCAGCCTTCTTTCCACAGGGTGGTGCATTATTTTGACTATTTTCTTTGTAATGAAAATTATGAAAAATAAAATTCAGAATTTTCTTGGCTTTGGAGGACAGGGAAAGTGGTTGCATTAGATACTTGAAAGAGTAAGAATGCACTAAAAGCGGAGACTAGACTTTAAATAGCGCAATGCAGTCCTACATAGGTATTCATACCTAGAATGCTGGTGAAGAGAAAAGCCACTTTGAATTTATACAAACTTGTTCACCACTCTAGGCTAGAGTTTAGAGTTGTGTAGAGGTGAATGGAAAGCCTTAGGCTTTTAGTAATAGCTCTTGAGAGCTCAAGAAATGGAAGAAGCTGGAAAGATAAAACTTCTGAAAAGCCAAGCAACTTGTTCCTGAATCCTTTAAACTAATTCCGGAAGCTTAGGCATTTTCCTATAAATAGTGTAGAGGAGTTAGCTTAGCCATTACATAGGAGCAGCACTGCACCAGTCTGAAACCCTTGAAGACTAAAGTTAGCCAGAGGACAAACTCTGATTTAGTTTCTAACACCTTCCTCCATCCTCCCTACCCTTAGTTTAAGGAGGTGCCCTTATAACAATTGAGGGATCTCATTTTAAATTTTTTAATAGGTTCCTGTTATATTTAAACTAATCTCCCTTCTACGGTCATTACTGAGCCACTCCCCCAAACCCATCTGTCTAACATTAGTCAACTCACATCTCTCTCCTGTTTCTCAACTGTCCATGGTTCTTACTGTTAGAAGTCCAAAATCTTTATCAAGACACACACATTCCCTCGCGGTTAGGGTAGCCAGGCCTCCTGTATTTAATGATTTTGTTGTGTGTCCTATATTGCCTGTATTCAGATGCACTAAATATCATGTATTAAACATTTTTCAACAAATACACAGATGTGGCAGTTAGAACTATTTTTTTCACCACAGTAATTGGCCCTTAACTCATTTGAATGAAAACACTGGCTGAAAATCAGACCTCCAGAAATAAAGATCTGTGTAGTCCTTTATGGTCTCTCCTACAGATTATTCTGAAGGGAACTGAGAATTAAAAGTACTTAATTTTTATGTTCAAGAAAGAAAACGGCTGTTCTTTGCCAGAAGTCCCAAGTTATGAATAAGTAACCATCATTAATTAGAAATAGCTCTGGATCAGTACACATGCTGTGAAAATCAGCCAGTCAATGGCAGCCTCACTCCAGTGGCCATGCCTTTGAATACCAGCCAGTCAATATACAGCCTCACTCCAGTGACTACACTTCTGAAAGTTAGCAAGTCAATGACAGCCTTAGGCTTCTGAAATTCAGCCCATCAGTGACCGCTGCTGTGTGTTTAGTATACCTGCTCAACATTCATTAATGTATATTCACTGGACAAAAGAACAAAGTAAGGTGGATGTAGCTACTGTAGAAATTATGTTAAATGTAAATGGACTCAGGACTCCCTTATCAGCAACTGATGGAACTACTGGACAGAAAGTCAGCAGAAATATAAAAGATCTGAACAATATAATCAGCCAATAGAATCTAACTGGCACATACATATAAAACATGTAACCCAGCAATACCAGAACACAAGTGGAACATTCACCAAGATAGACCATATCCTAGGCCATAAGACAAGCCTCAACAAATTTAAAAGAACTGAAATCATACAGAGCATATTATCTGACAATAATGGATTCAATAACAAAAGTACAAGCAACAGGAAGAAAAATGATTTATGGGTCAAAGAGGAAGTAGCAAAGGAAATTTTTAAAAAACATGTAGTTGAATGATAACGAAAATAAAACATATCAAAATATCAAAATATGTCAGAAGTAGCTAAACCATTCCTGACAGGAAAATCTGTAGCATTAAATGCTTTATAATTAGAAATGATTAAAGGTCTCAAATTGGTAATGTAATTTACTCCCTCAAAAAACCTAAGTTCCTGAGGCACCTGGGTAGCTCAGTCGGTTAAGCATCTGATTCTTGATTTCCACTCAGATCATGATCTCATGGGTCATGGGATTGAGCCCCATGTTGGGCTTCATTCTCAGTGTGGATTCTGCTGGGATTTTCTTTCTCCTCTCCCTTTGCCCCTCCTCCCTCAAATAAATAAATAAATCTTAAAAAAAAAAAAAAAAGGAACCTTAGTTCCTACCCAAGAAATAAAAAGGAGATAAAGTCAAAGCAAGTAGAAGGATGGAAACAATAATGATAAAAACAGAATCAGGGCATTAAAAATAAGAAAACAATAGAGGAGAGTGAGGCCAGCAAATGGCAGATCCCAATGCTCACTCCCCTGACAAACAACGAAAACAGTGAATAAACAACTACATACCAAAGGCTATATATGAGAAATCAACAGCTAACAGCATACTTAATGGTGAAAAGCTGCCAAGTTTTTCTGTAAGATCAGGAACAAGAAACAAGACAAGGATGTCACCACTTTTTTTCAACATAATACTGGGAGGCCTAGTCACGGCAATCAGACAACAAAAAGAAAAAAGCATCTACAAATGGCTAACAGACACATGAAAAAATGTTCAAAATCATTAGCCATCAGGGAAATTAAATCAAAACCACACTAAGATACCACCTTACGCCAGTTAGAATGGCAAAAATTGACAAGGCAAGAAACAACAATTGCTGGAGAGGATGTGGAGAAAGGGGATCCCTCCTACATTGTTGGTGGGAATGCAAGTTGGTACAGCCACTTTGGAAAACAGTGTGGAGGTCCCTTAAAAAGTTAAAAATTGAGCTACCCTATGACCCAGCCATTGCACCACTGGGTATTTATCCCAAAGATACGTAGTGAAGAGAAGGGCCATATGCACCCCAATGTTCATAGCAGCATTGTCCACAATAGCTAAATTGTGGAAGGAATCGAGATGCCCTTCAACAGAGGACTGGATTAAGAAGTTGTGGTCCATATATACAATGGAATATTACTCAGCTATCAGAAAGGAACGAATTCTCAACATTTGCTGCAACATGGACGGCACTGGAGGAGATAATGCTAAGTGAAATAAGTCAAGCAGAGAAAGACAATTATCATATGATTTCTCTCATCTATGGAACATAAGAACTAGGAAGATCGGTAGGGGAAGAAAGGGATAAAGAAAGGGGGGGTAATCAGAAGGGGGAATGAAGCATGAGAGACTATGGACTCTGAGAAACAAACTGAGGGCTTCAAAGGGGAGGGGGGTGGGGGAATGGGATAAACTGGTGATGGGTAGTAAGGAGGGCACATATTGCATGGTGCACTGGGTGTTATACGCAACTAATGAATCATTGAACTTTGCATCAGAAACCAGGGATGTACTGTATGGTGACTAACATAATATAATAGAAAAACATTAAAAAGAAAAAAGCATCTAAATTGGTAAGGAAGAAGTAAAACTTTCACTATTTGCAGATGACATGATACTATAGGGAGAAAATCTTAGAGACTCCACCCACAAAAAAAGAACTAATAAATGAGTTCAGTAAAGTTGAAGTATACAAAATCTATTCTTTCTACACTTATAATGAAGGAATAGAAAGAGAAATTTGGAGAACAATCCCATTTATAATGGCATCAAAAAGAATAAAAATAGCTAAGAATAAATTTAACCAACAAGGTGAAAGATCTATACTTTGAAAATTGTAAGACATCGATGAAAGAAATGGAAGGTAGCACCAACAAATAGAAAGACATGCATTGGAAGAATTAATATCATTAATGTTAATTAATATTGTTAATATAATTAATATTGTTAAAATGTTCATACTACCCAAAGCAGTCTACAGTCTACAGATTCAGTGCAGTCCCTTTCAAAATTCCAATAATGTTTTTCACAAAACTAGAACAAACATCCTAAAATTTGTAAGGAACCACAAAAGACCTTGAATAGCCAAAACAGTCTTGAGAAAGAAGAACAAAGCTGTAGGTATCACAATCCCAGATTTCAAGATATACTACAAAGTTATGGTAATTAAAACTGTATGGTGCTCACACAAAAGTAGACCTATAGATTGATAGAATAGAGCAGAGTGTTCAAAAGCAAACTCATGCTTATATGATCAGCTAATCTATAAGAAAGGAGGCAGAATTATACAGTGGGGAGAAGGTAGTCTCCCCAATAGACAGTGTTGGGAAAATTGGATAGCTAAATGCAAAAGAATGAAACTGGAATGCTTTCTTACACCGTATCAAAAATAAACTCAAAATGAATGAAAGACTTAAGTGTGAGACCTGAAACCATAGAACTGCTAAAAAAAAACATAGGCACTAATGTCTTGGACATTGGCCTTAGCAACATTTCTCTGGTTAAGTCTCCTCAGGCAAGAGAAATGAAAACAAAATAAAAAAATTGGGACTGTATCAAACTAAAAAACATTTTGCACAGTGAAGGAACCATCAACAAAACAAAAAAGCGATCTACTGACTGAGAGAAGATATTTGCAAATGATGTATCTGATAAGGGGCAAATATCCAAAATATATAAAGAACTTATACAACTCAAGACACACACACACACACACACACACACACACACACACACACAGATAATAAGCCAACTAAAAAAATGGGCAGAGAATCGCAATAGACATTTTTTTTAAAAGAAGACATAACAGATGGCCAAGAGACATGTGAAAGATGTTCAGCATTATTAATCATCAGAGAAATGCAAATCAAAACCATAATGAAATATAACCTTATACCTGTCAGAATGGCTGTTATTAAAAAACAAACTGGAAATAACAAGTGTTGGTGAAGATGTGGAGAAAAGGGAACCCTTGTGCACTGTTGGTGGGAATGTAAATTGGTGCAGCTGCTATGGAAAATAATATGGAGGTTCCTCAAAAAACTAAAACTAAAAATATCACACAATCCAGTAGTTCCACTGATGGGTATTTACCCAAAGAAAATGAAGCACTAATTCAAAAAGATACATACACCCTTGTGTTTATTGTAGCATTAATTACGATAGCCAAGACATGGAAGCAACCTAAGTGCCCATCAATAGATGACCAGATAAAGATGTGGTGTATATAAATACAATGGAGTATTTCTCAGCCATAAAAAAAGAACAAGCTCTTGCCATTCACAACAATATTGATGGACCTAGAGGTTGCTATGCTAAGTGAAATGAATCCATTTTCTTGGATCCATGTAGAATCCAAAAAGCCAAATCAAATGAATGAATAAAACAGAAACAGACTCATAAATACGGAGAACAAATGGTGGTTTCCAGAAGGAAGGAAAATGATGGACAAAATAGGTGAAGGGGATTAAGACATACAAACTTCCAGTCATAAAATAAGTAAGTCACAGGGATGAAAAGTGTAGCAAAGGCAATATAGTCAATAATATTATAATAACTATGTATGATGAAAGATAATAACTACACTCATTGTGAACATTGTATAAAGTATAGAATTGTCAAATCGCTATATTGTATACTTGGAACTAACATAACATTGTATATCAACTATACTTCAGTTAAAAAGTCCCAACTATATGCCAATGAAAATAGCCCTGGGAGAGCTCTGGAGTACAATAGGGGAGCTGCAGAAGCCCCCTGTTGAACATAGAAACTGGGAATCCTACATAGGAAAACTTAAGAAACATTTCGCCTGTGTTACCTCATCCCTTTGGTGTGACCTTATCCTATGGGAAAAAGGAGAACAGGGAAACCCAGCAATTCTCATTTCCCCTGTAGATACTGGCAGCTTTCTCCACTGAGGACCCCTGCAGTCTTCATTGACCCTGAACCCAGCTGACAGAGCTACCCAGAATTCATACTGCTGAACTCCTTTGCATCTCCCCCTCTTCCCAGGAGTGCTGAATGCCCTCTGGAGCCAGAGTCAGCACTCACTTTGTACAGCCATATCCATGTCCTGGACCCTGGCTCCACAACTACTCAGCACATGCCCATGCCTGGACATCAGTGCCACCACTACAGTAAGTGCACCTGTACTCTGGTCCAGGCACTGTGGTCATTCTGTTCCCCCAGCCCTGGACCTTGGCTCCATACATGCACATACCTTGAATGCTGGTGCCACTGCCACAGGAAATATATCCACACCTTTGTCCCAGGATCTGCAGTGGTTCTACATGGCCCTGAGCTTCATGGCTGCTCTCTCTGCACCTCCACCACATACATGTGTGTCCCCACTGGCACAAGTGCCCCAGATCCTACTGCTTCCATATGTGTACCTCCATGTCAGACTCAAGGCCATTTGGCCATTATTTCCCCCTATGGGGGAAAAGGAGAACAAGAAGACTCCACAAGCATTTACCACTGAGGACACCCACTGAGGACACCCACAACATTGATTGCTGAGGACTCCTACAGTCTTTTCTGATGGTGACCTCATTTGGCAGAGCTTCATAGAGAATACACTGCTGCTGTCTCCCAGAACCCAGATCTGCTATATCCTCATGGAGCCAGCGCCACCATACCCCCACCCAGCCAGTGTCCTCATACTCATCTGTGGATGAAGGTCTTTCCCCACTGAAGCCAGTCTGTAAAGTCTGGAGATGACTGGCCTTCAAATGTGCAGATGTCAGTGCAGGGCTACAAGAAACATGAAAAATCCAAGAAAATGATAGCACCAAGGGAACACAGTAATTTTCTAGTAACTAATGCCAATGAAATGGAGATCTGTGAGTTGCCTGACTATTAATTCAAAATAATTGTTTTAAGGAAGCTCAGTGAGCTACAAGAGAACAACTCAATGAAATCAGGAAAACAATACATGGCCAAAGTAGGAGATGCAACAAAGAAAAATCATAAAAAGAACCAAACAGAAATTTTGGAACTGAAGAATTCAGTGAATGAAATAGTAAAATGCAATAAAGAGCTTCAACAGTAGACTCCTAAAGTTGAAATCAGATCATTTGAAATTACCTAAGCAGAAGAGAAAAAGAAAAAAGAATGAAAAAGAGTGAAAAAAGCCTATGGGATTTATGAGAGACCATCAAAAAAGAACTAATATATGTATTATGGGAGTCCCAGAAGGGGAAGAGATTATAAAAGCAGCAGAAATAAGTCCTGAAAGATATAATGCCTAAAAACCAAATCTGCAGAGAGAAATGGAAGTCCAGACTCATGAAACTCAAAAGTCTCCAAGTAGTATCATCCCAGATACTTCACTGAGATATATTATAATCACATTGTCAAAAGTCAAGGAGAAAGGGAGAGTTTTGAAGGCTGCAAGAGAAAAGCAACTCATTACATGTAAGGGAATTTCTATAAAACTATCAGTGGATTTCTCAGCACGAAGCTTGCAGGCCAGGAGAGAGTGGAATGATATATTCAAAGTATTGAAAGAAAAAAAACCTGCCAACCAAGAATATTATACCTGGCAAAATTATTCTTTAAAAATGAAGGGGAGGGGATATAAAAGTCTTTCCTTGACAAACAAAAATTGGCAGGGTTTGTCACCACTAGAGCTGCCCTACAAGAGATGCCTGGTACTTAACTCTCAATGAAATAGGTGTAGGAGAATCTTACCACAACACAATAAAGTCCATATATGAGAAGCCCACATTTAAGATCTAGTATAAGGAAAGGATGCCCACTCTTGCCACTTCTTTTCAACACAGTACTGGAAGTTCCAGACTGAACCATTAGACAAGAAAAAGAAATAAAAGCCATCCAAGCTGGAAAGGAAGAATTAGAATTATTTATGTTTACAAATGACATGATCTTATATGGAGAAAACATTTTAAGACTCAACCAAAAAACTGTTAGAACTGATAAACAAATTCAGTAAGGTTGCAGAGTACAAAATCAATATATAAAAATCAGTCATGTTTCTATACACAAACAACAAACTATCTGAAAAGGAAATTAAGTAATCCCATTCACAGTAGTAACAAAAAAGAAAGAAAATATGTAGGAATGAACTTAACCAAAGGGTGAAAGACTTGTACATTGAAAATTATTATATGTTGAAGGAAATTAAAGCAGAAACAGATACATGGGAAGATATCCCAATTCATAGATTGGAGGAATTAATATTGTTAAAATGTCTGTATTACCTAAAGCTATCTACAGATTCATTGCAATTCTTGTCATAATTCAAATGGCATTCCTTGTAGTAATAGGGAAAAAACCCTAAAAATCATACGATTCTTAAAAGACCCTGAATAGTTAAAATATCTCGAAAAAGAACAAAGCTGGAGGCATAACACTTACTCATTTCAAAATATATTACAAATATACAGTAATCAAAACAGTATAGTACTAGCATAAAATCAGACAGATAAGCCAATGGAACATCCAGAAATAAATCTACACTTCCATGGTCAACCAGTTTTTGACAATGGTGCCAACAACACAGAATGGGAAAAGGATAGTCTCTTCAGTAAATGATGTTGGGAAAACTGGATATTCACATGGAGAAGAGTGAAATTGGATACGTACGTTAACACCATATACAAAAACCAACTCACAGTGCATTAAAGACTTTCAAATATAAGACCTGAAACCATCTATCTCCTAGAAGAAAACACGGTGGGGAGAAAACCCTTTACTATTGGTCTGGGCAATGATTTTTTGAATAGGACATCAAAAGCACAGGCACAAAAGCAAAATAGATAAACAAGATTGCATCAAACTAAGAAGCTTCTATCTAGCAAAGGAAACAAATAAAAAGGCAATCAGTGGAATGGTAGAAAATATTTGCAAACCATATATTTTATAAAGGGTTAATATCCAAAATATTTAAGGAACTCATACAACTGAACTGCAAACAATCAAAAAACAAATGAGCTGATCAAAAGTGAGCAAAGGACATTTTTCCAAAGAAGACATCAAATGGCCAACAGGTTTGTGAAATACGTACACCTTCACTTATCGTCAGGGAAATGCAAATCAAAATCACAGGTCCATATATACAACGGAATATTACTCAGCCGTCAGAAAGAACGATTACCCAACATTTGCAGCACCATGGACGGGTCTGGAGGAGATTATGCTAAATGAAATGAGTCAAGCAGAGAAAGAAAATTATCATATGGTTTCACTCATTTGTGGGACATAAGGAATAGCAGGGAGATTGACAGAAGGAAGGGAAGAATGAAGGGGAGGTAAACAAAAGGGGGAAGGAACCACGAGAGACTATGGACTCTGGGAAACAAACTGAGGGTTTCGGTGGCGGGGGGAGGTTGAGGGATTGGGCTAGGCCCGTGATGGGTATTAAGGAGGACGTGTATTTCATGGAGCACTGGGTGTTATATGCAAACGATGAATCATGGAACACTACATCAAAAACATAATGATATACTGTATGGTGAATAACATAACAATAAAAAGTTTTAAAAAAATCACAGTGACATATCACTCATACCTGTTAGAATGGCTATTGTTGTGGCAAAGGGAACCTTGTATGGTCTTGGTGGTAATGTAAATTGTTACAGTTATATGAAAAACACTATGGGGGCACCTGGGTGGCTTAGTTGGTTAATTGTCTGCCTTTGGCTCAGGTCATGATCCCAAGATCCTGGGGTGGAGCCCTGCATCAGGCTCCCTGCTCAGCGGGGAGACTGCTTCTCCCTCTGACTCTGCACCCCTGGTCCTGCTCGTGCTCACTCTCTCAAATAAATAAAATCTTAAAAAAGAAAAAAAAGAAAACAGTATGGCGGTTCCTTAGTAAAGGAAAAATAAAACTGCCATATGATCTGGCAATTTCTTTTTGGGGTATATAACCAAAGGAAATGAAAATCAGCATCTTGAGAGATTGCTGCACGACTGTTTATTTCATCATTATTTACAATAGTGAAGATAATGGAAACAACCCGAGTGTCCATCAACAGATGAATGGATAAGGAAAATATGATTTTATGTAGAGAGACCCTTTAAAAAGAACAAAATCCTGCCATTTGTAACAACATGGATGAACCTGGAGGATATCATGCTAAGTGAAATAAGCCAGATGCAGGAAGACAAACATGGCTTCTCCTTTAGATTTGGAATCTAAAATAGTCTACATCATAGAAGCAGAGAGTAGAAGGTGGTTACCAGGATCTGGGGGAAAGGGAGAAATGGATGAGATAATGTTGGTTGAGGGACAAAGTTTCAGTTTAGCAAGATGAATAAATACTATCAGTTTAATGTACTGTAATGTGACTGTAATTAACAATATGTATACTTGAAACTTGCTAGGGTAGAGGGTAGATCTTAAGCGTTCTCACCACAAAAAAGAAAATGTCATCTTTGAAGAGGTGGATATGTTAACTTGCTTGAATGTGGTGATTATCTCACAATATATGTGTGGATCAAATAATCAAATTATATACCTTAAATATATATAATTCTTAATTGTCCAAATATACTTCAGCAAAAAAAAAATAGAAGTAATGAAACAAAAAGCGAATTTCTTAAAAAACAATAATATTAGTAAACTTCTGATAAGACTGAAAAAAAGTTGAAAAGATACAAATTATCCATATTAGGAATGAAATAGGGGATATCAGTACAGAGGCTGCAGACATTAAAAAGATAACAACGGAATACTATAAGCAACTTTCTACCCATTTATGGATAATTTAGAAGAAATGAATCAATTTCTTAAAAAATACGAACTGCCAAAACTCAACCAAGATGAAATAATCTGAATAGCCCATTAACCACTGAAGAAATTGAAGTTGTAATTTAAAAACTCTTTAAAAATAAATCTCTAGTTCCAGTATATCACTGGAGAATTCTACCAAACATGTAAAGAAGAATTAACACCATTTTTTTTTGTATACAGTCTCTTCCAGAAGATTGGATGGAATGCTTCCTGACACATTTAATGAACCTAGTATTACCCTGATAAGAAAAAACAAGGACAGTACAGAAAAAGAAGACTGTAGACCATTATTTCTCACTTACTTAGATGCGGAATTCCTCAATAGGAATCACAGAACCACAATTATAATTAGTATTCCTTCTCTTAGAGATTAATAATCAAAGTTTGTCACTTAATTGATAATGTTAATTTAGTGTTCTTTTAGTTACTTCTAGTATAGCCTCAAAAATGAATTGATTTGTAGTCAAATTCAGCAGGTTTTTGTAATTTCATTTTGTTCTCTTCACTTGGATCACCATTGTTTTTCAAATATAAGCTAATTACTTTTGCAGGTTAGACCAAATCTTTGGTATTACTGTTTTTAAAAATTGAGCCATCACTCATTTTCCTTTTCTGAAAAAGCCTATGTACCTTTTCCTTAATTTTATGGGTTTTTTTTTTCCAGGATAATGAACCTGCTTAATCTAAAGTTCTCCTCCCTTTGTTGTTGTTGTTGTTGCTGTTTTTAAGAGTTATTTATTTATTTCAGAAAGAAAAAGAGCGTGGGCGGGGGGTGGGTGGCGGCAGAAGGGAGGTGGAGAGAGAATCCCAAGGAGACTTCTCACTGAGTGTGGAGCCAGATGCAGGCTTATCCCAATAGGACCCCAAGATCATGAGCTGAGCTGAAACCAAGAATCAGATGCCTAAGTGACTGAGCCACCCAGGCACCCCAAGTTCTCCTCCCCCTTTTTAAAGGAAGTACTTATAAGTGTTTCTTGCACTATATTCATGATTAGGTTAAACTATCCTGTTTCTGACCTGGTGACTGTAAAACTGAAATCAATTAAAGTAATGGTAATCAACTGTATCGCCTTGGCATTTGCATGTGAGCTTCTTGACATTTTTTGATGGCAGATTTTCAAAAAGCAGTACTTTTACTTCCAAAGTAAAATATGGCATAATATGTATCATAGGATGAAGTGTTTGGTTTGATTTATACACTGTAATTACTTTCTTTAAAAAGACATCTTGTTTGAAATAATTTCTTTCAATTTTAGGCAAAGTACATTCCTAGAAGTTAAAAATGATCATTTTCCTCTGAAGTGAGGATTCTCTGAAAATATGTCCATGGTTGGGGGGGTGTCACATAATCACATATCTTACCACATCTTATCTTTTTTAAAGGAAGAAAATAAAAGTCCTCTTTAAATTTAGTTGGTGACAACTCTTTGCCTTTTGGTGCTTAATAACTCTTGAGATAATAATAAATAGTGATAGTTATATAACCCTTTTCACGTTGTTGTATTTTTGCTTACACTTGGAGTTTCTAAGGCCAGCATGCAGGGAATTGTTTATTGCTTCTTAATTAGGTTTCCAGCAGTTAGAATAAGCAAGAGGGTGCTTGGCTTATGGCACTGCAGTATGTCCTGATAGGCTTCCCTTGGTCATGGCTAAAGAAAATAGAGAAAATAGCAAGCATTCTTTCATAATTATACTTTTTCCATAAATGAGAGTTTTATTTATAGTTAAGCATTATAAAGTAATAATACACACATTAAATAAATGAAATACATATTTAGAGCCCTTTAAAAAGGATTGCAAGTATGCCAATGTACAAATTATCTTTCATACTCAATTTTAACTGTTTCCCATCACTGCTTAACCTACCCTAGAGTAATGTCAACATTCTTTAATCCTTAAAACATTCTGTGTTTATACTATAGACAGGATATCCTTCAATAGCTTTATAGCAAAAGCCCTTGCAGTAATTTTCCTTACTCATTTAAATACCAAGTAATTATTGAACTCCTATAACATATGTAAAACATTGTAAGCATGTTAAGGGATTCATATAACAAACATTTGTTGAGCATCTATTATGTGCCAAAAAGAAAAATATAAGATAGCTTCCTTTTCTTTAACGTTTGGTGTGATTAGTGGTGTGATTACATAGATGTAGTATTTATATAGGAATATAACAACTAATCCATGCCAATAAATTATCAGTTGACTCTTAGTTGGGGGGAAGTTTTAAGGAGGGGGAAATTTTTACTTTTGGTCTGCAGTAGATAAATAGCATCAAAGGTGGTGGACTCTATGTGGGTAAAGATGATTTTGGTAAGGGAAGGGCTTAAAGTCTGCGTCATAGTAGAGGAGCAAGAGCAAAATTACAGGAATTGGTAAGAATATGATAGATACTGAAGGAGTGTGTTTCCTTAGGTTGAGACAAAGCAGCATACCCTTTCCAGAAAGCACCAAGGTAGCTGGTATGGGGCTCCATGGTAGACCTTTTGTATGAAAAAGGAGGTCACAACACAACTAACTGCAGGATTAAATAGATGTTTAGCCATGTCAGGGCCTCAGGGAGTGGCAGAAATGAACTCTCCTTGCCTTTGTATTACTTAAAATTTCTTTGTTCATTTTTGGTGAAAACTGAGGGGAGAGGAGATCGTTTTCCTTATCCGTTTTCCCTTTAGGAGATGATGAGGAAGTAGCTGCGCAAGACTGCAGTAGAACTCTTTAAATTGGGAAGAGTTAAAATGCAGGGACCAAGCTAGAATGCTTGCTTGTTCTACAGAAGAGGGCTGAAGTGGAAGCCCTAGGACTGCCTGATCCTGATCCTGAGTTGTTGAGGTGATCTGTTGGCTTTCATGGTCTCATCATCTTTTTTTAAAATTTTTATTTATTTTAGAGAGAGTGCGTGCGGGGGGTGGGGGAGGCAAAAAGAGAGGGAGAGAATCTCAAGCAGATTCCATGCTGAGCCCAGAGCTGGTCTCAGGGCTCGATATCACAACCCTGAGATCATGACCTGAGCTGAAACCAAGAGTTGGGCACTTAACTGACTGAGCCACCCAGGTGCCCCTCCATGGTCTCATCATCCTTTATCAGTCAGAAAGCACCCAGTCCCCATGGCAAAGCAGTCCTCCTTTTCCAATATGTATCTTGAAGGATATGATACCCTAGTCCTTAAGAATGGATCCATATTTCTGTAGGGATTTAGAGAGTTGTCTCAGCCTAAAGGAACTCCTTATGGTGGTATATAGCTTAACTGCCAGGATAAGTTAACATTTCCACTGAATCAAATATATATATAGCTTAATAAATTTGCCTCTTTACCTCATTTAACCTTGTCTCACTTTCAAGGTTTGCTAAGTTTCCCTAGAGTTATAAAGATTCTACCTATGACATTTTTCATTCTATTGACCTCCACAATTGATTTGGCTGATCTTTCTAAACAAAGGAAGAGTAAATTATTAGTAAAAGTTAGAAGTATCTGGACTCTACTGCAAATAAGTTCTCAGGTTATATTTGGAGATGCTACTCTTAAGTTTTGTTTTCTTTTTTAACCATCCTGTCTCTTAAACCAGTGTGAGGCTGCTTGCCCTTAATTTCCTAAGTGTCACCTTATATTTGTCATTCCTGGTATGGAAAAGTTACTGACACGATGATTTTGAGAGGTGAACTCCTGTAGATATTGTACGAGGCTGTAATGAAGCAGGGTGAGAAAACAAAATAAAGCAAAGGTGAATCTATGGACTTATAACTCAGGCAAGTGTTTTCTTTCAGTTTTATTTCTCAGTCATTATGAGTCTCAAACTCTAGACAAATGTAGGTGTTTTTTCCCCTCAGAGAATATGATAGCATGAGTCTGAAGATAGCAACCTAGCTCTCCATTGACAGAGAAAGGACTAAACTCATCCATAAATGGATCACATCATCCCTTTCAAGCTATGCTTCTGTTACTTAATTACTTAAGTATTTACTGAAATTTAAAAATCATGTGTTTTACTATGTTTTATGCTCTAAAAGTTTTATTGTTACTAATTATTTTTGTTTCTTAAATTATTTAAATGTGTTTTTGAAAGAAGTACTGTCATTATCATGAACACATGAGTCTTAGAGGTTTAATCTATTTCAAAGTAATAAAAAATTCAACTTAAATGTTTCAACCAGACCTTTAAAAAAAACAGATGCTGACCAGAAATAAGAAATACACACACACACAGAGCATAAATTTCATTAAGAAAGAAAGAAAGAAAGAAAGAAAGAAAGAAAGAAAGAAAGAAAGAAAGAAAAGGTTGCCATAAGTTACAAATTCACATTAATTAATACTGGGTGTAAGAGATGGAGACTTGAAATCACTGCATTGTCAAGGGGCTTATCCACACCTTTGATGATTCAGGATGGAGTATCTATAAATAAACTTCTTCTGTGCTGGAGACCAAACTGTTCTGGACTCATCACACATCAAGAATATACTTAAAACTTTTTCCGAATTGAAACATTATTAGTTCAGATGTTTCTGATTTAAAGATGGGTAGAAGTCAGTTTTTTTTGTACTCTTGAGTGAAGTTGAAGATGAAATTAGAGAATTGGATAGAAGTCTTCATTTCGTTTGAGCCACTCTGTGTTTTATCTTTCCTAACTGGCCAGTTCTGGTTCTGATTCTGGTTCTGGTGAAATCGTTTGATGAGAATTAGAGTTGCTAGAGCCGAAGGCATGACCTGGGAACTCACGTGGGCTCTTGACTGTGCCCCGTGGCCCTGCGCGGTGAGAACGGAGCCCCCAGGTCTCCGAAAGCTTTCCCTTTTACGGAAGCTGTACTTGAGCCTCGGCAGTCGTCGTCCCCGCTTGGATTTCAGTAGAAGGAGCACTCCGGGCTTTGGGGGACTTCTGTCTTCCATGTTCCCTGATTGTGCAGACTAAAGTACAGACCACCTCCATCAGAAATGTGCCCTGGAAGTGTTCACGGTAGTTCCTTGCGTTCACCTCCATTTTCATTCGTTTCAGAGCGGGGTGCCTGAGGGCTGCCCTGCCTAACGAGTTAAGAAAGGAATTTAAGAACTGAGTAGAAAAGGATATAGTGACTGATAGGTGACTGTAAATGAGTAAGCAGAGAACATGGGAGGAAAATCTACTTTCTAAGTTACGTGTTCATTATTATTCTCTCCTAGGGCACTTTATTTATTTTATTCATTCCAGAGAGAGAGAGCGAGAGAGAGCATGAGCAGTGGGGATAGGGTCAGAGGAGCAGGAGAAGCAGACTCCCCGCTGAGCAGGGAGCCCAAGGCAGGACCCGATCCCAGGAACCTGAGATTATGACCTGAGCCGAAGGCGAAGGCTCAACGCACTGAGCCACCCAGGCACCCCTCTCCGAGGATATTTCTGAAAACGAATTTAATATTTCTGAATTTCCTTTCTACCTCCCAGGATTGAATCTTAAAGCAACTCAAAAAGACCTAAAATATGGAATTCGGTGTTTTTTTTAGTTTCATATTCTGACAATACAATTCTAAAAGTATCTTTTCAAATTTAGCTATTATAAACTTGTCTCGAAGGCCTTTTAAATATGGGGGTGCGGGTGAACACAGGTTTTAAAACATTAAGATCTGGGTACGAGTTTTAGCTCTGATATAGATGAACAGATGTACATTATTTAACTTCTCTGAATATTAGTTTTCTTCTGTAGAAAATGAGATAAATGTCCCTACCTTTCATTCTTTATAGAGTTATTCCAGGACCAAATAGGAAAGCTGTTTTAAGGATAGGTAAAAAAGATTTCTGCATGAATTGGCATCCTTAAAATGAAGGGTCTTCAACCTCAGCACTCCTGACACGAGCCGGCTCAGTCTTTGTTGTAGGGGTCATCCCGTGCATTGCAGGACATTTGTTTAGCAGCGTCCCAGACCTCCGCCTGCTCGAAGCCACTTCCCTAGTTGTAACAACCCAAAATGTCTCCAGACATTGCCCTCGAGAGGGCAAAATTGCCCCTGGTTGAGAACTGCTTTAAACCAAATAAATTATTTAAAGCAACTTACTTCTAGCAATGCAGTTAGTCTAATTTCACCATATTAGAGCTCGTGTTCATGTGTGTATTGTTTTTGTTTACAGCAGGGGGAGCAAACTAAAGCCTTCAGGCCAAAATTTGGCCTGTTACTTGTTTTGTAATAAAGTTTGAAATTTATCATTTATTTATTGTCTTTGCTACAAAGGCAGAAATGAGTAGTTCGTACAGAGATGTTTGGACCACAAGCCTAAGATGTTTACTATCTGGCTTTTCACCAAAAAAAGTTTGTCCACCCATGATTTTAGAGTATTTTGTCATGTATTGAACCATGAATGCT
Source organism: Ailuropoda melanoleuca (assembly GCF_002007445.2). Classification (NCBI taxonomy): domain Eukaryota; kingdom Metazoa; phylum Chordata; class Mammalia; order Carnivora; family Ursidae; genus Ailuropoda; species Ailuropoda melanoleuca. Next base: position 78,197,576 of record NC_048225.1, read on the forward strand.
GAGACTTAAAATTGTTTGGTTTTATGTGAAGGTTTTGGCAAAAAAATATTTCAGTTTGTTTAAGTATATAGCATAGGTATAAAATTAAATTTAATAATTATATATATATGCTCTTGCTTTTTTATGGACATATAGCACATTAACTAAGATCAAAACCTTTTTTTTTCAGTAACAATATTTTATTTTTTATTTTTTAATAATAATTTTTTATTATGTTGTGTTAGCATACAGTACATCCTTAGTTTTTGATGTAGTGTTCCATGATTCATTATTTGCATGTAACACCCAGTGCACCATGCAACATGTGCCCTCCTTAATACCCATCACCGGCCTATCCCAATCCCCTACCCCCTCCCCTCTGAAGCCCTCAGTTTGTTTCTGAGAGTCCATAGTCTCTTGTGGTTCATTCCCCCTTCTGTTTACTTTCCCTTCATTCTTCCCCTCCTTCTCCTATCTATCTTCCTGCTATTTCTTATGTTCCACAAATAAGTAAAACCATATGATAATTATCTTTCTCTGCTTGACTTATTTCACTTATAGTAATCTCCGCCAGTCCCGTCCATGTTGCTGCAAATGTTGGGTAATTGTTCTTTCTGATAGCTGAGTAATATTCCATTGTAAATATGGACCACATCTTCTTAATCCAGTCATTTGTTGAAGGGCATCTCAACTCCATCCACAGTTTCGCTATTGTGGACAATGCTGCTATGAACATTGGGGTGCATATGGCCCTTCTCTTCACTACGTCTGTATCTTTGGGGTAAATACCCAGTAGTGCAATTGCTGGATAATAGGGTAGCTCTATTTTTAACTTTTTAAGGGACCTCCACACTGTTTTCCAAAGTGGCTATACCAACTTGCATTCCCACCAACAGTGTAAGAGGGATCCCCTTTCTCCACATCCTCTCCAACATTTGTTGTTTCTTGTCTTGTCAGTTTTTGCCATTCTAACTGGCGTAAGGTAGTATAAGATCAAAACTTTAAACCATGCCATTCTGGTTCAAATCCTGGCTCTGCTCTTGTGGGATCTAGGACAAGTCACTTAACTTCTCTGTGCCTTGGTTTCCTCATCATGAAATGAGGATAATATTAAAACCCATGAGGCCTGAAGTAACATGCATGTAGTACAGTGTTTCACGTCTAATAATAAGCATAATACTTAGTGATAACCAGAGGGTTCCGGAAATCAACTCAATTTATATTTGGCCCTTACAGTTCTTTACTAGCAGTACAGTTTAAAGATACGTAAGATAAAGACATGCCACACTATATATAATAGCTCATTCTCTAGGCCTTCAAACAGAAATTGCCAGCCTTAATCTCAATATTATAACAAATGAATTAATATAACATATATCCTTTTACTTTTGCTTTATTGATGGGCACACTAATGAAATATTTATTCCAAAAAAATATATGAATGTGGAATAGTTGTTTTCACAACAAAACGTGGGCATATAATTGCACTTAATTTATTTCTTCCTCTACTGCCGGCATCCTTGGTGGCATAGAATATACCTGTTTTGGTCTGATCTGTGCAAATGTGCAGAAATGGATAGATAGGTATAAAAAATTGGTGTCTAGCCAGACAACTTATTCAATTCCGGCCAGAGATTAGTTTTAAGTAAAAAAAAAAAAAAAAAAAAGTCACTGCAAATCTTGCCACTAGTAGAAAATAAATTACCTCTTAAAAAAACATTATGGATTTCAAAATGTTTATCACTTTCAGTGCCTTCCCTGAGATGGTTAGTCCAGGTCAGGTAAAGCTCTGTCTTGTATCCATCAGACTTTAGGAACCCAGGTACAAACCTCCCTGGCTTCTTAGAAATGCATATTTTAATACAATTTTCTATTTATGGGGTATCTTCTTTCCCTGCAGCAAAAATGATGATTACAGATTATCTTTTTAATCCTCTTGTATAATATTGAACAGTTACAGTTTCATTAGTTTTTAGATATAAAGCTAAAACCAGAAAGTAAGTACCAAGATGAAATTTTTACTCTCAATTTTTTTTCTTGGATTCACTCATTATGTTAGGCTGCCACATATAATCAATCAGCTATCAACAAATTATTGATTTCTCTAATTGTGAAACATGATGCTGAGAAATATTAAATTTGAGAGGAAATATAAGGCATGGATCTTGTCTTCAAAGGGTTTCCACAGTTCTTTTATAGATGCTTACATAGCAACATAAAATCGCACAGTGTTCTAAAAGTATTCCAAGAGATGCCACATGAGATGATAGCTACTATTTCATAATAGTTATCAACTGAGTTGTATAGACAATGAGTATTTTATATTCAGCGAAGAAACTGTTCATCATTCACTGTGGTGTATTTGTCCTGAGTTCCACAAGCATTATGGCCTTCTAAGTATCAGGCACTGTACTAAAAGTTGGGGACCTAAATGTTAGGTAGTATGTTCCCTCTGGGCCTTATAATTTGGTGCAAGAGACTTTTTTTTTTCCTGCCTGGGAATATATTCATGTGGTTTTTTAAAAAGTCTTAATCTAAAATCTTTTTCTTTTCCACCTAAATAATTTGCCAGGCAAAACACTTACCAATACTCCCTTTTTGAAAACACACTGTCTCCCTCCCTCCCTCCCTCCCTCCCCCCCACACACAGAGTTCCCCTTTTTGAAAACAGACTTTCATTCTTAAGATAATGTGCACATAAGCACCAATCGTTACATTACCTCATAAAGAAGGCAGAGATGAGAATGATTTGCTTTTCACTACAAAGACATATGTAAAGTAAAAAAATGCCGAGCTCCATGTCTAAAAACCTACTTATTGGTAGTATTTTATAGTGGTTTCACATCTGCCATCTCGTTTGATCCACACAGTCGGCAAAGTTAAGCAGGAAACTGAGGCTTATAGAGGTTGTGCTTCATTACCTGAGATCCCATGGCCAGCAGGAGGGTCCCAGGATATGTAGGATCCAGCTCTCCTAGACCCTGTCGCTCCTGCTGCTGTTGCGTGCTTTTTTCTTGGCAGCAGCAGCCGTCAACATTTATTCATTATTTAGCGTGAGTCAGCTACTCTACCGGGTACTTCGCATATATGGTTTTGTTTAATCCTCACAAAAATCTGTGAGATAACCACTGTGATTGTCATCAGTTTGAAGGTGAGCGTGCTGAAGCATAGACAAGTAAGCTGCTCAGAGTCACACATTTGGGGAAGTACCATGTAGGTAGAAAGCCAGCTGTGTTAGAATTTAACTTTCTTAGCCACTCTCCGAGTCTGCCCTCTTAAACTCTTCCTGCTTGACTGAACCACCTCAGTTTCTTGGAGCAGGGAAGACAGATGTAATTCAAAATACCCTCAAAGGGGAAAGATTGTCTTTCATCCAACAACAAAAAAAATTTTTTTTGAGTACTTACTGATGACGGTGCACAGGGAATCGCTTCCTTGAGGCCTTTGCAGTCTGACAGGGGAGACAGATGAAGCATTGGTGGCTTCCTAGTGTGTTCCGTGCTCAAGTAAAACACTGTAGAGGGTGTTGTGAGAGCACAGAGGAGGGTATGACTCCCATCTCAGGGAGTCAAGGAAGGCTTTTTGGAGAGATGGTATCTGAACAGTGAGTGGGTTTTTGTGTGGAACTCCTGTAGCACTTCCAAGAAAGACTTACAGAGGAATGGTCCTTACTTCTGAAAAGTGGTTGTAGGATTGCCACAATGTCTGGTACTTTCTTGGTTCTGCCGAAGAGCTTTGACATAATAACAGTTTTTCAGTAGTAGCAATGTTGGTGTCTGTCTCTGGAATTCTTTAGGAATTAACATGGCCATCTTTCTGGGTTTCACCCACTGGGGAGGAGGGTGGACAGACCAGAGTGAGCTCATGGGTCCCTACCAAGACCACAATTCTGGGATTCATCATAGTTGCTTCAAATCTTACCTCTGCTACGAAGTGTTCCAAAAGCTGTTTACAAATGCTGGTCCAGGGAGCCTTCTCCTACCTCTTCTTCACGCTCTTTGTTCTCATGGTTCTGTTTTCCTGTGCTTGCGCGGGTGGGCCTCTCTCTTTCCCAGCAGGAACTTCTGCCGGCCAAAGACTCTGGTTGGACTTTAGGTACCTCAGATACCTTGGAAACTTTTCACTGGGTTAGAGGTACTTAAAAGAAGTAAAATATATAAAATTATGTGGGGTGGGGGATACCTCTTTTTTAAATATGTTTTAGAACTTTCTAGCTCTTACAGGAGGTAAAATTGTTTTAAAAGTGGCAGACCTGAAATAGGTAGAGCTGCCTGAACACATGCAGGACTTACTGCCTTCTACTTCCCACGAGACAATGCGTCTTTCTCCAGAATTATTTTATGAGGCCACATTATCCATCCTCCTGAGCACTGCAGTCGTCCTCCCACGGAATAGCAGACATTTGCCATGACTTTGGTTCAGTGATTCTCTTTGAAAGAACAGAAAGCATGTGTCATAGGGTGCATAGGGCGTGTGATTTGAAGAGAGAGGGTGGGTCAGTGGTTTTACAGATTAGTGGGGGATTTATTAGAAGGAAAAGGATTTGGTGGGTAGCATGACGTGTCTGTGGCCATATTCAGGCAAACAGAACATGAGAGAGCTGTGGCTGGAATCAGTTTTTTCTGACCTAGCAGGTATCTTCCACTCTTGAGACACAGGTAATGAAATACAGTTTTCCCCAATCTCTTCCTACTTTCACTCTCCTTAATGATTGTATCCAGCTGTGTGTGGAATGCTACAGCACTACTCCCAAGAAAGGGGTTTTGCTTCCTTAGATTTTAATTATCACTAACCAGGTTGCAGGATTCTCTGTCTACTTGGTTTCCAGCTAATTGCCTTCACTTTATTTTTTTAACTGGTTACTTTCTTTCCTTCCTCTTTTGACCCCTGTAGCTTCTCTTGATTTCCACTTTCCTTCTGTTACCTTTGAATTCCTTTGCGTATGTTAGTATCAAGCTGACTGTCACAAGATTTAAAAGGTATTCGTTGTCTGGACTTGATGCCGTTTGGAATTTTCCTAGGACTTCTGAAGTTTAACTTCTAATACCAAACAAAGCCAAGCTGTACAGCCTCAGCACCAGTCACAAGCCAAAGAAATTCTACCTAAGCCTCATTTCCTCATGTCCCAGACACCTTACATTGGAAACATGGGCACAGATTGCCTGGTGAGGCAAGAAAGGTGCTACAGTTGGGGGAAAGAAGGGGTGATGTTTCAGGAAACTGATCAGATCCATTCACTTCATGAAAAATGAGGTAAAGGCTTGGCTGCTTTTGAGTGGGATTCTCTTCCTTATATATCCAAGATGGAATTTTTGGTTGTTAAATAAAGATGTAAAATCATGAGTTGTTATTCGGACAAGTAAGTATTGATCTTATCATATAGCATTGTGTTAACAATTCCTCATTCCTGATTAGGACTCTTAAAGTCACTTAAGAATTCATTCCAAGAAATACAAAGATATCTTAGTGATATTTCAGTTATTAAATATTCAGTTAGTGAATACGTTAGCTTTTACTGCATCTTTTCTCTCTGGTGTCAAGCTTTTAGTAATTCCGTTGTTGTTTATGATTTGTACCTCTAATAGAAGCCAAGCGGAGAGCAAGAAGAGAAATTCCATTTTGCTGCTTGTCAGTAACTAGAGAGAGGGATTGAGCATGAGTGGTAAGAGATGGGAAGAGTCTGGCTGGTGAGCAGATTGACTCCCACTAAGAAAGATTTTGGAACCTCTTCATCAGAAGTGGTTCGGCTCACTTTTTTTAAAGGACAGGCGCCACTTTGGTTCATTTCTCAATCATGGTCACTGCTGGTGGGTAATAATTGGTTACCTCTTCTGAGTTAGGGTCTTTAAAAATCCTCTGTATAATTTGGAGGACCTGTTGAATGCTGTAGGGAGGGAAGAGGGTGTGTGGAGGAGGAGAGCTGCAAGGTGATCAGTATTCACCCTACTGTGCTTTAATTCCTTGTAGTATGAGGACCAGGTTGATGTTTTGTGCTGTTTTTCAAGAATGCATGATCCAGTAAATTATCATATAATAAGGAGAGAACCTACTACCTGATATACAGAGTCATGCAAACAGCATCACTTCTCTTTGTACCTTATATTCTCCATTTACAAAATGAAAATTATAGCATTGTCCTTGAATCCTGCTGAAATAATTGCAAAGATTACTTATGTATTTGTGTCCTTGTGAAGCTTTGAATATAAATTTTATTGAGCATCTTACGTGTGTGCATGTGTGTGAAACTTTTTTCTTAAAGGGACTGTTGATCATGTTGGGAAAGCAAGACATGGTTACAGATTGATTGCTTCAGTGTTTCATAGGAAGGGTAGTTTTCATTTGCTGTCTGCCAGCCATGTAGAAAATTTCCTACTATCTCCTGATCCTAGAAAGAATTCCTCAACCTTCAATAGAGTCTATGAAGTATAACTGTAATATAATGTGCTGTTTTATTGTGGTAAAATATAATATTTATAATTTTAACCATTCATAAGTATTCAATGTGGTGGCATTAAATCCATTCACAGTGTTGGGTATCCCTCACCACTATTCATACCCAAAACTTTTTCTTCATCCCCAACAGAAACTGTATTTGTGAAACCATAGTTTTCCCTTTCCCTTACCCCTTAACCCCTAGTAACCTCTATTCTGTTTTCTGTCTCTATGAATTTGTTTATTCTAGGTGGCTCATATAAGTGGAACTGTACAATATTTTTCATTCTGTGTCTGGCTCATTTCACTAAGCATAATGTTTTCAAGGTCCATCATGTAGCATATTATCAAAAAGTCATTACTTTTTATGGCCAAATATTATCCCATTGTATGAATACATCATATTTTGTTTATCCATTAGTCTTGTGCCTTATACTTTAATATATGATGTACTTTAATATATGTTAAATTATAACATAAGGTATATGTGATTTAATATCTAAGTAAGGGATACGAGAAGAATATATTTTGTCAGAGAGCAGAGTAAGAGTGCCTGGGTTGGAACCCTGGCTCCAACATTTACTACCTACGTGAGCTCAGGCAAGTTGCTTAGTCTCTCAGGCCTCATTTACCTCATTATAAAATGGTAATAATTATTGTCTAACTCACAGGGTTGTTGTGAGGATTAAGTGAGTTAGTATATGTGTGGTTGTTAGAAGCGTGTAGTATTGTAACAGTATAATACAGGTGCTATTTTGCTATTTATCCCTGTTATTAATATAATGTAATTGCTGTAGTGTAATTATTATTCCATCATAGTTGATGTACGTCCCATAGAAGAGATCAGAAATGTGCTAGACCATAATGAAATTCTGCAGGATGTGATTAGAAAAAGAATTCTAAGGTGACTCAGAGAACACAGATGGCATGTTTATGCAGAAGACAGGTGCCACACAGTGGTTAAATGAACAGCTTTGGAACCCAACAGACCTCTGTTCAAATTATAGCCCTGCCATACAATTACTGTGACTTTGGGTATAACCTTTCTAAGCTTTAGTCATAATTTATGATAGGATAATACTGGTGATAACCTCACAGGATTATGAGGATTAAAAGAGTTTATGTAAAGCACTGAGCATGTTACGTGGCAAAGAAAAAAAACGTTAAAGAGGGGTAGCCTCTATTAATTTAGTACTTTTGATATCCATCATTTTTTGTCATTGTTCTTAGTATGATCTAACTGGATCGTAGTGGAAGATACTGTTGCAAAGGTATTGAGCAGGTAAAGAAAGAGGAGTTCTAGAGGTTAGGAAATAGCTTTCAGAGGAGTTTGCACTTGAATTTAGATACTGGGAAGTCACTGAAGTTTTCTCCGAGAGAAAGAGAGAATGAGTGTGTGTGTGTGTGAGAGAGAGAGAGAGAAAGAGAGAGAGAGAGAGAGAGGTGTGTGGTGTGTTGGCAAGAGCATTAGAAGGGGGAGGGTCTGGCTGAAAGCAGTGACTTGAGAAGATGAGTCTGTTTATACTGTGCCATAACTTGGGGGTTGGAGAGAAAATTAGATAAACCAGAGGGAACAAAACCATTTGTATAATTTTTAACAAATGAACAGAAATCAGTAAGCAAAAGAAAATATTTGAAGACAAATAATTATTTCCCTTTTTGGGTATTCATTACATGTCAGACACTATGCCAGCCCCTCTGTTTCGATTACTATCATTTCATGTTCCCAGTAACTTTATGATGGGAGACACTATCATTGTTTCCATTTCCCAGATGAGAAGTCAGCAGCATAAAGTGGCTAAGATCACACGGGGTGTGTAGAGGCCGTGAGTGCACCAATATCTGTTTTCACCTCTTTCTCGGAGTAAGGACGGTTCCATCTGGGCATGTGGCCCACACTGCGTAACCTCCTTTGCAGTTAAGTGTGATTAGTGACAAAAAAAATAGTATTTTGGGTAATTTCAGGGAACAACCAGAGAGAGTTGGCTTGTCCTCACTGCCCCTTCTTTCCTTCTCTCTTCCTCCTTCCTCCTGTTGTGGGTGAAGCTCATCTTAGACCAAGGCTGCACCGTAGGAATGGTGGAGCAGAAAGCTGGAAGGAGCTGGGTCCCTGTGAACTCTGGGGAGCGGAGCCTGTGCACCAGCCCTGCACTGCCAGCCTGTGGACATTTATATAAGAGAGGAAAATAAATTTCTGTCTGGGGTTTCCTGTTGTTTTCTCAGCCAATCTGCATACTCAGTAACAAAGATCACCGAGGGAAGACCTGGGAGTCGGCCCCGGGCGCTCTGGCTCTGGAACCTGCCGTCACCACTGTGTGTGCTGCCTCACTGTACTCTTTCCCTTGGCAGCCCTCAGATGTTCACTGGTTTCTGTAAAGAAGTGTTAAAAACTAACTCTGGTGTTACAGCTCAGAAAGCCAAATTTATTGAGGGTAGGCATGTGTCCAGAAATGGATTCAGGAATCCAGCGGTGTTTTCTCTCAGCCAAGTAGAGAAACTTGAAGAAAGCTTTGCTACTTTTACCTCCACCTAGACACGATTTCTTGTATTTCTTTTTCTTTTGCATAAATGTTCCTAATCCTGAGAAATTCATCCTGCAGCAAAAGGAAAGAAGTTGAGGTGTGGTTTGTTTGTTTTAATTATCAAGGGCAATGATTAATTAATGGCTTTTGAAAAAATGACACCCATCTTTAAGCTAAGGACCTATGTAGCTGTTACTAAGAGAAAAGCAAATTCTGGGACACCTGGGTGGCTCAGTCGGTTAAGCATCTGCCTTTGGCTCAGCTTATGATCCTGGAGTTCTGGGATCAAGTGCCACATTGGGTTCCTTGCTCAGTGAGGAGTCTGCTTCTCCCTCTGTCTCTGCTCCTTCTCCCACTCATTCTCTCTCTCTCTCTCAAATAAATAAAATCTTTAAAAAAAAAAATTCCGGGAAACCATTGATAAAAGGTAAATGTGCTCTTACATGCTGCAGAACTATAATTCTATGATTCTGTTTTGAGCAGTAACTAAAAGGTGTTGGAATTATAACAGTTGATCAGTTGCTGACGACCTGAAGTATTGGCCTGAATTTACAAGAGGTTACCATTGTTACATGTTCATAGAAATCCTCAACCTGAAATACTTTCTGCAGCAAACAATTCAGTCATCATCATTATTTATAGAGACATCATAGTGATGAAGGTTGGGTAGATGTGGTCTGGTTTTCAGATAAACTGGGTTTTATTTTGCCTGCACGCTGAGCAGATTCAATGATCTGTATCTCAGAGACTAGTGGGTAAAAATGTTGTATTTAATAATCAGTGGCAATATGATGCTGGCTCCTAGATGTTCTGAAGATCTTATCATCTTTCTAAGTCATATGCTATACCAGAGCTCGTCGGACAAGAGCTCCTCATACAGTCTAAAATGAACTATTCGGAGTCTCAAAAGGACAATAAAATTTTGAAAAGAGGTGAAATATCCCAGTTAATAATTATACCATTTCATTGTTGAGAACCAAATGAATTATAAACTATGTTTACATTGCTTCAACATGGCTCAATTTTAGCTGCAAACAAAAATACTTGTCGTCTTTTCATGATTAGTCTTAATTATTTAATTTTTAAAAATTATCTTGAATCTTCAGGAACAGCTTAAACAAATAAAAATTAAGAAATTTTGATGTACTGCGGGCAGGGTTTTTACTCTGCTTTCGTAATCTAATGGGACTGTGACAGCTTACAATTAAGCATTTTAAGAAACATTGCTGTTAAATCAAAGTGAGATCTAGGGTATTGATATGTACAGGTCCTGTGGTGTGTAATGGACAGAACATGGACTATAGAGGAAGAAATCTCCCAATCCTAATACCATGTCCGAACTTGACTTTTGCAGAATGGGAAACATAACAGCTCTACACCTTGTTGAGAAGATTAAATGAGATAACATGTGAGAGCTCCTTATAAATCTTAAGGAACTGTACAAATGTTAGATGTTATTACACTTGGCCTGTTTTTATGTAACATCTTCATATTTTTTCTTTAAAGCCTCTACTACTATGTTTTAAATGCACTGAAGTCAAAACATATCATTTTAAAAGGCCTTATTTCTCAGCCAGCGTTAGAAACTCAAGAGAATGGACGCAGTTGGTTGAAACTTGCCGTACCGCTTTGAAGTTTAAGGCAGAAAAGCAAGCTGAAGATTTCATCCTTTTGAGTGGAATAGCAGTCATTGTTCACCTTTAGTAATCTTTATACAGAATGAAAGCAGGTTGGAGCTGGCAGAGATTTTGGTGGTTAGGTAAGCAAATTCCTTCATTTTGTGGTTAAGTGGACTGAGATCCAGAGATTAAGTGACTTTCTTAAAGCCGCATAACAAGTAATGACAAAAAAGTAGAACCTCTTGAATCCCAAGCCAGCGTCCACTTCATTTCATTTTGCCTTTATTTTTTAAAAAATCATTGATTCTAGTATTTGCAGAACTTTTTTTTTTTTTTAAAGATTTTATTTATTTATTCGACAGAGATAGACACAGCCAGCGAGAGAGGGAACACAAGCAGGGGGAGTGGGAGAGGAAGAAGCAGGCTCATAGTGGAGGAGCCTGATGTGGGGCTCGATCCCATAACGCCGGGATCACGCCCTGAGCCCAAGGCAGACGCTTAACCGCTGTGCCACCCAGGCGCCCCTAGTATTTGCAAAACTTTTAAGGTCATTTTCCAGTGTCAAGGGCCATTTGAAATTATATCTGGCTTCAAAAGATGTTACGATTAAAAGATGTTAATAGCTTTTTGTTTTTAATCTTTGTAATGTAGTTTATATAAGAGGAGGTCTTGCTCTTAAAATTAAAAAAAAAAAAAAACAAGCAGTGTTTACGGAATGCCAGTATTTATGCTAAGTACTTTTTTTTTTTAAAAGATTTTATTTATTCATTCGACAGAGATAGAGACAGCCAGCGAGAGAGGGAACACAAGCAGGGGGAGTGGGAGAGGAAGAAGCAGGCTCATAGCAGAAGAGCCTGATGTGGGGCTCGATCCCAGAACGCAGGGATCACGCCCTGAGTCGAAGGCAGACGCTTAACTGCTGTGCCACCCAGGCGCCCCTATGCTAAGTACTTTTTAAGGCATTAGGATCTTTTCTTTTAAAACATGTATCCTTAAGAGATTTGATCTGTTATCTTGCTATGTCATGGTGGACTTCTGGCCTCACAATGATTTTCTTTTCTTCTGAAATGTAGTTAGAAGTTATAAGAAATGGCCACTATGGGTCTCAAACTTATCCTATCTTCTTTTACCATAATAAGCTATTGAATGCAAATAATAATAATAATAATTAAATAAATAAAAAGCTGAGAGTTTAGAAAAAGGTAAAACCAAACTTAGTAAAGACCTCATTAATTTAAACTCCTATAAGGAATGTGAACAATACCTGAAATGAAATTTGCTTTCACTACCGGAATTCTTTCTTCATTGCCTATGCAAACTAATAATGTGAGCAAGATTAGAAAGGGAATGCTTTAAATGGTTAAAAGAACAAAATGTTTCTGAGCAGGCTTCAGTGGTTGGAATACTGATTAACATGCATATAAGAGGCATGCTAATTGCAGACAGCCTTATCTGGTCATTACAGCAAGTCCCCCAGGACCTTTCTGTTACTTGGTGGAACTTGAAAGTAATAAATTTGCTTTCTTTATAATTATTCTACAATTAAGAATTGCACAAATTTTAATCATTTTCTCATGGCATTGCCCTGATTAGTGGACGTTAAGCCAATAACTATATGTTCCCTGACATACAGTACAAAATAGATACTGATGTGTAAAAAATAAAGATGGTGACTCAGTTTGTAAGAAAACCTCATTCTCTTTAGTTTTCCACATTACTGTTTTGACAATAAAGTTTAAAATCTCTTTTCCATTTTTTCTTATTGATCCATGTCTGAAGGTTCATATTGATCTTGTTCTTAACTTAATGGGAGTAACAACCTTCTTAGATCTCAGGACTAATCTTTTTATTCTTTGATGGAGCAAAGAATAAAGAAATTTATTTTTCCTATTGATGCGAAGATTGAAGCCTTAAACAGAAAGGTGGTATCAGCAGTTTCATTTTTCAGAGAATATAGCTCCTCTTTAAATTGTGTCCGTTTTGCTTTCGCACACATAGAACAATCACTTACTAAAATGGTATGTTATTTCTGTTACCTAGAAGAAGACATTATGTAGTTACCATTGCTCTAGATATCGATGTGGCATCTTTTGTTAGCTCTTGAGATATTCTTGTTGGGTATCATTACCACACATCTGATTGGTTGTTGTGCCATTTAATTTTTGGCCATGTTTTATTTTTCCTAGTATTAAAATAGCACAAAGAGAAATGAAAATAGCCTAAGGTCCGGACTTTACTGTTTGTACATAAGAAACTAAACTTTTTTTTTCATGAGATGGAAGGAAGGGTGAGGTGGAGCCTCCCTTCTGTCTCTTCTACCTTTTTCTTTTTAGTTATAATCCAGGCGGGATAACTTTTGGCCTGGATGTTTTATTTGGTTCTTGGCTTATTTTTTTTTCTTCTCTCCCTGTGTTTCTATAGAAATCAGAGAAATACCACTTTTGATCCTTGTTGTGCCCAGAAAATAATTTCCAACTATTTAACCATCTCTAGTTAACACACTAGAGAAGAAACAAAGACTTAAATTGCAGAGCATTGTTTGTCTTCCCTCCATCACTCCGCTAGAAATTCCCCACCCACCCCAACCTTTCCAAGTCATCCTCAGTCTCCTTGTTTTATCCAAGGGAGGTATTTTGGTTCTTATTTAGATGTGTCTGTGACATTGAATACCAGCTACTCTTTCTTGACACTTTCTCCTCCTTTGATGTCCCTATCATCATTCTCTTTTAGCTTCTGCTTTCTTTCTCTCAGTCGTTTGTACAGCCAATATTTATGGTGCTCTTTGCTGGGTCCTGGGGATTTAAGTGGTGAATGCAGACTCATTCCCTGCCCTCAGAGGGATTCTAATCTAAGGAAGGAAACAGGCCAGTAAACAGTGTTCATGCTGTCATTACTTATTCACGCAAGTCCTCCTACCTACACTATTCCTTCTCTCTCTTTCTCTCTGTCTGCCTCTCCCCCCTCCCTCTCCCTCACCCCCCCCCACACACAGACAAGCCCTTTACACCTTATGCTCTTGAAGATTTAAGACATATCTCAGATATTAGGTGAATTAATGCACAAATTCTTCCTTTTATCACAAGGCCTGGGATTCTGATCTTGTTTTCCCATTTTCTTGCCACGTGCCAAGTTGTAATTTCACTCTTCTGGAGCTTTTGTTTCCTCATCTTTAGTGTGGTATAGTCATGGTCTATGTAGCGCATCAGATTGCCATGAGCATTAGATGTGGTAGTAATACATATCAGGTGCTGGATAAACTGGGGAATTCTGTACCAAGATAAAGTGGTTTTGTTTCCTTCGGTTTGCTCCCTTCTCCCTAGCTCTCTTCTTGGCACTTTTTCCTCTTCTCTTTTCTTTTCAGAGGACCCTGCAATAAGTTGTTTTTGTCCTAAAAATAGTATATCCTCCTGCAGTTTCTGGAGGGAATATAGCCAATAATCTAATCAGAAAATACATAGTTTCCTAGTGGCTATAAACTGAAGTATTTTGAAGTCATTCTAAAACCAACCATTACAACCTGAGTTTAATCTGTTTAACACATAAAGAAAGCTGTTTCATGAGACCCTGAAACAGATTTATGCTAAATAGTCTTATAAAATGAAAATGCTGTAGCATCAAATATTAATATTTTGCTAGCAGCAGGCAGCCCAAATGTTAATGGCTGGTATGCATTTGAAGGCCTACTTAACTGTGAATTTTATTAGGACCATTTCTCAGAGCTGGAGTTATAAATGGGCTTATAAATGAGAAATTAGCCGACCCTCTAGGGAGAAGCAGGTTCTTTGAAATCTTAATTAACCAATCACATTGAACTTCTCTTCTTTCAATTGCCAACACTTGGTTAAATGTTGAAGAAAACATATCTAGTTGGAAACAGCTTAAATAATGGGAACACCATTCTTTTATATGTTGAAATAGATCTAATTGTAAAATGAAAAATAAAAGAAATAAAAATAGCTTATACTTTCCTTTTTGGATATTTTCTTTTGTCCATTGTACTTTTTAAAAAATTGCACTTAAAACTGGGATTTGAAAAAAATCATAAAGAAGTATAGAAAACATAGGATTTTCCTCTCTGTATCATTACTTGCAGTTACGACTTTTGAAGTACTTTATTTTTTCTAAGCAGAAGGTCTTAGTTTGTGTAAAGAAGTTAATTTTCTCTTTGCAATGAATAAGCAATGAGTTTATTATACTCATTATTGTCAGAGTGCTTTAATAATATGAAGTTTATGAAATAATTTGCATTTTATTTACCATAGTCTTTTTTATTTGTGATTTTGTCTGAACCTTGATGAAGAGTTGGACTTTATGTATGCCCTGGCATGTAATTACCAACATTTCATTTTTTTTCTATACCTCTCCCTAATTAATACATATTCTCACATCCCAAGTGATGAAACTCTGAAAGTCATCAAGAATTATGTATTTAATTCATTCACTCAATCAAAATCACCTTTCAAGCAAAAAGATAAAATATATCTAAATAGGAAACTCAGTGAAATTTAATCACAATCTGTCAATTTGTTTCTCATGTTTCCTTATAAGGGGTTAAAAATGCCAATATTTGTGTTTTATAACATTTTTCATTAGGGATTTTGAGTCAGCAAAAGACCGTGAGCACAGGAAGTTATAGATTTTTCAGGAAAAAAAAAAGGCCTTCTTGGCTTCCTGCTAATATATTTCTTTATTCTTATGGCTTTCCTTACCCCCCCCTTTTTTTTCAAAGTGTGATATGTTATTCACCATACAGTATATCATTAGTTTTTGATATAGTGTTCCATGATTCGTTGTTTGCGTATAACACCCAGTGCTCCATGCACTATGTGCCCTCCTTAGTATCCTTCACCGGGCTAGCCCATCCCCCCACCCCCCCTCCCCTCTAAAACCCTCAGTTTGTTTCCCAGAGTCCATAGGGCTTCCCTTACCCTTAGTTTCACAAATTTCATGTGAAATTTCCTCAGGATAAAGGCAGTGCTTGCATACTACCCTTAGATAACTATTTATTCCTCCTTGAGATTCATCCAGTTACTCTGATTATTTTACATCAATCTTTATGAATTTTTCCTGTCAAATACTTCCAACCTTTGGAACTGTTTATTCTTTCTTGATTCTTAAGGGTTGATTCCCAGTTCATATAACTGTGGACACTTCATTTGCAGTTTTAAGAGAATACTTCTTACCCCTTTGCTGTTAATTTTGCATTTTTTTTCCAGTTTTGTTGAGATGTAATTGACGTTTAACATTGTGTTAGTTTAAGGTGTACAACCTAATGATTTATGTATGTAGTGTGAAACGATCACCACAGTAAGTTAATAACCATCTCCTCACATGCTCACAAAGTTTTTTTCTTATGATGAGAACTTTTAAGAATTACTCTTACTCTCTTAGCAACTTTCAGATACACAATACAGTATTTTTTAAAAGATTTTATTTATTTGAGGGAGAGAGAGAGTGGGAAGTAGAGGGAGAGAGAACAAGCAGACTTTGCCCTGAACACAGAGCCCAGTGTGGGGCTTAATCCCACCATCCTGAGATCACAACCTGAGCTGGATCAAGAGTCGGATGCTTAACCGACTGAGCCACCCAGAGACCCCTCAAATAAACACTACAGTATTGTTAACTATAGTCACCAGGCTGTACATTAGCTCTCTAGAACTTACGAACCTTATAACTAGAAGTTCGTATCTTTGATCCCCTTTACCCATTTCCCCCACTTCCACTCCCACCCTCCACCTTTGGCAACCACTGATCTGTTCTGTTTCTATGAGGTGTTTTGTTTTGTTTTTTTTAGATTCCACATGAAGTGACAGCATACAATATTTGTGTTTCTCTGTTTCACTTATTTCACCTACCATAATGCCCTCAAGGTTCATCCATGTTGCCTCAAATGTCAGGATTTCCTTCTTTTTTTATGACTGAATAATGTTCCATTGTGTATATATGTCACATTTTCTTTATCCATTCATCTACTGATGGATACTCAGGTGGTTTCTGTGTCTTGGCTATTCTTCTTCTTTTTTTTTAAACATTTATTTATCCATTTGAGAGAGAGCACACACACGAGTGAGGAGAGGGGCAGAGGGAGTGAGAGAAAATCCTCAAATAGACTTCCTGCTGAGCACAGAGCCCGATGTGGTGCTCAGTCCCAGGATCCTGAGATCATGACCTGAGTTGATATTAAGAGTTGGACACCTAACCAGCTGAACCACCCAGGCATCCCTGTTTCTGTGTCTTGGCTATTCTAAATAATGCTGCAGTAAACATAAGGCTGCAGATATCTCTTCAGATAGTGATTTTTTCCCTTCAGTTTCATACCCAGAAATGGTAATGTTAATTTTAACAAAATACAGATAAATTGATGCACTTTATAGTGGTACCTAGAAAAGATAATTGATGTGGTGGAATGAACATGTATAGGTGAAAATTTAGTAACCCTTTTAGTTGAATCTCTTTTTCCAGAGACAACATTCTATTTTCTGAGACACATTCTTCTACATTATGTTATTACTTTCTTAAAATGGGTACTTCAACCAATGTGATCTTCTTAAAATCTTATAAGAGGAACTTACAAAACTAAGATGGTTCTGTGATCAAACAGTTTACATTCTCTCAGACTTATGATTACTTGGAAATTGTCTTACTTCTGCTATTTAATTTTCATACCTACACTTACTGGGTTTTCCAAAATTTACTACTGAATGAAAAAAATACAGATACAACATAATCATTTATTTAAGTCTGATTTCTATAAATAAAGTATCAAGTCCTCGTTTTCTAACATTTGCTAAGTCCTCTTTCAGATTTAACAAGCGTTATGCCTTCTGTGTACCAAGCACATCTGCATAGGTATCACACCAAGATGAGCTGGAGGAATGTGTTTTGGCTAGAAGGCATAGCATGTATGTGCAAAGAAATGTGATTCTAATGTAGCATGACACATTAGATAGGGTCAGAGAGCTTTTAATACTAACCTGTGGGAAGAGTTGGGGGAGTGGATGGCAAGAGGCTAAAATGATGAGGCAGGGCAGGGCAGTGCTCTCCCTGGGGGGCACTGAATGGCAAAGGAAGTACAAAAGAGTTTGGACTTTTTTCTTTGGGCTAGCTGTCTTTGGATGGGTTTTAGTGCATTTGTGAATCTTTGAAATTACATGCAAAAGTGTGTATGTGTGTGTGTTAGCATATATATGCATATGTACATTCATATGCATTCTTGCTGGAGAAAGGGTCTATAGTTCGGTAATCTCACGAAGTTAAGAATCCCTGCAGTAGATATGACAAAGCCATTTGGAGACTCATAAACACGATAATGGGATAGGAATTATTGCTTATCTGCTTTTAAGAAAAATCATTTTGGCAGCAAAACCAAGGGATGGTAGAAGTGTTAAAAGGTTATTATAGGACCCTACCTCATACCATATGCAAAAATTAACTCAAAATGGATCAATGAATTAAATGTAAGTGCTAAAACTATAAAACTCTTAGAAGAAAACATAAGGATAAATCTTAATGATCCTGGATTTGACAATGTTTTCTTAGATATGAAACTAAAAGCACAAGTAACAGAGGTACCTGGGTGGCTCAGACGGTTAAGTGTCTGACTTCAGCTCAGGTCGTGATTTCAGGATCCTGGGATTGAGCTTAGCATTGGGGGGGGGGTCCTTGCTCAGCAGGGAGTCTGCTTGCCCCATCTCCCTCTCTGGTTGCCCTCCCCCCACTCATGCTTGCACTCTCTTTCTCAAATAAGTAAATAAAGTCTTAAAAAAAAAAAAAGCACAAGCAGCAACAACAAAAAACCCCAAAAATTTGACTTCATCAAAATTCAAAACTTCTATGCATCAAAAGACCCCACTGGGAAAGTGAAAACACAACCTAGAATGGGAGAAAATATTTGCGAATCATCTATCTAATAAGAGTTTCTTATCCAGAATATAAAAAAGAACTCTTACAACTCAATCACAGAAAGAAAAAAAAATCAATTTAAAAAAAGAGCAAAGGATTTGAATAGCTATTTCTCCAAGGAAGATATACCAGTGGCCAACTAGCACATGAAAGATACCCAGCATCATTAGCTATCAGAGAAATGCAAATCAAAACCACAGTGAGGTACTATTTCATACCCATCAGGAGGCCTGTAATCAGAAAGTCAAGTATTCTGGCACCTGGGTGGCTCAGTCGGTTAGGCATCTGCTTTCAGCTCGTGGGTCATGATCCCAGGGTCCTAGGATCGAATCTTGTGTCGGGGGCTCCCTGCTCAGTGGGGAGTCTGCTTCTCCCTCTGCCCCTCCTCCCTGCTCATGCATGCTTGCCCTCTCTCTCTCTTTCACAAAAATTAAAATAAAAATTTAAGTATTTGTAAGTATGTGGAGAAATTGGAGCCCTCATACACTCCTGGTCAGAATGTAAATATGCTGTAACTGCTTTGGAAAACTGTCTAGCAGTTCCTCAAAAGGTTAGAGAGTTACCTTATGACTGAGAAGTTCTACTCCTAAGTGTATACCCAAGAGAATTGTAAATACGTTCACACCAAAACTTGTACACAAATGTTCATAGCGGCATTACTCATAATAGGCAAAAAGCAGAAACAACCTAGATGTCTGTAAAGTGATGAATGGATAAATAAAATGTGGCATATCCATATAATAGAATATTATTCAGGAATAAAAAGAAATGAAGTACTGATACGTGCTTCCACAGGGACAAACCCTGAAAACATTGTGCCAAGTGAAAGAAGCCAGTCACAAAAAACCTCATATTATATAAGTTCATATGAAATGTCAAGAATAGGCAAATTTATTCAGATATAAAGTAAAGGTTGCTTGGGCTGGAAGGGGTGGGGGGGATGGGAAGACATGACTATCGGATATGAGGTTTATTTTTGGGTTATGAAAATGTTTTAAACTTAGACTGTGGTGATGCTTGCACAACTCTGCAAATATGCTAAAAACCATTGAATTGCATATTTTAAATGGTGATTTTTTTGGTAAGTTAATTATGTCTCAATATATTTTTTAAAATAATAGTTTATGGGCACATGGCTGGCTCAGTAGGTAGAGTGTGGGACTCTTGATCTTGGGATTGTGATTTCGAGCCCCACATTGGGTGTAGAGATTACTTAAAAATAAAATCTAAAAAAAATAAAAATAAAGTAATATAGAAGTTTATAATATTCTAGGGCAAGGAAGCTCAGGTATTGAAATGAGGTAGGGGCAATAGAAATGGGGAAATGATGGTGGATTTGAAGGTCAATAATGAAAAAAAAAAACCAGATAGGGCTTCATAAATGATTTCGACAGCAACAGGCAGGAGGCTGCATATGTGGGAACTCCCGGATTTCTGTCTTGGAGGTCTAAGGAGAGAGTGGTACCACTTGCCACAATGGGACAGGAACATGAGAAGAAAAGAACACTTTAGGAAAAAGATGATGAGTTTGTTTTTTAGAACACAGAGTTTGAAGTGCCTATAGGACAACTGGGTAGAGTTGCTCAGTAGGCAATTAAAAATGTAGATCTGGAGATTGGACACATAATTGGAGAATTATTAGTGCAAGCCTTAAAGTTGAAGCCTTGTATGTACAAAACCACACAAGGAGAGTGTTGTTTAAGAAGGAAAAAGGGCTGAGAACACTTAAGAATTTTACAGAAAAAGAGTTGCTGGCAAAGGAGACTGAGAAGCTGCAAAGAGGTGAGAGGAGAATCAAGCAAGAGGTATTAATGGAGCCAGTGGGGTTAGAGAAAACAAGAATGGGTTATAAAATAAATAGTCCTCAGGATGTAACATACAGCATGGTTACTGTAGTTAACAATACTGTATTGTGTATTTGAAAGTTGCTAAGAGAGTAGATCATAAAAGTTCTCATAACAAGAAGGAAAAAAGAAGAAATGGTTAGTTTTTTGTTATTTTTTTTTTTAAGATTTCATTCATTTATTTGACAGAGAGACAGCCAGTGGGAGAGGGAACACAAGCAGGGGAGTGGGAGAGGAAGAAGCAGGCTCCTAGCAGATGAGCCTGATGTGGGGCTCGATCCCAGAACGCTGGGATCACGCCCGGAGCTGAAGGCAGACGCTTAATGACTGCACCACCCAGGCGCCCCTATTTGGATGCCTTTTATTTCCTTTTCTTACCTAATTGCTGTGGCTATGATTTCCAATACTATGTTGAATAAATATGGGAATAGGGTATCCTTGTCTTGTTCCTAAACTTAGAGGTAAAGCTTTTAGCTTTTTACTATTGAGTATGAAATTAGCTGTGGATGTGTCATATACAGCCTTTATTATGTTGAGGTACATTCTCTCTGTACATACTTTGTTAAATCGATGTTGAATTTTTTCAGGTGCTTTTTCTGCATTTATTGAGATGATCATATGATTTTTATCTTTCATTTTGTTAATATGGTGTATCACTTTGATTAATTTTCAGATGTTGAACCATCCTTGCATCCATGGAATAAATTTCACTTGATCATGGTATATGATCCTATTGTTTTGCTATTATTCTGTTAAGGATTTTTGCATCTATGTCTATCAGAATTATTGGCCTGTAATTTTTTTGTCTGGTTTTGGTATCAGGGTAATGATAGCCTGATAAAACGAATTTGGAAACTTTCCCTCCTCTTTAGTTTTTTGGAAGAATTTGAGAAGGATAAGTATTAAATCTTCTTTGCTTGTTTCATAGAATTTAGCAGTGAAAAATTGAATTGTTTATTGGAGAGTTCTCTTCTTTCTTGTGGTAGGCCCATATTGGTATGAACTTTCCTCCTAGAACTGCTTTTGCTACATCTTACAGATTTTGTTGTGTTGTTTTCCTGTTTATATTTCTATGTATTTTTTTCATTTCTCCTTTGACTTATTTATTTTCCTCTTGTAATTGATTTCTAATTTCATACTCTTGTGGATGGAAAAGATACTTGATATAGTTTCAAAATCTTGATTTCTTGAGACTTGTGTTCTAATGTGTGATCTCTTCTGGAGATATTTCATGTGCGCTTGAGAAAAATGTGTATTCTGCTGCTTTTAGATGGAATGTTGGGTATATATCTATTAAGCCTATCTGGTGCATTATGGTGTTTAAGGCCAGTGTTTCCTTATTGATTTCTGTCTGGATGATCTATCCACTGATATAAGTAGGGTGTTAAAGTCTCGTACTATTATTGTCTTCCTGCCAGTTTCTCCATTTAGGTCTGTTAATACTGCTTTATATGTTTTGGTGCTTCTGTTTTGGGTACCTATGTATTTATAAATGTTACATCTTTTTGCTGTATTGACTCCTTTATCATTATGTAATGTCCCTCTTTGTCTTTAATTACATTCTTTGTTTTGAAATCTCTTTTGTTTGATATGAGTATAGCTACCCCAGCTTTCTTTTCACTTCTGTTTTCATGCAGTATCTTTTTATATCCTTTGACTTTCAGTCTCTGTGTGTCCTTAGTTCTGAAGTGAGTCTCTTGTAGGCAACATATAGATGTGTCCTATTTCTTATCCATTTAGTGTCTTTTGATTGGAGGACTTAGTCCATTTTGATTTAAAGTAATTATTGTTAGATAAGTACTTATTGCCATCTTGTAAATTGTTTTCTGGCTGTTTTTATAGTTTCTCTCTGTTCCTTTCTTCTCTTGCTCTCTTCCCCATGGTTTGATGACTTCCTTTAGTGTTATGTTTAGATTCTTTTCTCATTTTATGTATTTGCTATAAATTTTTGCTTTGTGGTTACTGTATGGTTTATGTATATCATCCTACATATATAACAGTCTATTTTAAGTTAATAGTGACTTAAATTTGAATACATTCCAAAACTACACTTTTACTCCCCCTCCACATTCAATATTTTTGATGTCACTTTGCATCTTTTGTGTATTCCTTAACTGTTGTAGTTTTAGTTAATTTTACTACTTTTATCTTTTCACATTCTTAGTAGCTTCATAAGTGATTAATCACTACCTTTACTATATATTTACCTTTTTCAGTAAGATTTTTACTTCTGTGTTTTCTTGCTATTAACTAGTGCAATTAGTTTCAGCTTAAAGAAGTTTCACTAATATTTCTTGTAAGGCTGGTTCGGTAATGATTAACACCTTTTGCTTTTGCTTGTCTGGAATACTCTTTATCTGCCCTTTGCATCTGAATGAAAATCTTGCTGGGTAGAGTATTCTTAGTTAGAAGTTTTTTCCTTTCAGTACTTTGAATATGTCAGTGATACTTTCTTGTGACCTGCAAAGTTTCTGCTGAAAAATCTGCTGAGAGTGTTATGGGGGGGGTTCCCTTGTATATAACAATTTGTTTTTCTTTTGCTGCTTTTATGCTTTCCCTCTTTAACTTTTGTCATTTTAATTATAATGTGTCTTCGTGTGGGTCTCCTTGGGTTCGTCTTCCTGGAGGCTCTCTGGGCTTCCTAGACTTGGATGCCTGTTTCCTTCCCTGCGTTAGGGAATTAATAGCTGTTATTTTCTCAAATAAATTTTCTCTCTTTCTGTCTCTTCTTTTCCTGCTACCCCTTTAATGTGAATGTTATCTGATATTATCCCAGTGGTCCCTTACGCTGCCTTTACTCTTTAAAATTCTTTTTTGTGTTCATTGCTCTGTCTGGGTGAGTTCTGTTGCTTTCTCTCTCAGTTGGCAGATTTGCTCTTCTGCTTCATCTAGCCTCCTACTGAGCCCCTATAGAATATTCTTCAGCACACTTACTGTATTTTTAACTTCTGTGACTGTTGTTTGGTACTTTCTTATGTTTTTCCTTTCTTGACGTTCTTACTGTGTTCATCTGTTCTCCTTCTGAGTTTGTGGGTATCTTTATGACCATTACTTTGAATTCTTTGTCACGTATATTACTTATCTCTTTTTCTGTGGTCTTGTCTTGTTCTTCCACTTGAAACATATTTCTCTGTTTCCTCATTTTGCTTGCATATCTGTGGTTTCTGTGTATTAGACAAAACAGGTACCTCTCTCGGTCTTGAAGGAGTGGCCTCATGTAGGTGATGATCCTTTTCATTTAGCTATGCCCTAGCTCTCAGCTGTCTCTTGAATTTTTGTGATTATCTAAACCATCTGGTTTATTCTTGATATGCCTCCATTGCTAGGGTGTGCCAACACCTGTCAGTGATCCAAGGTTGGGAGGGGGGCATCTCATTTAGCACATGTTTTCAGGCCAGTCCCTCAGGCTGCAGCTTTTAAAATATGCAAGTATAGGGGTGCCTGGCTGGCTCAATTGGTAGAGCATGTAACTCTTGATCTCAGGGTTGTGAGTTTGAGCGTCTCTCCAACCCCCGTTGGGTGTAGAGATTACTTAAAAATAAAATCTTTCTTAAAAATGCAAGTATAGGGGCGCCTGGGTGGCACAGTGGTTGAGCGTCTGCCTTCGGCTCAGGGCGTGGTCCCGGCGTTATGGGATCGAGCCCCACATCGGGCTCTTCCGCTATGAGCCTGCTTCTTCCTCTCCCACTCCCCCTGCTTGTGTTCCCTCTCTCTCTGGCTGTCTCTAATCTCTGTTGAATAAATAAATAAAATCTTTAAAAAAAATGCAAGTATATACGGTCCTGTTGGGCCACAATCAGGCTTCCAGACCGAGGTCTGAAAGTGTCCCCTGGGTAACAATTGCGAAAATAGGGGCTTTGTATGATTACAGAAGCTCCTTTTAGAGAAGACTCATCAAGCTGTAATGAGGTCAGAGGGTACGCAAGGATGGTGTCTGTCTCATTGCGTATGTTTCTTTGTAGTACGTCTTTAGCATCTAGATGTGTGAGAAACCTGAAGCCTGTCGCTTAGGCTACAGCTCCAGGCTAAGTAGACCTTTTTTTTTTTGCAGGAAGCCTGGAGTTGTGTTTCTGTCTGCTGTTTTGTGCAGTGCCCCCAGGGGTGGTGGCCTGCCAATAATTGTCTTTCTGATTGTTACAATCCCAATGAGTTCTGGAATGCCGGTCCTCTTGGCTACCAGGGCCTGGTGATCAAGGGGTGTCCCTTGTGTACCTGCTAGCTTTAGAAGGCAGCCGGACAGTGTAGCGGGCAGAGCATGCCCACCTGCTTCAGAAAGGCAGCAGGAAAATGTCTTTATCGTTCACACCTATAGACTTCAGTAATGTGGTCGAGAGTGCCTTGTCTGTGTGCTTGTGCTGGCTTTTGGCTGGGAGAATGCCATGATCATTTGCACTGGCCAGCCCCAGCCTGGGCTTGGGGGAATATCGAACTGCCATTTTAGCAGACTTTAGCTAGGGAGGGGAGAGAAGTCTGTGATTGATCACACTCTCCTACCCTACCCTGGAACTGCCCATGCGCTCTGGCCTCAGGAAGTATAGAGACCACATACCTCAGCCTTTGTGGGGCTTGGGGTGTTGTGTCCAGGCTCACCCACCTGTGCCAGCACTGTGTGTAGATTGCAATAATAGTAGCTACCAGAATCTCTGTCACTGGGGAGCATCTCAACTGTCCCCGGCGTTCCAGTGCCTCCAGATCAGGAAATGAGTCTCCTTCACATATAGTCTAGGCATTTTTCAAACTTTTTTTTTTTGGGGGGGGGGTTCTTGGGGCAGGTAAGACCACCAGCCCTCCAAGAGAGAAATCTCAATTTTTTATAGCACTTTGGAGCCCCGTCCTCCTTAAGACATCGGCCCTGTTGGCTTTGTAGATAGACATTCTGGAGGCTCATCTCTGGTGCAGATCCCAGAGGCAGGCGTGCTGATCGATGTGGGGCAGCAACCCCTTACTCCTCTGGGAGAAGTCTGTGCCAAGAGATCTCTCTCTCCTGTGGTCACCATACTGGGGGGTGGGGCGTCTTGTGAGACTCTGCCTCTGCCTCTCCTACCCATCTGGATGTGGTCCTTTGATCCTTTGTTGAGGAGATCAGTTCGTCTAGTTTTCAGATCCTTTTCAGAGGGAAATGATCCATATGTAGCTATGGATTTGGTGTGTCTGTGGGAGGAGGTGAGTTCAGGATCTTCCTACACCGCCATCTTGGACCTCCTCCTGGTTTTTCTTTTCAGAACCAAAAATAGCAATGCAAACTATAGCATCTGTGTTATACACATTAGGATTCAAATTATGTAAATCTCTAATTCCACACACAAAAAGGATTTATATCAGATTCTATTTATAAAGTCGGAAAATTCCTTTCACCAGAGCCTTAATTCTTATATTTTTCAAGTGCTTTTAAGAAAAAAAAAAGAAAAGCCTGCAACTTACTGTATGAAGATTTCATATCATCTGGTGAGTTGGTTATACTTTTTTCTATAGTCATCTGAGGGTAGTTGGGCTTCACACAGCCATATTGATCAAAGTGAGGATCATTATATCCTCATCCCATACACATATTTTAGAGCCTGTCTTTGACAACTCTATCTCACTGTGGCCCTAAAAATTCCTTTCCAAATAAGTCAGATGCTCTCTTCTTTCCTGCTCATCTGCGTCTCCTAGGAAGTGAGAAGTTTTAGAGTTTTTTAAAATGCTAGTGTGTTCTAATGTAGTAGTGTTCAAACTTTTTGACCCTCCCCATACAACCATGTGTGTTTGTCTGTCAGAAGCAGTAATGGTCAGAAAAGAGTCAGTGACACGCACTGTAGTATTTACCATCCCTTTTTTCCTTTTAATTCTGATTATGACTCACTACACTGAGTATTAGATCATGATTGTGATTCAGTAATAGAGATTTAAAGTTTCCATGGCTCGTGGATAAGCTTCAAGGCTGGCCGTAGACTTGCTAAACCCTAATCTGTTCACCATGACTTTGTCTTAGAAGTGTTACATATGGGGGTGCCTGGGTAGCGCAGTCGTTAAGCGTCTGCCTTCGGCTCAGGGCATGATCCTGGAGTTCCGGGATCGAGTCCCACATCGGGCTCCTCTGCTGGGAGCCTGCTTCTTCCTCTCCCACTCCCCTGCTGTGTTCCCTCTCTCGCTGGCTGTCTCTCTGTCAAATAAATAAATAAAATCTTAAAAAAAAAAAAAAGAAGTGTTACATATGATCTGGCTGCCTGGTAACATTAGAAGCCTGCAGGAGTTCTCCTACTTCTGGATGCTAGAATTATTGCCCTTATGCTGTAGAGAAAAAGCAAAACAATTCCAGGTTAATACTATCCATCGTGAATTGAATGTCAGGCCCTATGATTGACATACATAATATCTAATCTTGAAACAAGTTTGAAAATTAAGACCAACATCACCATTTTGGTGGCAGAGTAGGGAGGACGAGGCTTAGAGACGTTGAGTAACTCGTCCAAGATTATATAGTTTGTAGGTGGCTCTACAGCTCAGACTGTTTCACTGCCATACACTGTCTGAAAAGGACGTTCCATTGTGAAGGTCTTCTTTAATGCTCCTCTTCATTGTGCCTAAGGAAAATTGAGAGACCTGAAAAAAACAAAAGCTCGAAATTGGACTTTGATAGTCTAGACTGTACACATTCTTGCTGCTTAAATAGAGAACTCAGGCAATGTCAATATAATCAGGTCAGTGCTCTGTCGATACAGAATGAATTAAGATTGCTTCCATAATTTTTGACAGTCCCAGGAGCAAAAGTTACCTCTGTGATGTGCACAGTTCGCCGTGGAGTTCTTCGAAGCCAAAGTTTATAGGAAATGTTTAAGACCATGCCCCTGTTTCTGGTTTTTACTGGTGTTTCTCTATTTGCCCAGGGTGGTAAGATTAGTTACATCCCATATGGAAGCACGGCTAGCAAATATCATTATCGGTAATGGGCTTAGCAGCTTCATAAGAAACCTTGACATCCCAGCAGACTGATGGAAGAAGCAAAAGCATAAGCAGTTCTTCTCTGTAATGTTTAGTCTTCTCTGTTTTTACTCCTCCACCCAAGAGACATTTTTCCTATCCCCCTACAGGAGAAAAGTTTATGACAAAGGGATCAAAAGTATAGAGTTTGGCTTCTGAGTTAAAATCTAGACCTGCATTGTCTAGTATGGTAGATACTAGCAACATTATCAAACACTTGAAATGTGGAAAATCAGAATTGAAAAAATTTCATATCAGATTTCAAAGACTTAGAGTATGTAATTTTCTTGTTAAATTTTTTGAAGGAAAAGCCTTCATATGTACTACATTGGCACTTCTTTCCTGCTTTTTTTTAAGTCCTTTGAGACTTTATTGAAATGCTACAGTACATCATTAGTTTTTGATGTAAAGTTCCATGATTCATTGTTTGCATATGACACCCAGTGCTCCACGCAATACGTGCCCTCCTTAATACCCATCACCGGCCTAGCCCATCCCCCACCCCCTCCCCTCTAAAATCCTGTTTGTTTCCCAGAGTCCATAGTCTCTGGCATTATATTTCTTTTGGAAAGCATTGATTCTAGACCAATGCTTCAGCTGCCTCACCCAACCTAGCTTTGAAATATGGCCCATTAACTAACTTTAGAACACCATCCCTTCCCTCCCATTCAAAGAGAGCTAAATTTTGCTCAGTTTTTTCTTCTGATCCTTTCTGCCTACACCTGGTTCAGGAAGTATTTGGTGACTTACTGGACAGGTGGGGCACATAAAAGAAAATCAAATTTGCCCGTTTGGAGGTGAGGCCAAATAATATTGTTTGATGGGATAGGAACACCAAGCCCAAAGCTATCGGATTTGCTGGCAGTATTCTGTGAAGCAAGTTTGAGAAATTACAGCAAAGTTCAGATTTTTCCCATTTTGACTACCTCCGTGATTTATTTTTTTTGAGAGAGAGAGAGAGAGAGAGAGAGAGCATGCAAGTGGAGGAAGGAGTGGGGAGAGGGAGAGAGAAAATCCCAAGCAGGGTTCATGCTCAGTGCAGATCCCAAGAAGGGCTCCATCTCAGGACCCTGAGATCATGACCTGAGCCGAAGTGATTTCGTTTTTGATTGAAATATCAAATTCTTCCAAGATAATGTGCTGCTTATTTTTATGTGCTCATGTTGCCTAGTCACAGTCTGTTTGGTTTCTTAGAGGCCCCCAAAGCCTTACTGAGTTCCTCCCTAAGGAGTGGGGATGGTAGGTTGTCAATCCCTGAAGCATGGGAGCTGAGGTCCTGCTACAGGTGGTTGGTTGCGCCAAAAAGACCAAAGTGATGAAAATTGTTTCAAAGGAAGTGAACTATCATGTGCATTTATGTTTCTGTGTCTGTAGTAAAACAGTTTCTGTTTAAAAAAAAAAGTTCAAATAGTTCTCAATGAAAAATTCTCTATTTTAAAAAACACAATATGAAAAGAAGAAAAATTGCATTTTTCAATTAATTTACATTCAAAGAAAGACTAACAATTTGTTCAAAAGTGCACCATTATAATTAAATACTGTAGTGTCTGCTAGTTTATAAAATTTCAATAAAAATTTTAAAAACTGTTCAGAAAAATAATATTTAAATGGATCTCATGTTTGTTTACTTAAAATATTAAATGAAAAATTTGTTTAAAATACACAACCCATTAAATTTTTGTTATTCCTGAATTTGTTTTATATATGAGGGTTGCTTGTCCCCAGGCTACCACACCCAAGTCTTTCAAGTTGTGTCCAGATACTGTTTCCTATCAATATTTGCAGTGTCAGTACTAGAACAATAAATCCTCCTTTGATAAAGCTTAGCACAACACCAAAATCTAAAGTGTAGGTGTAGGCCATTATGCTAATTTTGAAGCCCTTTTTTTCTTTGACCAGAGAAGTTTTTCCAGTGTTAATTGATTGATCTTTATTTGACATTTGAGCAGAGGAGAGTTGTTGACTAAGTAAATATTCTCAGCATCTTTGTGGTCTGTTCACTGAGAGGAATCTTTTATCTGTTCTCTGCCTTCGTGTCTTCAGGGAGCTCAGACCAGTCTTCTGTATCTTAATTTGATCTTATTTTCCAGGTCATCGATTCAGTTTTTCTGAGCCTCACAGGCTTGGTATTCTCTAATAATGGTGTCTGTCCATTGTTATCTACATGTCCTCATTTTCCTCTTAGTCTTGTATAGTTTAGAATAGATCTTTCTGAATCTATCCATAGCGGTATCTATGGCGTTTAACTAATACTTGCTCATTTTTATTAAGTAAATTTAACACAGCTTGCTTGAGAAGTCAGACGTGACTAGTTTACATCAAATATGGTACCTTTCCGACCAAGTATTTAAAAGCAACTGAAGAAAGAAATGATATATAAAGAGTAGTCAGGAATTGATTTTCCCAGCACTGTGATATTAGTAAACTGGGTAAGGCTACCAGATTTAGCAGACAGTAATACAGGATGCTCACTTAAATTTGAATTTCAGAGAAACAAAAACTAATTTTTTAATATAAGTAAGTGTTTCCCATACAATATTAAATCCCATGCAGTTTACCTGGGCATCCTACATTTATTTTATCTGGGAACCCTAAAGTTGGGGCAAACACGGTAGCTTTTAACTCTTGTGGAATTATAAAATTATGAGACAACTAAAGCTCACACTATAGCTGAGCGCATTGAATCGAGTACATTTTCTTTATAAAGACACTGATTCTTGTAGTACCTGCCCTACTTAAATCATTCAGTAAAATGCAAACAAAAAGCTAAGAAATTAAGAATTCTTTTACTCAGGAAATATTGTTGAGCTCGCCCCCTTCCTTCTTTTTACCCCCCCCCCCCACTTTGCAGACATTTCGTTGATTCTCCCCAGGGGTGGTGGTACAGGGATGTTGCGATACCCGCTGTCAGGGTTAGAGCCGGACCACTCACTCTGCCTCCCTTACCCCATCCCATCCATTTCCTCCTGACTTCCATGAGTTGCAGACGTGCCCTTAGTGGCAAGGGCAGAGTTGTCCTCTGGGCAGGTACTCAGGCTCAGAATGGTGCATCTTTGTTGTTTAAAGAGTCAAAATCAGCCACTACTCCCTTCCTCTCCCTGTGACTTGAAATATGCTACATTTGTGGCAGGTTCTCTGGGTCATGCTGTCCTCTTCATGTTTCAGGTCTGTGTATTTTACCACTGCAGTCTTGAACATAATGACAACCATAGTCAGCAAGTAATACTAATTTGGAGGAGTGCTATTTTCAGTGGCTATTTAGATCATTGCAGCACTGCACTCCATAAAGCAATTTAGCCTTTGCTAGGTGGAAGGTAGATTTAAGCAAAATGTGTGCTTCTGTTCATCGTGGTAAATCTGTGTGAAGGCTTCTTTGATTCTTCTTTCCTATAAATTGGTAAGTTAGGGGTGCCTGGGTGTGGCTTAGTCAATTAAGCGTCCAACTCTTGGTTTCGGCTCAGGTCACGATCTCAGGGTTGTAGGATCGAGCTCTGTGGCAGGCTCCCTGTTTGATGCAGAGTCCACTTGGGATTCTCTGCCTCTCCCTCTCCATCTGCCCCTCCCCCTGCTCTCTCTCTCTCTCAAATAAAAAAATAAACCCCCCCCCCAAAATTGGGAAGTTAGCATTATGAACTAAAATGTGCTAACTTGCTCCAAAGTTACCTTTAAGTAACCCCTGGAAGAGCAGGGTTTTGAACAACGAGACCATCTGTTTCTTGTGGGTTAAAACGTTAACTGTGGCATTGGCTATGGCAGTAGCCCTCTCAGATATCTAACATTCTGTCTTAGGATGGTTTTTATAACCTCTCTCAGAGCATTTCACAGGGCAGATGTGAGTGCCCAAGAAAGGAAAATTTGCCCCAACCTAGTTTCCATTTGTGGCTCAGTGTGGGACTTGACCCACCTTCCACTTACATAGCAACAACATGAGCTCATTCTTTATTCTCTTGTTTTTCTGCCTTGGTTTACCATTTTCTCCTTTCATAAAATCATTTATGCGACGATTATCTGTTCAGCCCCTACTGTGTATGGGGTACTAAATGTGTTACTGTATGGCACCATGTCTAGTGGCCTGGAGCTTAAAATAGGTACAGTATATCTTACCCCCAAAGCAATATGTAATAGGTTTTGTATAAGTTTATACACCTTGGTGTTATTAGGCCATAAGGGAAGATGGCATTATTTTCACTTGGGATCATTAGGAAAGCACCATGGAAGAAGTCTATATGAGCCTTTATAAATGGACAGGATTTCAGCAGGAGAAAATGTGGGAAATAGGGCCATCCAAGGCAGAGGAAATTGCACAAAGGCATTGAAGCTTGAAAGAACAGTGCAATTTTGTGGAATGGGATGTGATTCAGATGGAATGGAATAAGGTTGTGTTTTGTTTTGTTTTGTTTTTATTTTGAGGATAGTGGGTGGAACCACATTGTAGGTGGATTTGAATGCTACACAGGAGCAAATCAGTGCTTTAGGTAGGTTAACCTAAAAGTACTGTACAGGGTAAAGTAGAGAAAATCTTTCCGTGATGACTTAGAGACCACTGTCATAGTCTAAGCATAAGGTGATAATATCCTGAGTCATGGTGGTGGTGCCAGAAAAGGACACATGACCTAACTGACCTAAACAACGCTTGGTTTGTCTAAGGAATACTATTACTTATTTTCATATTGTGACTAGTTGTCGATCATGCCTCATTACTTTGCAACATAGGAACTGGTACATGTATATAACTTGGTATCAACCGCTTAAAGCTTTGGAAAAATGAAAGAGCTTTTCTTTGTAGAACCAGGTCTAAATAAAGAAGCTGTGCCAGACAAACACCTGGGAAGAACCCTCCTTTCAGGCCCCATGACTATTGAACCAAGTCAAAGCACAAATGGCTACTTAATAAATGAGAGATAAGTGGAGTTACTTCCATAATTTCTTAATGCTTAAGCAGTTACATTTTCTTTTTCTTTTTTAGAAATTTAGACCTTAAAAATCCTCTTAGGAACTTGGGTCTATTAGCAAGAAGAGTTTGTAAAAATCCATGGCCCTGTTAGAATTTAAATCAGAAGCAAATATGGATATTGATTAAAGGGGCGGGGGTAGTGCTTCAACCGTGAGAAAGACCACAGCCATGAATGGTTTGTATGTCTGTATGCTTCTCATGTCAGCGTTATAGAATCTAAATAACTAGCAGTCTAGAAGATAGAAAAAAGTCCTCATTTCATGTGTATCGTATAATCTTATGAAGTGGAAGATGTTACTCTCTTAATTTATAACTTACCAAAGGTCCTCAAGTAAGAGAGGAGGATCTGTATCTTCCTTCGATTTAATATGGTATTAAGAACCTAGTAAGGAACCTGCACCTGTTAAATACAGCCGTCCCGGGGTGCAACGAATAGGGAAGAATTTCCTGATTCTTGCCTACCCATGATCTCAGTCTACTACTGCCAGCTATTTTACTGAGAGCTAATGTGTGAACTCTGAAGGTTACTGTAGATTTCTAAAACATCATATTTAATGTACTTTGCCTCTGGTAAGGTTTTGAACACATTAATTATGTGATTCATCTCTTGTCATTTTTTTAAGTAAAAGGACTGATTTTGAAATAATGCAACATTTGAATGTATCTTTATCTTTTATCGCTTTTCATATAAAATGAGGTAAAGCTCAGTGAGAAAACCCCAAACAGATTTTTTATGTTGATTTTTGCAATTCCAATAGTGGTAGAATTACTAATTTCTTTTTTAAGGTGGAGGTCCGTTTGTTTTTTTCTGTAGTAAGATCTGTAATTATTTCCACGTGTCATCTTTGGCATTGGGAGTAAGGACATTTTGATATACATTTTGCTGTGAAGGTTTGGCCTGTAAGTCCATGAGTACTTGTTATCATCTTTGATTTGGGGCAGATTATTTCCTTTTGCTACTGCATCTGACTAGATGAGGTTACAAGAGAATTTAGAACTCAAAATAGAAATTATAAAACTTGAGTCTCTCCATCATGGAGAGTATACACTTACCATGCCTGCTTCCCTTATTTTGATTTATTTAGGACCCATTTACTAAGCACCTACTAAAGTCTCCAGTACCAGGGAAACAAAGATAAATAACAACTGATCATGGTCTACCTAGAAGTGCCAAGTGGGGATTTTCAGGCATGGGTACCAGTTAATTAATACAACTGAATGGAAGACCAAAGGACCAATTGTTTAAGGGAGGAAAGGGAAAAGAAAATTTTCGGAATAAACTCTTTGGATATCAGCTTAGACATGGACTTTCTCTCGATTGAGACTGAGAATATAAAAGGACACCTGATTATATGGGAAATTCTGATTTGAGTTTTTGACTTGTCAAGTTTTAGATGTAAAATGATAGACTGCTGGTCTACTATCTACTGTTAGACCAGTAATTCCTAGATAACAATTTGTAGACTTTTGCTTGTGGCTGTGTAGGGATTTGTTAAAAATACATCCTGCCTGGAAGTAGTACTATAGGGATTTTGGTAACTTAAATCTAGGTGAGATCTGGAGATGTGGGTTCCAAAATTGCTTCTCAGATGATTCTGATAATTGGTAAGGTTTGGCATCTACTTTGGTAAAGTGCAGGGAGAGAGAAGATGGATGGTAGTTGAAGTCACAGGAATGGATATGATTTCCTAGGAAGAGCATGGAGGATGAGCAGAGAACAAGGCAAAGGATGTAATACCATCAGATAAGGAGTGCGCAGACAAGCAATCAGCAAAGAAACTAAAAAGGAATATACTGTATTGAGTTGGAATATATAGTTACCTAGATCCCCTAAGTCTTAGAATAGTAATGCTCATTTCTGAATCAATATAGAGGGGAAAAAAAGTGTAGAGTAAAAATCTCTAGGTTTCTACTTATGATTTATTCCAGAAAGGATTATTCAAGCTTCAAATGTGCCTTATTGCAAAAAAACCAGTTTTTCCTATTTCCAGAAAAATCTGAAGAAACAGAAATTGACCCTCTTGAATGGGGAGAATTGAACAAAGTAGATTATCAGAAAAGAAAGTTACAATATTAATTAGAATTTGTCAAACAAAAAAAAAGCCTTATAGTACACTTACTAGATGGAATTAGAATATTTAATTCATTGAAATAACCTTTATAATTGAGAACTAGAACTATTATAGTCTCTCGGGAACAAATCTTTCTGTTCTTAGCCCTGTTTCTTTTGTTATTGTTTTGGTGATCAGTGCATCTTCTACTCTTAGGTGAGTAAAAACCTGGGTTAATGGAAATGCGCTGCTAT
The DNA here is from genome assembly GCF_002007445.2 of Ailuropoda melanoleuca. Taxonomy (NCBI): domain Eukaryota; kingdom Metazoa; phylum Chordata; class Mammalia; order Carnivora; family Ursidae; genus Ailuropoda; species Ailuropoda melanoleuca. Next base: position 78,232,093 of record NC_048225.1, read on the forward strand.
TAAAAGGAACAAAATGGTAATTATATAACCTGACTTGATGTAAAAATTAATTGCCTTTTTCAAAATCCGTATCCCAGCCTGAGGAACTTTATTATCCTTAAAAGGATTTTTAAAATAGATACATTATTGACATTTACTTAGTGATATAGTTATCGTTCTCTTACACTCTCCTGTTAGGTTTCAGGTGACCCTTTATGTAAGTGAATTATAGGATCACTTCAGTAGTTGTCTGTTCCCCTTTTAATTTAGTGGTCTTCACTAATCACATTTGGATTTTTCCGAAGCTTAGTGAACAAGTGGTCGAATGGCCAATAGTGGTCCCAATAGTTTTAACCTGTAGGGTTCTACATTAATGGTGATCTTTCATTTTTTATTTTACTTGTTTTGTTTGTTTGTTTATTTATTTTGAGAGTGAGAGTGTGTGGGGGAAGGGGCAGAAGGAGAGGGAGAGAGAGAGAATCTCAAGCAGGCTCCACACCCAGTATGGAGCCCCATGCAGGGCTCAGTCTCACGAACCTGAGATCATGGCCTAAACCAAAATCAAGAGTTGGGTGCTTAACAAACTGAGCCACCCACCCAGGTGCTCCTACATTAAAGGTGATTTTTTAAAAAGTCATCTGAATTAACACAGTATTGGGGGACTATTTTATTGTGAATAATATTTTGTCATAGAGGAAATGATAGGCAATGATAAATATCTTTGAATAAATAAAATTTATTGATGAGAATACCACTGTGAGATTTTCAAAATTATTGATGCTCAACTTGTTATAATATAACCAGTTAAAAAGTTAAAGAGGGATCATAGTCCACAAAAGACTGCCATGACTTCTGACACTAGTTGTAAGTTCGCGGTGTTACCAGAATCACTCTGAGGTTCAATAATTCACTAGAAACACTCAAGGAATTCAATGGAGGCTGTTAAACTGATGATGCCAGTGTATTATAGCTAAAGGATACGGATTAAAGCCAGCCAAGGGAAGTTGCACATAGGGCAGAGTCCAGGAAAAATGACAAACATGGAACTTTTTTTTGTCTTTTCCCCATAGAGACATCGACAACATAGCTTTCCTGGCATCAGTGTGTAACGATATACATGGAATATTGTCAGCTTCATTTAGGGAAGCTCACTTGGGTTTTGTTGTGTAGAACTTTTATAGGGGCTTATTCATGTACTGCCCACATGACTGACCTCTAATTTTTAGTCTCTTTATAAATAGAACTAATGCTGCATGACCCTAAGCCCCATGATAAATCACATTGTTAGATTGTTGGGTGACCAAAGCCCACATGCAAACAAAGACCTCCTATCAGGCATGGCATTCCAAAGACGTAGAGATCACCTCCTAGTAACTAATGATAAAGGCCAGCACTCTTTTTGTGTAAGGTTAATTCTTCACTATACACTAATTCTTTCAGGTAGTAAAATCAGATGAGATCAAAATGACATGAGTTCACAAAAGTGACTACAAAGACCATGAAATGAAATGGCCAGATGAAATGATTCTTTGTGATCTGTACGACTGTTAAAACATCTTCATTCAAGATTACCTTTCCATATTCTAGATACCACTCAACTTACCCCTGTATAAATTCCCTTCTATAGACAATTAGAGTCATATCTCCTGGGCATGCCAGGAGTAGTTTCCTGCTTTGGAACCTCTACTCATGCCACCTTGTTGTAGTATACAGTTGACTTTTGAACAAAATGGGTTTGAACTGTGTGGGTCCATTTATGCACCGATTTTATCTGATACAGTACAGTACTGTAAGTATATTTTTTCTTCCTCATGATTTTCTTAACATTTTCTTTCCTCTTATGTATAACATACAAAATATGTGTTGGTCAACTATTTATGTTTTGGTAAGACTTCCAGTCAATAGTAGGCCATTAGTAGTTAAGTTTGGGGGGAATCAAAAGTTATATGTGGATTTCTGCATGGGGAGTTTGTGCCCCTAATCTCGAGAATGTTCAAGGATCAACTATATTCTCTTGAGATCTTTCTGTTTTGTTGAACCCATCCTGTCTATGGTACCCAACCCAGTCCTCATCTTCTGAGAAAGCCCCTTTCACCAATCAACCCTTCTACAGTCACTTTCTTTGCCGAATTCCCATAGCTAACTTTGCCCACATCATTTATTTGGCTATTAGCTTATGTTTCCTTCCAGTAATATTTGTACCTGTACCTTGTCTTAACAAGATCTTAACCTCTTGCAATTTAGGGATATTATGGCCTGTATCCTATTTTTTTTTTTTTGATCCTGTAAATCCTAGTACAATATCTTGCACATGACAAGTGTTAGATAAATATTTGAATGGTAAACTTTCATACAGACATGTGCAACTAGGAGGGTATTATTCAAATATATGGATTAAAACATCTTATAAAATGATCTAAATTATACTTACACATTTATAAATATGAAATTTATAAATCTAAATTATACTTATAAATTTCTGAGGTAACCATGTTAGTCCAGAAAAATATTGGAATAATTTTTGGCAATTCATTGAAGACATCTGCAAAGGTCAGTAAAACACTGGAAAGTGTCTGGAGAAGTATTGCCGTTCTACTCCCACCCCAGGGCTTTTGCACATGTTTTCCCCTTTGCCTGTAATGCCCTTTCTCTAAATAGTTGAACACTCAGAAAGGCAAAACCACGCTACGTGAAATATCAGCCTTCTCCTCATTCACTACCTATGAACCTTATTTTATTTTTTTTCATTGCTGATAACAGTTGTATCTTCTGCACCTAAAATAGTGCCTGATTCTTAGTAGGTACTGAGAACTAAATACTTGTTGTATACATAAATGAATTTATACTATGCAACAAGTAGAAAGCTTAATATTTTATGTATGTTCAATTTTTATGTCATTTGATTGAAGAAGATGTAAATGAGGGGCACCTGGGTCGCTCAGTCGGTTAAGCGTCTGCCTTTGGCTCAGGTCATGATCCCAGGGTCCTGGGGTCAGCCACTCATCAGGCTCCCTGGTCAGAGGAGAATCTGCTTGACCCTTTTTTCCCCTCCCCTGCTAGTGTTCTCTCACTGTCTCTCTCAAATAAATAAATAAAATCTTAGGGGAAAAAAAGGGGATGTAATTGAGCTCAAAGAGTTTCAAAGAGAAGCATTTAAAGCAATTAAAGGAGTGGTAGAATTTTTCTAAAATTGTTAAAAGTTATTCAGCCAGTAAAAGCAATAACTAGGTATGTACATGGTGAAACTTAATATAGTTATAAAATGTAAAGATTAGGTGAAAATAGGCATTTTTATCAAATGCTAGTCATTAGAGGTGTTCTTTAGTTTTGTGGAAAAATAAAAGAATGTTATTTTTATACAATGGGAGTAAATATGGAGCTCTTAAATTTTTTATTTCAAAGGGTTTAAAGGATTATTTTGATAAAAATCATAATTTTTGAAAATAATACAAAGTTAGAAATGCATCTAACTTTGGAAAGGATCACCATGGAGTTCAGTTCTTGTGCTTCATTCCAACAGAAGTTGCAGAGTTTATCATGCTCATTGAATGAGCTTCCAAGACTGGCAAGTGCCTCCGTTGAGCCTTTATTTTGGGACAATGAGTGCTTAGCAACCCTGGAATGAGGACATATCCATATATGGCCATAGATGCATTTGGTGGGTGTATTTGGAGTCTAAAAGTAACCCCAGGTATTTGTCATAGACAGTCATCTCTGCTCCGACCTAAATTTCATAGGATCTCTGGGAAATCCAGGCTGTGCCCATAGGCTGCAATGCTTCTTAGCCTTCCAGTCCCAAAACAATGCTTTATTCTGTTCGTAGTTCCCATTCCAGTCCTGGCACTTCCTTCAAGATCAAGGTATCTATCATAAATATTGACTGGTTTTAGAGATAACACTTCTTCCCATCCTCTTCCTTCCTCTCCCTTTAGTTCTCATTGTTGCTTCTCTCCCTGAAGAGATTTCTTTCTAGTTGAAGCCAGAATGTGGCTTATATTTTTGATCTTTGTCAGGCTTTGATTCTGAGACATTTGGCAGCATGTGTGTTCAATGCCTGGGGAACAGGTTGCTTACAATATGATTTAGTTAACGTTTATTTCTTTGCTTCCATATTATCCCACTTATGCTAAGGCTCCCCCCCGCCACCTGCATATTCAAGGAATGAAGACTGGCAATGCTCCATTCTTTTTGTGTTACTGTTTCTAGCTCACGATTTCAAGAGCATGTTTGAAACTAGAATGCACTTTCATATTTTCTCCTTTTATCTCTGCCTCTTTGGATTTTTGGCAAGCATCAAGGCAAATAAATCAGACCCACCACTGCAAATCCATCTGCTTTCAGGAACATGTAAGCCGATCAGTTTGTGATGTTTTACCGTAGATCTAGCTCCAACATAAAACTAAAGGAGGATCCCTGTGAAGTAAGAATAGAAGGCACGTTCTAAGGTCAAGTGTTTTTCAGCTCTGAATCATTTATCTGCTGACTGTGAGTAGGTGTGGTCTGCATTGGCATTTTTAATAACACTAAGAAATTGTCATGGTATTTATAAAGTTGAAATAATTCTGTGGTAGATGAAAAGTGAAAATGCAGTTATACTTTGGATTTGACGATAGGGATTATTAAGGAAAGATGCTGTCATAGTTGTAAAAATGTAGCAAATTAAGGTATAGTCAAGGTGTTCATTTATTGACATCACTTTTACATTTCATCTGGTGCTAAGGTCACATGTGAAAACAATCATCTGCAGTAGAATGCCTTTCCAGTTGTTGACAGCCCAGGAATTGTTTTATTAAAAAAATAATAGGCTATGGTCATCCAAACCTGTCTCCCTAATACTTGTTGACACTTGAATGCTGTATTCATTTTTTTCTCGCAACAAACAAGTAAGTGATGATTCTCTTGGAATAGGAATTAAGAGGATTGCAGACATTTCAGGGCATATATATAATACTAGAAGAACAGCTCATATAATACTCTTGATAGCAGGCTGTAAATTGAATCCACTTAAAATGATAAAAAGTTAATCGAGCTACTTATCATACCTCTTAGAGTTGGTTTTAAATTTATTTTCAACAAGCCAAATTATATCCTCTGTTGGAGCATGGATTTTATCACACTAGAGATGATGTCTTTTTTTAAAATAAAGTCTTGTGACTTAGCAGTTTGGAAATTAAAGAAAATCCTTCAAAGGTAAACTAAATAGAAATTTAGTTTCTATGTGGTAGTAGTGTCAGGGGTGTGGGGTGGGGAGGAGGCAAATCTCAACTTTTAAGATTTTCTTCCAGACCTCTCACAGTTACTCTCTGTTTCTGGTCAGAGTCAGCTTTTGCTTGTGGCCCAACCCGACTGCTCCTTAGACAGGATAGATGTTATGAAGGATGTTGCCTACCAGTTACATACTTGGTGTTGATGGTCCAGAAGGAAGGCATGTGAGACAGTGGCGTTTGTCCTCTCCATAACCATGACTTCAGCCCTTCTCTGATTCTCAGAAGCTGAGTTCTGAAGTAGAGATGGACATGGTAGCTACTCTGGCAAATTTAGCTTCTACCATACTCTGTCCTTTCCATCCTTCTCCTGGGTTACGTCTGTCTTTATTTCATGGATATATGCAAAGCTGGGGCCAGAATGTGTATCAGTTGATAAAAACATTGCTTTATGCAAATAATTATTCACTTTTGCTTTTATTCATAGATTAGTAGAAGTAAGGATAATACAGGACACATAAGATACATGAGAGGAAATTCAGAATGGGGTATGTATGTGTTAAAATGTCATCATGCTGGGGCGCCTGGGTGGCACAGCGGTTAAGCGTCTGCCTTCGGCTCAGGGCGTGATCCCGGCGTTATGGGATCGAGCCCCACATCAGGCTTCTCCGCTAGGAGCCTGCTTCTTCCTCTCCCACTCCCCCTGCTTGTGTGCCCTCTCTCACTGGCTGTCTCTATCTCTGTCGAATAAATAAATAAAAATCTTTAAAAATAAAATAAAATAAAATAAAATAAAATAAAATAAAATAAAAAAATGTCATCATGCTGAAAGCTCTATTCATAATGTTCATGATATCCAAAGAAAAACCGTGGTTTGTTTCATTATTTGAAGTGTACACATACAGGGGGCGCCTGGGTGGCTCAGTCGTTAAGCATCTGCCTTCAGCTCAGGGCGTGACCCCGGCGTTCTGGGATTGAGCCCCGCATCAGGCTCCTCCGCTATGAGCCTGCTTCTTCCTCTCCCACTCCCCCTGCTTGTGTTCTCTCTCTCGCTGGCTGTCTCTCTCTCTCTCTGTCAAATAAATAAATAAAATCTTTTAAAAAAAAAATGAAGTCTACACATACAGAAAGATTTCTAAAATACATTTTCACCAAAACATTTAAACAGTTAAATGTGATTCTTAAGGAAAAGGGGGAATAAGAATTGACAATTACTATTTTTATTTGTTTCTTTAATGAATACTCAGTTTATACTAGGCAGTGTGCTAGTAAGTAAGCACTTTACATGCATTATTTTATTCTAAATTACATAAGTTTTGTATTATCATCCCATTTTACAGATGAGAAAACTGAAGTTTAGTGAGATTAAATAATTGGTTTGGGATCCTATACCTATTAAGTAAGAGTAGCCAGAGATAGAACCAATGACTTTGGCTCCAAATCCACTAATCCACCATACTGGACTGAAGATTGAAATGGGAAATGCATCTACTGGGGAGTAAATTGCAGGTCAAGTTGTGAACCTCTCTGGATATTGGTCAAGTAGCTGCCCATGAAGGAGTGACTTCTTTCCTCTCCCCATTCTGATGATAACTGTTAGGATTTAAAGAGACTCTGCTTACGGGAACCTTCCAAGAAAATGACCTCACACCTGTTTTGGTTGTGCTATAAAATGTTTCTAGCCATGTTCGTTTTTTTTCCCCCCAAGGGTTTTCACATGAAACCTTTTAACTACAGATATTTAGATGGTGAAATATTTGGCCTTTTTTTTGGTCCTTCTCTGTTCATTATAAAAATTCACAACTAAAATTGGAATAAGTCTAAACAGAAAATTAATATTGAAGAGAAAAATCATCATTTTCTCTTCCTTTTATAGAGCATTGGCTTTGATTCAAGTATTTGTTGAAAGAGTGAGTGAATTTGGGACTAATCTCCCAAATCTCAGGTCTGGATTCCTGAAATGCATACTGTTCTTACTCTCAGCAGTGCGGGTAATTGGGAGATGTTAGCTTTAGCTTTGAAAACATGATTATTTTCTCTAGTCTAGTACACAGTTTTGTTCATATTAGTCTATTTGTAAGATCCTGGTGTACCTCCTGACCTTCAGTTATGTGAAAGGGGTCAGTGCGCACTATAACAAAACATTTTATTTAGTTTATAAAGTGAAGTTCCAGAAATTGTTTCCTTAGTCAACTGGGAGCAATGTGTTGAGAGAAAACTCTAGAAATACACATGTGTAGAAAGCATTTAAAAGTAATCTTAGGAAGGGAAGGTTCATTAATGTCAGGGAAAGTTGATGATTTTTATTTTCGTTTGATTTTTTGACCATTTATTCTCAGGAACAAATAAAGAAGATTCAAGTATGCATAGAAAAAAATACTCAGTGTTATGCTAAGTTACTTTCTAGAAATTTTTTGATCAATTTCCCTTTCTCTGAATCAGACTGTTGGTACCATTTAAACACAGTGTGATGCCAAATGAGTAGGCAGTTTCTAGGGAATATAGTCCAATGATTCTCTCCCTTAGCATCTTGAAAAGTGTTAAAAGAGTTATCCTGTGAACCACTCAGCACATGTTTACCCCTGAAATAGTTCAGCAGTGGCAGTAGTAACATTTTCATTGGTCATTTTTTCAAATAGCTTATAAGTGGGAGCTATTACTGTGTGGAAAGAGAATCTTTCTATTAGGGAAAACCTGGACAGTGAAAACTTTCTTCAACCTGGTACCAGCTCCCCTATTTAAGGGTCTCCTACTTAGACTCCATACCAGACCATAGCTCTTTACACATTACCTTTATATTCACCTTGTTCTGTGCTCCCACCTCCCCTCAAAATTGTCTTTATCCTTAGAACCTGCATTTGCCTTTATAAATATAAGCTTTCTATGTATTCTCTTACTTAAGGTATGATAATTTTTTTTAAGTTTCATTTTTTATTCAGCTGTAGCATTGCATTCCTCTAAGCCATCAGAATTTCCTCTGGACTGATTTGCAATGTGTTTGGTGTTTGCTAGCAAATTTGGAACATTTCAGTTTGTGTCCTTTCTCCACATGGTATAAGATCTAATTACCACTCAGCATGAAATAGCAGCTGAAATGAAAAAGGCAGCAAGAGAAGGCCCTGGCTTAACTTAGAGCTAATCAACGACTTCCTTCTTACATACTTCTCAGCTGCAGAGAAAAAGGGAGCTAGCACTCATTAAAGTAACTCATGTATTAAACATCTTTTTCCTTCCTTGATTTTAACTGAAATGGGGGATTTGTTTAAATCTTTTTGGAAGCAAGACATTAAACGACACTTTTAATTTGCACTAGTAGTCACCGATGCTTCCTTAAACTGTGCAAAATATTTTCATCATCAGGGTTTCTAAAAGTAGTCCCATCCTATTTTCTTGACATTTAAACAGATAAAACAAACAACATTTATGGGAATCAAATAAGATCAAATGAATGATTAATCACTGTTTGTAAAGCTTAGAATTCTACTCAATTTTGAGCTTTTGGATCCTGAATTTGTCTTAAAAAGAACCTCTAGATTTATTTTTAAAGCCTGTGTCATCTTAATATAGTAGTTTTGGGGCTTTTTATTTTCTGGAGTGAATGAGTTAGGTAATTAACCTACCAGGGGAAACAATTGATATCTTCACTTTTTAAATTACTGTGGTCTGAGTTTTCACTTATCAGATTATCAAAAATTTAAGAAGTTAGATAATATGTGGTGTTGGGCAGGTATGGAAAAACATCTACTCTACCAGTGTTTGGAGTATGTATTGTTACAACACCTCTGGAGGGAAAGTACCTTCATCAAAAATGGAAATGTATATACTCTTTGACCTAGCAATTCCACCTCTAGGAACCTGTTCTTAAACACGTATGTATAAAAATGTTCCTAGGATATTATTTGTAATATAAATAGAAAAATGCAGAAAAGTTATTAATAGGAGAATATTAAACAAATCGTGGTATGTCCACATCCAGATACCTCATTCTTTCTAATAGCTACTGTTAAAGAGAATGAAATACACTTGCATGTATTGATTAGGAATGTTCTGTAAGTTATCCTGTTACATGAAAGGAGCAGATAGTTTTCTTCTATTTGTGGTTCAAAAAGCAGAGGATAACGATGTGTTTATACAACTTCTCTCCCTCACCTCCCCCTCACATAAGCATGCATTCACACATCTATAGAGAGATGGTTGAAGGATACAAAAGAAACTGTTGGTAGCATTTATATCTGGTGAATGGGACTATGGGTCTGGAATGAAAGGCGGGTATTTTTGGTGGGGGGAGTATACTTTTTTGTGCTGTTTGAGTATTTTTTTTTAAGCATGTGTATGTATTATTTTTCAATTAAAAAGAAATTTTAAATTAATGACCAGGTGTATTTTTTTTTTCTTTTTTAGGACTCAGCCCAGGAGAGTGTTATCACTCGAGATATTCATCGTACATTTCCTGCACATGATTACTTTAAAGACACTGGAGGAGATGGCCAGGAATCACTCTACAAGATCTGCAAGGTAGGGCCCTCCACCTCATTTTTTCTAATTTATTTTACAGGACCATATTTTAGGAACCCATCTTAAAAGACTTTTAGATTTTTTTCTGTCTTCATTTCTTATCTGTACTGTGCCCTGTTGATGCTGGACAGCCAAAGTTCCTTGCCAAGAGAGTTCTTGGCTTTGCATGAGAAAGAATTCAAGAACAACGTGTTTAGAGAAAGGGACAAAGATTTATTAAGTCTAGAAGTAAGAGAGGTATTTCACAAAGTAGAGATCTCTCATCCTGGATGAGGAAGAGGACCCTCTTTGCCTCTAATGAACGGTTTTAAGTTTTTAAAAGGAGTTAATGGTATAAGGAGAGGCTTACTCTTTAACTCTGGGTCTATCATTTACATTGGATGCTTAGTTTTTCCATTAGGGTTGTGAAACTACCTACAGGGAGCAATTTGAAGAATGTCAGGCTTTTACTGTTGGACGGAGTAGGGTATTGTGGTTTTCTATGAGCCGGATTTTGTGACTCTTTTTATGACCTGCTGGCTTTTAGGTTAAGGATCAGCCTAAAACCAAAATGACTTTACTTAGGTCAGCTTGTCTCCTGAGTCTGCCTTCCCTCCTGCCTCAGTGATCTCTGCTCAGTACTGAGTCCTGAAGGTAACTTCTCGGCTGCATGTTCCATGGGTCCTCGTTTTAGGGAGGGGGCGCCGTATGGTCTCACCTTGGCTCTACTGCTAAGGAGAAAGGAACAAAAAGTTCTCTCAGGTTACTGTAGTAAAGGCTCAGAGTTGTCCTGATGACTGTCCTTCTGAGAAGATAATGTGGCAGTTGGCTCAATTTTTGGATAGTACATAAGGGTAAGAAAACAATGTGGGGGTGCAGTAAGTTAAGTGTCTGCCTTCAGCTCAGGTCATGATCCCAGGGTGCTGGGATCGAGCCCCACTTCTGGCTCCTTGCTCAGCGGGGAGCCTGCTCCCTCTGCCTCTGCCTGCCGCTCCCCCTGCTTGTGTGCTTACTTTCTCTCTCTCTCTCTGACAAAGAAATAAAATTAAAAAAAAAAAAATTTTTTTTTAAAGAAAACAGTGTGGTTTTTAAATACTAGCAAGTTCTCTGATATTATTGGTATACTCTAACTTACGTCACATGAGACATCTTCATGCAGTTTTTATGTCCCATTTTAAAATCTTTTTCCTCATTATTAATAAGCCTGGCAGAAAACTTTTTCCTGATTTTTAGTAAATATGTGCTATGTGGATATAAAAGATTATGTTTTTGTTAATGGAGAATAGTCATCAGATTATTGATTTTTCAAGGCTATATCAGAAATGCAAAATGCCTTTTTAAATCATTAGCTATAGTTAACTCATATTGTCAATGCTAATTGAGGCCAAAAGCTAAAAATTACAAAGTCCATTAAACAGAGTTTTGCTGTTTATCTTTAAATTTAAGATGCCTTATGAAATGTGGTAGGTAACTCAGCATCGTCCTCACCCCACATTACAGTAAAGATTATTACTAACAATGAACTACACAAAAATCTTGTAATAATATGGAAAAAAGCAAATACCATGGTTAATTTGTAAGTCATGTAATCAGTTCTTGAATCACCAAATTTATCCTTTTATTGAGTTGCAGAATTTGCCAGTAGGTATTCAGAAGTACATATCAGTATCATTTTATATTTACTGATTTTTTAATATTACTTATAAAAGTACTTCCCCGCTTGTGCTAACCAAGTAGGACTGATGCTTCATTCTACAAATGGCATAGCTTTCATTAAAATCCTTCTTGCATGTTTGCGGTTTAGCCCTCTGCCCACTCCTCTATTTTATCTTTTCTTTTCTTTTCTTTTCTTTTTTCTTTTCTTTTTTTTTCTTTCTTTCCTTTTTTTCCTTCTATCTTGATGTAGCTGTTTGGAGGATTTTAAACACTGATCAGAAATCGTTTTATATGGATGTATCATTCAGAGCTAGAAATGCATAAATAACTTAAAATGTAAGAGTGTACTGACTTCTGGGAAGTAATACATCATCTAGTTTTTAAAAATGCCAGAAACCATTGAATACCACTACAAATGTATAACATATTCATTATATGAGTATAAAAGGCAAAAGCAATTATTAAAAATTTTTTCTACCAATTTTGAAGTTCTGTAAGCTAATTAGCTTCTGTCTTGTGTAGGAATGATGTCAAAATATATGTAGTTTCTAAGTTTATGGGGAAAGGTCTGACTTAACAATACATGGGGGAACATTTCCTCTTAGCACTCAGCATATTTTCAGCCAATCAGTAACTTTTCCTTCAGTTTTTCTCTGGTTGATACTAGATAGTTTTTCACATAACTAAAACAGATGGTTTTATGTGCTTGCAGCCTCTGACTTATAATTTTGCTCTCTTGTAGTAAAAACAGTATTTCCCTCATTATACAATATTTACAGGAGAAATATCTGAACCATTACCAAACACAAAGATAAAATTTAAATAGTTGGTACATTTAAGTAGTTGCTATCTTTGATATTGCAGAGAATAATTCAACCTTGAATTCATTAGACAGTATTCATTAGTACATTCACACAGCTCATGTAGCCGTGTTAGATTATCAGTGTATATTTGCAACATGATTAGATGGTTTTAAAGCTCTTTTTGAGTAAAGAATATTGCAATAATGTAGCTCTAAGATACCTATGACTGCTGAATATTTTAAATTACACTAAATTTTGTAAAAATGTGGAAAACAAAAGAATTATATTAAAAGCGTTTCGGAATTCAAGATAGTAAAAAAAAGTTGCTAAAGCTTGTAATGTTGTACTAAAATATATATTGCCTAAACATGATTTTACAACACCCTTTGATAATGGGGGAGAGGAGAAATGAATATATCAGAATATGTTGGAGAAACCAAAATTTGCTGTGTTCCTAAGTGACATATAATTCCTTCTCTTCTTGATCTGTTATTTAGGGGTTTACTGCTCATGCAGGGAAACCTCAGGTGGTAGTGGTAACTCACAAGTAATACTCAACCGATGAGTACTTTAGAATCTACTATCTTCTCAAGTTTGTGTATATACTTTCCTTTGCTTTTTCTGTCCAATTTGAGCTGTAGTCTTTCTTTTTAGGACTTTCATCCCATATCCCCAAAAGTTGCTGTATGTAAAAAAGCCATTGAATGTGGTCTACCTGTTCTATCATTTTTATCTCTAGAATCATATCCAACATCATACCTCACACTCTCAGCAATATACCTTTGAGTTTCTATCCTGGATACCTTGCAGTATCCTGAAACATTAATAATACATTGATTTAAAAAGGCTTCTTCTTTATCAGTTCTTTTTTTTTTCCCTTAATCTTTTTCTTGTCTTACTGCAGTGGCCAAAACCTCCATTTAAGTGTTAAAATAAAGCAATCATAGTGGACATCCTTGTCTTGCTCCTGATTATAAAAGAAATGCATCTAATGATTTACCACTAAGAATGATATATCTTATTCACATCAGCAGCACACTTACAGACCTTTTTTTATGCAGTGCCTTCCATGTGTTATAATAATTTCAAATTTACAAAGTACTTTCACATATATCACCTCATTTATTTCTGACAACTTCTTATCAGTTGAGCCTATACTAGAAATATAATATGCTGGGCTCTTAAATTGAGACAGAAATTATTAAGAGAATTTCAATTATAATAAGTGTGGAAATCAATTTTGGTTTCAAGGATACGGAAGTCTGACTTTGTAGTTGAAAAGTTTTCTGTGGCTCTGGTGAGATGAGAAATGTTCTGAACTGTCAGATTAGAGGGAAGACTGTTAAAAACTTGCTGTCATGTTTTAATGGCCCTGTCAATTTCCGTTTTTGCCTCTTAATATCTTTTTCAGAGTAGGAGGAAATTGAAATGGTTCAAAGATCCTTGTGTTGTCATAAATTTATGTGTGGAAGTTAAACTGAAAGTATAATAGAATCCGTGGGATTCTGAAAATGAAAAGTTTAGGGTTCTCATACCTCTCACCATCCTTCCCTTCCTCCATCCTTCCTTCTTGTCTTTTCTATTAGTCAAGTCAATAACATTTTAAAATAGTGTCCTTGAAAAGAGGGGAAAAAATACTAGCTCCCCAAGTATCTTTAGCACTTTCTAGTTTAAATATGATATAAAATCTATTTTGAGTTGGGAGACAGGTTGGCACAGTTTAAAGGACTGAACATCAGGAAATCTGGTTCTTGATTCTTTTCTTAAGCAGACCTAAGACTATGGGAAAATCACTTTTTGGATTTCCTCCTCATTAAGGCTTTGGGGTCTGATATGATTATTCTGATTTCCAGTTTCAATTCACAGTGATTCTAAGTATTTAATTTTTTTTTCTTAAAATATAACAGATGAGTACAGAATTTAACAATTCCTATGTCAGGAAGAAATATATATAAAATAAAGTATAGCTCTGTCTCTCAACATCAGAGCTATAAGTGAGTGTGATTTAACACTGAAGACTTCACCTGGCTTTCTATTGTGTTTTGGTGTGTGTTTCATGCACGCATGAAATGGAATATATTTAGTGATTTACTTTGAGGTACACATCTCTTTAAAGACCTAAGACCAGTCAGTCATAGTGATCAGTTAAAATATTATTCACAACAGTATAGATTGAAGAGATTCTTGGTGTGCAATTTAATTTGAGGCATATTGCCTTTTCTAATTTTCTAATTAGAGCAACTGTTTTCTGAAAAAGAGTCTACTGCTGTGAATTGAATGGGAGGGATTGAATATATTACAGAGAGATCAATACCTTTGTTCATCTGGGTTAATAATTTGATCATATAATGCTTTGTGAAAAGACAAAGATAAACTTAATCCTTTTATCAAATATTCTCAAAACAAGATTGGTTTTAATATAAGAACTAAAATATTTCAGGTACTATTTTGTTACTAATAATGAATGGCCCACTGCATGATTTTGAAGAATGCAAATAATCACTGACTTTTATAAAGTTAGATATAATTATATATTATTCATATTGTTTTCTAGAGTTAGGAGGTCTTGGTGGTTATAGGGATGAATTATTTTTCACTGAGTTGATTATATTTTCAATTAAGTTTCTATTTGACTACCTGTAATACAGCTCTCTTCCTTGGGATGCCTGAATGATTCCCTGTTTGAATGACAGCATTTACCAAATACATTATAGGCCACTATTCTTTACAAAGTCCAATTTGCTCAAGAGCATTAGCAAGTAGTAGGACTCCTCCTGCTCACATCCTTGAAATCTGATTGGCCCCAAAATAGGGGCTCATTGGTATGGAATGATTGGTGTTCCTGGATCAAAATGCACCCAAAAGGATTTCCTGTAGAGCTGTACTTTGGGGTAATTAGACAGCCCTTGGATAATCAAGCAGGCCTTTTCTATTCTCTGTGTACCTCCTTTCTCCCTTGGGTTTCTGGCATTCTTCTTTGAATCACAGCAGCCTTCTAAAGTAGACCCAAATAGGGTGCTGCTAAGGAACCCTTCGCATCCCTAGGGTCACTGGGCTTTGCCAGCACATCGTAATGAACAGTGAATTAAGTGGTTTCAGAAGAGCTTGAGGCTGGCAGAGTATTCTCATACAAATTAGTTTCCTTAAGGAAAAATTAATTCTTTTAGGTCATACAGGAAGGCTTGGAGAACCTTCCTAAAATTCATATGAGGATCAACATCATAAAGAATGATATCTTGCCATTTGCAACAATGTGGATGGACCTTGAGAGCATCATGTTAAGTGAAATAAGTTAGAGAAAGACAAATACCATATGATCCCATTTATATGTGGATTCTAAAAACAAATAAAAGTAAAACAAGCTCATAGATACAGAGAACAAATTAATGGTTGTCAGAGGTGGGAGGTGGGCAAAGTGTATGAAGGAAGTCAAAAGGTGCAAACTTCCAGTTATAAGTAAATCATGAGGGTGCCGTATACAGTAAGGTGGCTATAATCAATAATACTGTATTGCATATTTGAAAGTTCTTAGGAAAGTAGATCTTAAAAACTCTCCTCACAAGAAAGAAAAATTGTAGCTGTATGGTGACAAATGTAAACTAGGCTTAATATGGTGATCATTTTGTAATATATACAAATATCAAATAATTATATTGTGTACCTGATAGTAATGTTACATATCAATTATATACTTCAATAAAAATAAGCAAACAAAATATCTGCACTTCAAAAAAATTGAATTAGTGACAGGTAAAAAAGATTAGAAAATGCTTTTCATGTACTTTTGATTGGGTACAAGAGAATCAAAGGAACCCTGCTATTCTTTATTGTTTTATCATTTCATAAATCAAATAGATTTTCTTTCCAATTAAGTTCTGTATGTTAAAAAAAGGATATCAAACATTTATATCACCGCAAAAAGTTCCCTAATCCCCCTTCACAGTAAATCCCATCTATGCCTGACCTCAGGCAACCATTTATCTTCTTTCTGCCATTACAGTTTCCATTTTTCTATAATTTAATATAAATAGATCATATAATGTACACTTCCGGTTTCTCTCATGCAGCGTAATGCTTCTGAGATACATCCGTGTAGTTGAGTGTTCTGGTAGTACATTCTTTTTTATTCCTAGGTACCATTCCATTGTAACCCCACCAATTTTGATGCCATATTTTATTACTAGTTAGTTTTAAATTTTTTTTTAATATCTATGGTGGTATCTTTAACCCATTACATTTGGTGATTTTTAGTTATTTTTTGGTATTGATTTCTGTCTTAATTTTAGTATGGTCAAAGAACATGCTCTCTATGATTTCAACACTTCTGAGATTTTTTGACTTGCTTTCTGATCTAAGTATGTTTTAATTTGGTATTATTAGATAACTCAGTAATCATACTTTCCTAATCTTCTTTATAGCTTTTTTCCTCCTGGTCTGTCAGTTACTGATGAAATTATGCTAGCATTCCCAACAATGAATTTGGACTTGTCTGTTATTCCTTTTAGTTCTCTCAAGTTTTGCTTTATGTATTTTGAAGCTATGTTATTAAGTGCTTACAAATTTAGTGTTGTTATGTCTTCAGATTGAATAACCTTATTATCATTATACAATGTCTTTCTTATTGCTGATATGTACTTTGTATTTTGATATAAGTATGACCAAATTAACTTTATTTTGCATTGTATAATTTTTAATATCCTTTTACTTTCAGTTGAGCTCTTATATTTAAGGGGTCTCTCCTTTAAGCATTTTACAATTGAGCTTTGTTATTTTAACTAGCTCTACAATTTTTTTAATTGGGGTATTGAGTATATATATTTTAAAGATTTTATTTATTTATTTGACAGAGATAGAGACAGCCAGCGAGAGAGGGAGCACAAGCAGGGGGAGTGGGAGAGGAAGAAGCAGGCTCATAGAGGAGGAGCCTGATGTGGGGCTTGATCCCATAACACCAGGATCACGCCCTGAGCCAAAGGCAGACGCTTAACCGCTTTGCCACCCAGGTGCCCCTGAGTATATTTTTAATAAACTTCTTAACATATTTAATTTTAAACTTAATGTCTCACTATTTTTTTCTGTGTGTCTCATCTGTTTGTTTTTCCCTCGTTTTTCACTTTATACTCTGTAACTACTGTATAGTTTGTATACTTTTAGCAGTTACTGTAGGGATCACAACAGACATTCTTAGCTTATTAGAATCCACCTTAGGTGAGTACTTTGACCATTTCTATACAATTCAAGAACCTTATATTTCTTTAATTCCATATATTACTTTTTTGTTCATTGTCCTATTATCAGGTATTAATTCTGTACATATATCAATAGCCCCCCCCCCCCGCACACACAGGGTATTATTTTTTGTTCTTTTAACCATCCATATTCTTTTAGACTTACCTGGTTTCTCCTGCATTGCTTGTTTCCATCTGGGTTTGTTTTCCTTCTTCTTGAAGACATTTTTAATATTCTTTAGTAAAAATCTGCTAGTGAAAATTATTTCATTTTTTTATTTGTCTGAGGTTCTTGTCATTTTGTCTTTATTTTGGAAAGATTTTCATTTGTTATGAAGTTCTAGATTGGCGGGGGGTTTTGCTAGCATTTTAAAGATTTTATTCTATTGTCTTCAGGCTTCCATCATTTCTGTTGAAAGATGACTGTCAGTCTTATGGTTTCTTTAAAGGTAATGCCTTTTTTTCTCTGCTTTAAAAGTTTTTAAATTTATTTTTGGTGTTTCAACAGTTCTTCTATAAGGTGCCCTAGTTCTTTATATATGTACTGCTTGGAGTTTGTTATCGAATCTGTAGCTTGACATAGTTTGTCACTTTTAGAAAATGCTCAGCCAGTGTCTCTCCAAATACTATTTTGCCTTGCTCCTTTATTCTGGACTTCCAAGTATTCATATTTTACTATGTCACTTCTGTCTATTATTCTATTCTATATGTTCCCATCCTTCTTTTGTGTCTTCATCTGGATATTTTTTACTAATCCTCTCACCAATCTATTGCTGTCTTAATTTTGGTTGTTTTATTTTTCAGTTCCAGAATTTTTATTTGATCCTCCTTAAAAATAAATTCCAGTTCCTTTGTGAAATTTTTTCCTATTTTCTTAAATAGATTAATCATAGATATTTTATTTTAAAGTCCAAGTCTGATAAAGTCTAATATCTGTTCACCTGTTCATATATTCCTATTGTCTCTTGACTTTTATTTTCTCATATTTTCTTTCATGATTGATCATTTTTAATGGAAATCTGGATCTTGTGTATGAAAAATTTTATAAAGACTTTGAATGATTTTACTCCAGAGGAGATTGTGTTTTTCTAGTAGGAAAATATATATACACATATACATACATACATACATATATATACATATATATATATATGTGTGTGTGTGTGTGTGTGTGTGTATAGTGAATCCCTTTGGCCCAGTGTTGACTATTTTTTGCTTCATGGGTAAGGCCCTTCCAGCATTTCAGCTAAAAGCCTGAGTTATTTATTAGAGATCTCCCTCTTTGGTAGGCTCTACACCTTACTTTCTGTATACCACTAAAATCTCTGCTTAGTTATTTTTAATATTCTTGCATAATATTCTTGCATAATAATTATTCTTGCATAATATTCACTTTTTCCAAAATTTCCCTTTCAATGAAATATTATTTTGCTCTTGTGAGGAAACTTGAGAGATCAAATTCTCACGTTTCCTTCAAACTTTTTGTTAGACAAGTTGTTGATTAATAGTTTCAGATTTTCTGGAGGAGAGGGGAGATTTTCCTGATTCTATTATTTACAGTGGGGTAAAGAGAGTACTAGATTAGCATACTGATAAATCTTAATCTCTCCGAGCAAGAGTTTCATTTAGTTTCCCTGCCCTTAAATCACTCATTTTCCATTTTTTACTTTAGGCAAATTGTCTAATTCTGCTTCATTGCCAAGGACAGTTATGTTTATAGCCATTCAGAACAGCAAATGCATGCTCATACATATACATACACATATAAAAGAAATCTTAGCAACTTAAAGTTGAAAAGCTTCGGAGTGTGTGTGTGTGTGTGTGTGTGTGTGTGTGTATTCAGAGATTAACTTCATGCTAAGCTTTTGCTTATAACATTTCAAAAATATTTTTTATATTTGTTAGTATCACTAAATCATACATGAGGGACTATTTTGAGATTTTATTTTTTATTTTTTTGTCCTTTTTAATATGCATGTTAATAGGATAGACTTTCTATGAGTCAGAGCTCAACTGAGAAGATATGATGTTATTTTAAATATGAATTTTCTTCTGAAACTGTAACAATGAAAAGGTCAGGTTTGTGAAGCTGGAGTCCTGGAAGGAGAACGAGTGATTTGTAATGCTCTTGAAAGTGTCTGAAGAGATTTTTAAAATTTCTTTATGTGCTCGTCCCATAGAGCTTTTTGAAATAGCTTTGTAGTTTCTGTAGAACCTGTAGTCTTTCAACTGAAAGGCTAATTGAAGCCATCACACCATTACTAGAATAAAGAAGAGAAAGGGTGGGATTATGAGGATGATAAAAATGTATAAAATTAGAATACAGGGATTGGTGTGTGTCCTAAGGGTTTGATTATAGCCACTCTTTTTCAAAAACAACACTACCCTTTGAGAAAAGAAGAAAAGTAAGATTATTTTTAAAATAGAAAAGGAAAAACAAAACTAACCTGTGAAGACATAACACAAGGAGCCTTCAAATAAAATGCTACTCATGGTGTCCTGAATTTATGATTTTTCTCAAAATAGAGATCTATTTCTGTAGCAGATTCAAATGCCTTAAACATCCCATACAATAAACACACAGTTATTCCTGAATGGATTAGTTATAGGATTATGGGGACTTATTTCCTGTTTACTAATTGTTATCCAGTTGGCAGTATCTTTACAACTTTGAAACCTCCTCCTTAACCAGACCTTTTCCTGCATCTTTTAAAGACCAAGGAAGGGTGTGAATCTGAATTGCTTTCCTCCTCCTTCCCATCTGTCCAAATCTTACTAGCCCACTTCCCTTGTGAAGCTTGTTCTGCCCACTTCTACCCACAGTGATTTATAGATTAAAAATACTCTATAAAGTTTAGATGATTATATTATGGATTATGTTTGAACATTATCTGATTAATTTCACTAAAGTCTTTTCTTCTAGTTTGTTCAGTCTTTGAAGGGAAAGGCGCTCTTTGATGTTTTCTCTCTCTTTGTTTTAGAGAGCAGAGTGCAGTACTGGCTACATGATGTAATATAATTAACTGTACTGTTTTGACTTGATGAAACTGTGTTACTCCAGGTCCTCTAAGAGGCCTATCACCAAAACAGTTTTAAATGTGTAAGCAATCTATTAGGGGAGATGCCTATAAGAGAAAATGGAGAAGAAGCTGGGGGAGCCATTGGACTACAATGTTAGTCTGACCTCAAGAGAATGAGAGGAAGAAAGATTAGGTAGAAGTGTCTTAGACTGTAGTGCACTTCTAAGGAAAGTTTGGCAAGGCTAATGGGAGTCGTTGGCCAAAGTTGTCTGTGAGGTCCCACTTCTCTCAGAAGCTGGCCTGCGTTAATATTTTGTTGTGCTCAGTCCTTGCCTTGGAGTATCCCCATTGGAAGTGTGACATTGGTGCAAATGTAGAGATGGATTTCATGGGGCGCCTGGGTGGCTCAGTCATTAAGCATCTGCCTTCAGCTCAGGGCGTGATCCCAGGGTGCTGGGATCGAGCCCCGCATCAGGCTCCTCTGCTGGGAGCCTGCTTCTTCCTCTCCCACTCCCCCTGCTTGTGTTCCCTCTCTCGCTGGCTGTCTCTCTCTCTGTCAAATAAATAAAAAAAATCTTTTAAAAAAAAATGTAGAGATGGATTTCAGAACTTAGCAGTTGGGACCTTTGGTCAATTATGTTTTCTGTGGTTGGAGATCTGAGAGGTGCATTGTTTACAGTCATCACACTGATATTTTAGGTGAAAATGGAATATATATAAACTCTAAAGGAGGTATTTCTATAATTTTTTCTTCTAGAAAATAATTGTATTTATAAAAATTATTCAACCTAAGCTCTTTAAAGAACAGGTATGTTGCTTTTCTTCATTTTGTAGAGTTCCTTCTTGATGTCCTTTATGTACTATTAAAAAAAAAAATCACAACTCCAAGGATGTAAGCTAAACACTCTGGGTAATTTCCTATAATCACACAGTAGTTTACTTATGATAGGGACATTAATTTTTTTTAAGGATATGATAGTCTAGTTATTTTATATTTCCTTTTTTTAAAACAACGAGTATATCAGTTCACTTTTAAATTGTTGCCAAGGCCCTTTTTTCCCAAGTGTTTTATAAAAGGAAACTTACATCCAGGAATTTTGCCAGCTATGTTAGATAAGAAAATTGCTTTGTGAGTGAATATTTGTGAGTACATCTAGCTTTCTACGTTTATAGTCAACAGAGTTTAGATTATTTCATATCAGGGAATCTATTTTTAGAGCTTATGTTAATACTTTTTGCCAGCATATAGGACAAACTTAATAACCTTTTTTTAAGTCCCAATTCTTTATTATTAGAATCAACAGACAGGGGCGCCTGGGTGGCTCAGTCATTAAGCGTCTGCCTTCGGCTCAGGGCGTGATCCCAGAGTCCTGGGATCGAGCCCCACATCAGGCTCCTCCGCTGGGAGTCTGCTTCTTCCTCTCCCACTCCCCCTGCTTGTGTTCCCTCTCTCTCTGGCTGTCTCTCTCTCTGTTAAATAAATAAATAAAATCTTTAAAAAAAAATCAACAGACAAAATTATTCTGTCAAGTTTATTTATATATGTATGTATATTTCCATATTTCCATGTATTTTTTAAAGAACATCAAACTTACAGGAAAGTTGCAAGTACATAATTTTGTTCTCCTATACTGTTTGAGACTGATTTGCCAACATGATGCTGCATCACCCCCAAATACTTTAGGGTGTTTTCTAACAAGAAAGAATATTCCCTTGCATAACTGTAATAAAACACCCAAATCAAAAAGTAACATTGATGTATTGCTACTGCCCAAGCCTTAGCCTTCATTCAGATTTCACTGGTTGTCCACATAATGTCCTTTATATAAAAAGGACCTAGCTCAAAAATCACACATTTCATTTTGTTGACATGTCTCCTTGATTTCCTTTTATCTGAAATAGTTTCTCACTCCTTCCTTCACTTTCTTGACCTTGGTACTTTCGAAGATGACAGCCCAGTCATTTTTTGGAATGTCCCTCAATTGGGGTTTGTCTGATGTTTCCTTATGTTTGGATTCAGGTTATACATTTTTTGCCGGAGTAACACAAAAGGAATGATCTCTTCTTATCTCTTCCTCTCACGTAGCACACAGCTTTAATTTTTCCCATTATTGACAATGATCACTTTGATCACATAAGTAAGGTGTTGTTTACCAGATTTCTCCACTGTGAAGTTTCTCTTCTCCTTCGTAATTAAGAAGTACTTTGTGTGAGATAATTTGTAACTAAAAGCTATACCTTCCATGGGGCACCTGGGTGACTCAGTCGGTTAAGCATCTGCCTTCATCTCAGGTCATGATACTAGGACCCTGGGATCAAGCCCCGGGTCAGGCTCACTGCTCAGTGGGGATTCTGCTTCTCCCTCTCTGTCTGTCCCTCCCCCTGTTCATGCGCACGCATGCTCTCTCTCTCTCTCTCATATAAATAAATAAAATCTTTAAAATATATATATACCTTCGTCATCAGACTTTGCATTTATGTATATATATGTATGTATTATCATATTCAAAGGGACTCATGAATTCTCATTTTATTCAGTTTAATTTCTCTCTTACTATAATTATTTCTTTTGGTGCTCAGATTGTTCTCAGTTGGGACAGTGGGAGACCTTCAAGCTGACCCTTCATTGGGTCATACTTGATCATTCATTTGGCATACCCTGTCATTTTCTGAGCACTGCCTTTCTTTCTGGCTCAAAAAGAGGTTCCAGGCTTATTTCTTTGCCCCCAAACTAGAATTAGCTATTTCTGTAAGGAGCCTTGCTTTCTTTAGTTAAAAATGATAGAAAATCAATATCTGTGTGTTAGGTGTGTTCATTGCTAAAAGGATGTCATTAATCCAAGTAATCTCAGTGGAGAGAGCTAAGGAATATATATAACATATGAGCATATGTACAGATGCATGTATGCATACAAACATACATTTTCTTCCATATTTTTAAATTTTTTAAAATATTTATTTATTTATTTTAGAAAGTGAGCATGTGAGCAGGGGGAGGGGCAGAGGGAGAGAGAGAATCTCCAGTAGACTCCCCATGGAGCCCAACGTGGGCCTCTAACTAACAATCCTGAGATCAGAACCTGAGCCAAAATCAAGAGCTGGATGCTGGGGCGCCTGGGTGGTGCAGTCATTAAGCGTCTGCCTTCGGTTCAGGGCATGATCCTGGCGTTATGGGATCGAGCCCCACATCAGGATCCTCTGCTGTGAGCCTGCTTCTTCCTCTCCTACTCCCCCTGCCTGTGTTCCCTCTCTCACTGGCTGTCTCTATCTCTGTCAAATAAATAAATAAAATCTTTAAAAAAAAAAAAAAAGAGTTGGATGCTTAACCAACTGAGCCACTCAGGTGCCCCTTTCTTATTTTTTAATGAGATATAATTCACATACCATAAAATGCATCCCTTTAAATAAGTATACTTTTAGTGGTTTCTAATATATTCATGAAGCTATGCAACCATCATCACTATTTAATTCTAGGACATCCACTCTAAAAAAGAAACTCTATATCCATTAGAAGTCACTTTGCAGCATCCCTATTCTCAGCCCGTGGCAATCATTAATCCACTTTCTGTTTCTGTGGATTTGCCAGGTTTTGTTGTTTTTATTGTAGTAGTTTGGTTGGTAACTTTTGTGAACTAATTATATAAAGTCTGTATTGTCATATGTGGTCACTGAAGTCTCCACTTGGTGGTTAGCTGATGACTGGACAGAGATTTGCTTAAATTCCCTAGAACTAGTAACTTTCCCACTGTTTATCAAGGGGCTCTGTATATGTGTTTGGCACACTTTCATTACTCACCCAACCAGGTGACAACTCTATGGTTCCTTCACTTCCTGCTTATGCAGAGCCTCAGTGTTAGCCAGAGATGAGAGCTTAGAGCCTACTTACGCCTTTTCTGAGCTTACCCAAAGCCTTGGGCATCTGTACAACCTTACACAGGGGCATGGCCCTCTAGATTCTCAGAAATACATCTCAGTTTTTCAAAGCCCTTATGGGTATCTCATTCTTTAGTTTTTCCTTTTAAACCTTTTGGTGAGTCTGCTGTCTGCTCCAACTTTTATCTCCCATCTCAAGGCGGTCATAAAATTGTTTAATTGTTTAATCACTTGAATTGTTTTTGACAAATGCCCTGGGGAAAAAGCTTTTCATACTGAGTGAGCCTTGCACGTGGTCTTTGGGGATCCACCATACAGGTCGGATAATGGTAGTTCTCTGCAAATGATTCTTTGCAGGAGATCTAGCCCGTTTTGCTCCTTCTGATGGTTGCTAGCCTGCTTGTTTTCACTGCAGATGCACAGTATTAGTTTTCAAGGTCATCATGGAGATGCAGAGAAAGGAATAGAACTATGGGAAGTTAAAAATGCCACGAAGTTCCCTGTTTTTACAGATGTTCAGTTGTTTTCCTATAATAAATGTTCCTCGGACTGCTGCAAACCTTAGGTCAATTCCCAGAGTACTGAAAAAGCTGATTGTAACAATTTTTTTTATTTTTCCTGCTGTTATGGAGGAGCACATTTTTGGAGATCTGTACTCTGCCTTTCTTGCTGATGTCACTGCCCATATTTGTTTTTATATCTTTTTATATATGTTGAAAAGCATGGATTTATAGGAATCCTCTCAATTTTAATTAAACATCAGCAAGTTTTATTGTTCTTTTCCCTGTATTTGTTAACTCACTTCTCTGACAATGAAAAACTTAGCTCCCATTATTTTTGATGTATTTATTCATTTGATCAATATCCCTGTAAGTAACCTGTTTCCTATTGCTGTTGCCTCTACTCTCTTGCACAGATGTCCTCCTTACAGTGGTCCGGCTCTAACATCTCATGTGTGTCACTCCACTGATACCTACCTCGTTCTTGGTCATCCACTTCCCCACATGCATGGCCTCATCTGGCTAGGGTATGATACCCCATGCCAGACCACCCCTCTGTGTCACATTTATCTTACTCTGCCTGATGGCTTCAGGAAGGGAGTGGGAAGTTTAATTACTTTTTAATGATGAATTTTATTATCCTTTCTGTCCTTTTTGAGTTATACTTGTCAGGGTTTGTAAAGATGTCTTAGACTTACATTGGAATATCTGGCCTTCAAAAAGTGAAAAAAAAAGGTATAAGTTATATCTCTAAACAAATTAGCGGGGGAATTTTGCGGGGGGCATGTATGGAAACCCAGTCATTCTTAAGAAGTCAAAGAGCTCAAGAGTCCGTAAGCATTTTAGCGGTGAGTGAGACCTCATTCAGACAGCTCCATACTCATCCTGATGATGGCTCAAATGGGATATTTGGAAGAAGGACACTGTAGTCTCCTTGACATCAGCCTGTGATCGATACTATCATTTAGCACTTCACTATGTGCATAGCACTGTGTTTAATCCTCAAGTAAGTTTATATGGTGGTTTCTGTTATTACCTTTGTGTAACAGATAGAGATAATCCTGCTGTCCTTTATCACAGAGGTCCTCAAAAGATTTGTCTATACTTGCTGTAACTAGTTCCTCTCCTCCAACTATTTCCTAAACTCATTTCAGTCAGGATCTCACCTGTATTACTGCATTAAAAATGATCTTGTCAGAAAACAAACATATTCCAAATCATGAAATACCGTCATCTCAGTTAATAGTAACTCCGTTCTTTCAGTTGCACAGGCTAGAAACCTTGAGTCATTTTTGACTCTCCTTTCTTTCTCTTGCACTACAAGTTGAGAAAGTGTTAGCTATCACTAGGAGCAGTGGTCCTGGGATGTCAGCCCACTGCATAGTTTGCAAATGTTGGAATTCCTAAGAAGGACGCAGCTCAGACTGGCACTGGATTGAACAGTGTTTAACTCTGATAGAAAAAAAGACAGAGCAAGATCAGCTTCAGCAGGGAGCATCAGTCCCCTAAGATGACTGTCGCAGGGAGATGGTCTGCATGCACCTCTCTTATACTGTAGAGGAAGGATTCTGTTCTCTCCTCTCAGGGAATATGGATACCAGTGGGGCTGGCCGGGTGCCATATGACACATGCACTTACAAAGAAGTACACATTGAGCCTGGAACCAGGGAAGATATTCCCAAACAACGTGGTAAGCTCAGCACAGACTGTAAGGGCTCCTCACCTCCATGTGAGAAAATGTTCCAGGACTGCAGCATACTCTTTTGCAACCATGCAAAGGTAAAAAGCTATGCAGGACCACCTTTCACAGTTCCACACTTCTAATCCGTTAGGAAATCTTATTGGCTGTACTCTCAAAATATATCCAGAATCTGACCATTGCTCATTACTTTCACTGCAGCCACCCTGGTCTAAGCTACAATTATCTACCTAGTCTTTCTGTTTCATTCACTGAAAAAGCCTAAGTCCTTATAGTAGGTTATAAGGCAGTAAACTTCATGTATTACTATTCTCTCCATCGTGAATTCTGTCCCAGTCATACACATGCCCATCTTGCCCCCTCCCTCATCAGAGCACTTGCACGATTCCCTCTGCTTGGGACACTTCTCGCAGAGATCTCCACGGCTTGCTCTTTTGCCTCTCTTGAGTCTTTGCTCCAGTGTTACTCTCTCAGTACTGCCTGCCCTAACTACCCTCTTAAATTTGCAATCTCCTCTGGGTCCAGCACTTCTTAGACCTTTCCCCTGTGTTACTTTTTGCCATTGCATTTATTGTCTTCAAACTTACTTACTTGCTTGCTTACTTACTGTCTTTTTCCACTAAAAGATAAGCTTTATGAGAGTAGATTTTTTATCCATTTTGTTCACTGGCTTAGACCAGTCTTTCACAAAGACTCAATAAATATCTGTTGCCTCAAAGTGTTTGAAACTTAGGGATGTTAACTAATTGTGTTAAGAGAGGCAGAGGTGGAATTTGAAATATTTGGCATTCAGATCCACTATTAGAAAACTTTTCAGTAAATTTTTTAACAATGATTTTAGAGTACTTTACTGTTAACAAGTTGCTGTCCTCGGCCCTATGGCTAGGGGCCAATTTTATAGTTTGGAGGCTGATCTGAGAGCCTCATAACCATATTGCTTTTATGGGACAACATATGCCAAGTGTCAAAGAAAATACTGGTAAATGAACTGTTGATCACTGTGACCTATCACTATTGAATTCTAAAGGAATAGGAAGAGGTGTCATTCATAATGATTCTAAAGGCTTGGAGGAAGAGAATATTCGGTGCTGAAACTTTTTTAGAATATCAATTTAGAATTGTGGTGTGGGACTACATCTACATTACTTTTTCATTTACTTGATCTATCTAATGTTTGTGGCCCTTCTTAAAACTAATAATTCATTATTCTAATCAAACAATTTTGATTTTATTAATTAAAAACACTTTGTATTTATTTGCTTTTTGTAGGCTAATTCAGAAATAAATGATTTCAACTTAATTCTGGATATGTATAGACATATACATATATCTCAAAGACATATTTATATATCTCTAAGAAGATATATAGATAGGGATGCCTGGGTGGCTAAGTCCATCAAGTGTCCAAATCTTGATTTTGGCTCAGGTCATGATCTCAGGGTTGTGAGTTTGAGGCCCGTGTTGGGCACCGTGCTCATTGGGGAGTCTACTTGAGATTCTCTTTCCTTCTCCCTCTGCCCCTCCCCCCTACCTCTCACTCTCTCAAATAAAAAAAATAGATACATATAGTTAGATAATAGATGTTTATCCAAGAGGGTATGAACACATATGCGTGTACACACACACAAACACACACACACACACACACACACAGTAGATCTCCATTATTCATGATTCCATATTGGCAAATTTGCCTACTTGATAAGATTTTTTTGCTCCAAAATCAATACTCTTGGTGTTGTTGTGATCATTGGCTGACGTGCCTGTCCACTGTGTGGAAAAATTTGAGTCGTCTGATATATACATTCCAAGTTCAGATGAAACCAGGTAATGCTCTGCCTTCTTGTCTCAACTCTCATTCTATAAACAAGTGTTCTTTTTTGCAGTTAGTGCCACATTTTTATACTTTTTGTGATTTTGGTATGGTGATTTTGCTGTTTAAAATGGCCACCAAGCATAATGCTGAATATCTAGTGTTGCTAAGCGCAAGATGGCTGTGATGTGCCTCATGTGATGTGCCTTATAGAAAAAATGTGTTAGATAAACTTTATTTTGTTGTAGTGATGCTGTCCATGACTTCAATATTAATTAATGAACAATAAATATTAAATAAGGTGCCTTTAAATAGAAGCACACATAAAACAAGGTTATAGTTGATCGATTGCCCTAAATGTTGTGACCAGGGGCTCCCAGAAGCCTACCCCTCCCTATCCCCTTGTGGCAGCAATTCAGTATCTGCTAATTCAGTGTTCATAGCAACCTTATAGAGCATAACCACTGTAAGGAATGAGAATCCACTGTACATATGTACAGTTTTCTCAAAGAGCAGTAGTTTTCATTGGTTATCTACTTCCCTATTTTAATCACCTGTGTTAAACTCCAGTGAAGCCTTGATCTGTGTCTTTCAAATATCTATATTCTAGTGACCCAAATTGAAACCTTATCACAAACCTTTGAGTGGGAAATTACTAATAAGTAATTTTTTAAAATTTTCAGTTAAATTTTTAAAATTATGAAAAATACATTGAAATGAGAAAACATAATTTGTATTTATGATTTTTAAAAATCAATAATAGAAGTAACATCCTTGTTCCAACAACTTAGGAAACATAATATTACCAATATCTTTGAATATTTACAGGTGCCGTTCTCAGATTCAGTCTTCCTCTACCAGAGTCAGCCACTCTCCTAAATTTTGCATTTATCATTCTTCTGCGTTCTTTAAATAAAGCCATCTCTCCGATTAGTTTAGGAGTATGAATTCAATACAGCACAAAAAGAAAAATTTATGTTTTATCATTAAGCTTATGATTGCTCACCCGGACTCTGCCACATATGTCAACAGACATTAATATCCAGAGTCTGTATAGTAATAGTAACTAAGACCTTGAGCTCTAGAGCTAGACTGCCTGAGTTTGAATTCTGGCCTGCAGCTTACTAACTGGGTGACCTTGAACAAGTTATTTAGCTTCTTCGTGCCTTGTTTTTTTCTTCTATAAATGGATATATTAATAGTATTTACCTCAGAGAGTTGTTGTAATATATATATTTTATATATAAATTAATATTTATAAATACCTGGAACAGTCGGTAACAATTATTAATAAATAAATGTCAGTGGCTTTTTAACAGAGAAATTAATGCTAAATGATTCTTTGAAAAGTCACTTGTATTCTTAAGTACCATATTGAATAGTCTTTGCTTTTATTTTTTTAAAAATTTTATTTATTATTTATTTGACAGAGATAGAGGCAGCCAGCGAGAGAGGGAACACAAGTAGGGGGAGTGGGAGAGGAAGAAGCAGGCTTATAGCAGAGGAGCCTGATGTGGGGCTCAATCCCATAACTCTGGGATCATGCCCTGAGCCGGAGGCAGACGCTTAACCGCAGTGCCACCCAGGCACCCCTGAATAGTCTTTGCTTTTAATGTTACCCTAATTTCTTTTCGACAGCCAGGTGTCTTAGATTCTTGTCACTCTCTGCTCTTTTTTTATTTAGCTTATTGTGGCATTACTTAAAAGTAGTCTTTCCTTGGTATCTCTTTTTGTCTCTTAGATTGCGTGAGAACAGATCTCTTTTTAGTTTGTAAATAAATTTATTTCCACGTATTTTATACTTGATTATTTCCCTGACACACTCATTTAAGGGATGTTGGCGCCAAGAACAATCCAAGGGCTGATTTGTTTGTTTTGATCTCATGTTGGCAGAAGCTCATTGTAGGTAATAAATGAAACAGCTTGTGTATCAGTAGCCAGTAAATCAGCAAATATATCAGTTGCTTTAGCAGTGGCAAGACCTAATGGGGATCTGTTTTAGAAGTTTGATCCTTTCTTGCATGCCCACATAGCAGCCTCTGTCTTCTTAGAGAACAGCTTCTAATTTCCCTTTCATTTTTCCTGTGAATCTGAGCTTCCTTCCTCTTTACCTATAAGTGTGCTTGTCTGATTAAATAGTACTGTATATTGTCCATTCCTAGGACAAAATAGAAATATTATTCTGTGTTTCCTGCATCAACCTAGTAAAGGTTTGTGTGTTTTGGGAGAAAGGATTGTAGGTCAGTCGTTAGACATAATATATCTGTAAGACTAAAAATTTTCCCTAATGATTTTAAGGAATTCAAGAGCAGTAGTGGCTATTGTGTCTGTTTTGGGTTGGTAAAGAAAGTCTTACAACCCTGTGGAAAATTATTTTCAAAGTTAACATCTCATCAATGGATAATAGTTACTCGCTTAAGAAAATCAGGTGTTTTCCATATTTATTTGATAAAGAAGAACTTACATTTATATATAACTGTTAGCAGCAACTAGATTAAGCCTTACAGATGTCTTTTTTTATGTCTAAATTTTAGCCTGTAGTTAGCATGTTAATAAATATATCAAATAAAGAAATTAAAAGTTCCCCTTCCCTAAACCCAGAAGTCATGGATTGAAAAAGATTAAGCATTATTATTAAGAATTGTCAATTGTCTTGTGGCTATGGAGTCTTATCCCCTATCTCAATAGAGCCCCATGGCAAGTCAGAAGATAGGCCCTCCCATCTTCTGTGGACCCAAATACATGAGTGTCCAGTTCTGCGCAGAGTGAGTCCAAGTGATTGTCTTGGTCTCTTCAGGCTGCTATAACAAAAACAGCATTTACTGGGTAGCTTAAACAATTTTTTTCTCATAGTTCTTGAGGCTGAGAAGTTCAAGGTCAAGGTGCTGGCAGATTCAGTGTGTGGTGTGGGCTTGCTTCCTGGTTCATAGATGGCCGTCTTCTTGCTGTGTCCTCATGTGGCAGAAGAGGCAAGGGAACACTCTGAGATCTCTCTCTCTTTTCTTTTTCTTTTTTTTTTTTTAAAGATTTTATTTTTATTTATTTGACAGAGATAGAGACAGCCAGCGAGAGAGGGAACACAAGCAGGGGGAGTGGGAGAGGAAGAAGCAGGCTCATAGAGGAGGAGCCTGACGTGGGGCTCGATCCCATAACGCCAGGATCATGCCCTGAGCTGAAGGCAGACGCTTAACCGCTGTGCCACCCAGGCGCCCCTCTTTTCTTTTTTTTAATTTAAATTTTAAGTAGTTAACATACAGTGCAATATTGGTTTCTGGAGTAGAATTCAGTGATTCATCATTTACATACAACACCCAGTGCTCATCATAACAAGTGCCCTCCTTAATACTTCACCCACCTAGCCCATCCCCACCCTTCTCCCTGCATTAACCCTCAATTTGTTCTCTGTCATTAAGAGTCTCTTATGGCTTGCTTCTCTCTCTCCCTTATTTATTTCCCCCTTCCCATATGTTTATCTGTTTTCTCTCATAAATTCCACATGTGAATGAAATCTTATGATATTTGTCTTTCTCTGACTGACTTAATTTCACTTAGCACAATATACTCTAGCTCCATCCATGTCATTGCAAATGACAAGATTTCATTTTTTTGATTGCTGAGTAATATTCCATTGTGTATATATAGCACATCTTCTTTATCCATTCATCAGTCAGTGGCCATTAGGGCTCTCTCCATAGTTTGGCTGTTGTTGATAATGCTGCTATAAAAATTGGGGTGCATATATCCCTTCAAATCTGTATGTTTGTATCCTTTAGGTAAATACCTAGTAGTGCAATTACTTGATTGTAGAGTAGTTCTATTTTTAAACTTTTGAGGAATCTCCATACTGTTCTCCAGATCGGCTACACCAATTTGCATTCCCACCAACAGTGCAAGAGGGTTCCCTTTTCTCTGCATCTTTGCCAACACTTGTTGTTTCTTGTGTTGTTAATGTTAGCCATTCTGACAGGTGTGAGGTGGTATCTCATCACGGTTTTGATTTGCATTTCCCTGATTAGTGATGTTGAGTATCTTTCCATGTATCTGTTAGCCGTCTGGAAGTCTTCTTCAGAAAAGTCTGTATTCAGTTATTTGTTTTTTGGGTGTTGTGTTTGAGAAGTTGTTTGTAGATTTTTGGATACTAACCCTTTATCAGATGTGTCATTTGCAAATATCTTCTCTCATTCCATAGGCTGCCTTTTAGTTTTGTTGATTGTTTCCTTTGCTGTATAGAAGCTTTTTATCTTGATGAAGTCTGAATAGTTCATTTTTGCTTTTGTTTCCCTTACCTGTGGTGACATGTCTAGCAAGAAGTTGCTGTGGCCAAGGTCAAAGAGGTTTCTGCCTGTGTTCTCCTCTAGGATTTTGATGGTTTCCTGTCTCACATTAAGGTCTTTCATCTGGGATCTCTCTTATAAGGACGCTAGTCCCCTTCATGAGAGCTCTATCCTCCTGACCTAATCACTCCTTGATGGCCACATGTCCCAATACCATCACATTTTGGATTAGGTTTCAACGTATGAATTTTAGGAGGAACACAGTCTATAGCAGTAATATACAGGTATTAAGGGTACCTCTGTATTTAAAGGGTAAACCTGTATTTAAACAGATTTGGGTTCAAATCCTAGCTCTAGCTTTGTGTCCTTGCCCAAGTTAATTACCTTCCCTAAACCTCACTTTTCTTATCTCATAAGCTTTGTGAGGATTGAGAACGTCCAAGAGCATTTAGCGCAGCGTCCGGCATGTAATAAAGAGGGCAGGCTCTCTCGTGCCTTTGTACATGCGTTTCCCCCTGTAGTATGCCTAAAGAATCTCCATATTCTTCCTTCAAGAATGTGAGGCCAAGTTTGCAGCAATTTTGGTCCCATCCTTTTTTTTTTTTTTTTAAGATAAAGACAATATCACCTTGTCTGTGATGTCTTCCTTGCCTTTACCTCTCCTTCCTACACTATGACACTTTCCCGCTGAGTTTCCATCTGTCTGTCAGCACTTCTCCTACTGTGCCCTTTTTCACTGCACACGCCCAATTCTCTACGAGACTCTGAGCTGAGGTGCGCGGAGAGCGTCATCACTGCATCCATCTCACTAAGTGCACTGTTTGAGCACATAATAGTTGCTCAGTAAATATTGACTTGCTGAATGAAAATATGAAGTACTCTTGGGAACCCAGCCGGAAAAGTAGTCTATAGTTCAGAGCCAGAGTGCAGCCACAGATTTTTTTCCCCCCAAACAGTTAACGAAAATTTTCAAATATATAGAAAGTGCAAAGAACTGTACAGGAAACATCCATCAACCCCCCACCTAGGTTTTACAATTAATATTTTGTTACATTTTCTTTGGCATTTATCTATCGATCCATCTACCCTTTTATTCATTAATGAATCCATTTTCATATTTTAAGGCATTTCAGAATTGCCTTTGTATGTCTTTATACCTTATGCCTAATAGTGCAACATGTATATTATTAGCTAGAGCCCAGTTTTTGCTAACAGTTTTCTTTTGTAGGTACAATTTACTCTCAATGAAGTACACAAATATTAGTAGTGCCATTTCATTAATTTTGACAAATGCAGTACTTGTGTAATCCAAGACATAGAAGTTCCCTCATGTCTTCATGGTTAATCCTGACCCTTCCCCCAGAAGCAATGTTTTTTGTGGGTTTTTCTAGTTTTTTTTTTTAATTATTATTTTAAAAATTTTTTTATTTAAGTTCCAGTTAGTTAACAGAAAGTGTAATATTAGTTTCAGGTTATGATTTAGTGACTCAGCACTTCATACAATACCTGATGCTCATCACAGCAACTGCGCTCCTTAATCCCCATCACCTATTTAACAGATGCCCGCCCACCTCCCCTCTGATAACCATCAGTTTGTTCTCTCTAATTAAAAATCTGTTTCTTGGTTTGTCTCTCAGTCTCTCTTTTTCCCTTTGCTTGTTTTGTTTCTTAAATTCCACATATGACTGAAATCAGATTTGTCTTTCTCTGGCTGACTTACTTTACTTAGCATGATTCACTCTGTAGCTATATCCATGTCATTGTAAATGGCAAGATTTCATTCTTTTTTTTTTTTAAGGGGAGGGAGGGAGGGACAGATGGGGAGGGAGAAAGAGAATCTTAAGCTGGGCGTGGGACTCAATTCTTACAACCCTGAGATCATGACCTGAGCTGAAATCAGGGGTTCCACTTAACTGAACCACCCAGATATCCCAAGATTTCATTCTTTTTTATGGCTGAATACTATTCCAGTGTGTGTGTGCGCGCGCACGCACGTGCGACACTTCTTCTTTATCCATTCATCAGTCGATGGGCACTTGGGCTCTTTCCACGATTTGGCTATTGTAGAAAACGCCCTAGAAGCAATCTTTGTTTTGATTTTTTTCTTAACTTTGTATCTTTTTGACTTGTAGAACTTTATATTAGTGGACCCATAGAGGAGAATCATTTCCATGTAAGATGTCGTTCACACAGCATAATAGTTCTGAGATTCTTCCGTGTTACAGGTGTACGGAGTGCTTCATTGTATGAATATACCACTGTTTGTTTATACACTTTCCTAATAAGGGATATCTGAGGCTGCTTACAGTTTGGAGCTATTATAAATAAAGCTGCTAGAAATATGTCTTAGCCCTATATCAGTCTTTCTTGTATACATTTGGATTCATTTCTCTTGGGTGAATACATAGATATGGAATTGCTGAGTCATAGGGTAGGTGTATGTTTAGTTTTCTAGAAAACTGTCAAATAATTTTGCAAAGTGTTTTACTGTTTTACACTCCTACCAACAATGTCTGAGAATGCAAGGATACTAGCATTTGGTGTATCAGTCTTTTTAATTTTAATTTCTGGTGGCCATGTAGTAGTATCTCATTGTGGCCCTAATTTCATTTGAATTTATTGACTGATGATGTTGAACACTTGACCATGTTCTTACTGTCCATTCATAGATAATCCTTTGTGAAGTGTCTCTTCAAATCTTTTGTTTTTGTTTTTGTTTTTGTTTTTTTTTTTTTTTTTTTTAAAGATTTTATTTATTTATTCGACAGAGAGACAGCCAGCAAGAGAGGGAACACAAGCAGGGGGAGTGGGAGAGGAAGAAGCAGGCTCATAGCAGAGGAGCCTGATGTGGGTCGATCCCATAACGCCGGGATCACGCCCTGAGCCGAAGGCAGACGCTTAACCGCTGTGCCACCCAGGCGCCCCCAAATCTTTTGTTTTTAAAATTGAGTTGTTTGACATTAAGTTGTAGGAATCCTTTATGTATATGATGCAAGACTTTTTCTAGATTTTTGCCAGGCTGTGGTTTGCATATTTATTTTCTAAACAGTGTCCTTCCATCATTGGAGGTTTTTAAAATTTGATAAGGTATACTGTATTAGTTTATTCTTTTATAGTTAGTGCTTCTGTGTCCTGACTAAGAAACCTTTGCTGCCTTCACCAAGTTAAAAAGATATTTTGTCTTCATTGAGTAGCCTCATAGTTTCAGTTTTATGTTTAGAACTGTGATATGTCTGAAATTAATTTTTGTATGTTACTTGAGGAGGGATCAAGGTTCATTTATTTTCCCCATATGGATATCCAATTTTTTGAGTACATTCATTGAAACAATTTTCATATACTTACATGTTTACATATGTAAACAGTTTTATTTTCCTCATTGTATTATCTTGGTAACTTTGTTGAAATCAAATGACTTTATAAGTGTGCTTATAGTTCTAGACTTTTAATTATTTATTGATTTTTTTGTCTTTATATCTGTTTTATACGGTCTTGAATATTGTAATTTTACAGCAAGTATAATAAAGGCTTCTCTTCTGTTAGTCTCTTTTTTCCAGAATTTCTACACTCATTTTCTAGCTGTTACCCTAATCTGTTCTCTGGTTCTTCGAGCCAGTAAGACTACAGTTTTATGTCCAGGTTTTAGCCATCCAGTGTGGTATCACTGGTGCCTGATCTTCAGCAAAAACCATAAAGAATGGGAATTTTACCCAGTGTTATTCTCCTCTTCTGAGGTTTTTCTCCCCTCCAGTTTCTGACTGCTTTTGTTTAGCTCATCAGTGTCTTCAGGTAACTGTCGTATGTATTTGTGCAGATACAGTACAGTAGGAGCTGGTACAGTAGGAGTTACTCCTCCAGTATAGAAGTGGTACCCAGATGGTTTTTAAAAGTCAGACTGAGCAGGCATCTGGCCAGAGATGCAATTAAAGTAAGGAATGGGGAGAGGTTTGGTACAAAGAGGGGTAGGTTTAGAATAGAGGGAAAGGATTCAGTTCACCTTAGAGAAGGCCAAATGGTGCTTGGAAGAACGGTAAGGGGAAGAACTTGCTAGAACACCGTTTTTAATTTATTTTATCTTATTTTTCATTAAAGATTTTATTTATTTGAGAGAGAGAGAAGAAGAGCAAGCACGAGTAGGGAGAGGGGCAGAGAGAAAGGGAAAGGGAAATGCAGATTCCCCGCTCAGCAGGGAACTTGATGCAGGGCTGGATCCCAGGACCTAGAGATCATGACCTGAGCAGAAGTCAGACGCTTAACTGGCTGAGCCACCCAGGCACCCCTAGAACACTGTTTTTTAAACTGTGAGTTATAAAATCAATTTAGTAGGTGGCCTCTGAAAAGTCATTTTTGCTTGTAACCTAACTTTACCGTAAAACCAGTAGAAAGTAAGATCATTTCATTACTGGTTTGTACCCTTATCCTTAGCTCTCTAATTAGAGAACAGTTTCTGGAGTCACTGAATTCATACCTTCTCTGTCTGATGTGTCATGGACCTTCATTTTCTGTTGGACTTATATGCTGAGCATATAAACAGCACACTTCTCAATAAACGTTAAATACACTTCTGTATATAGATCAAACATTTGTTAAAATGATGTCAGGATTGATGAAGCATGACTGCCTTTTGGAGATCCACAGTTTAAGGAATCCTTAACTGCCATCTTTCATGGGGGAGGGGAAGCCTTGAAAATATATTCATCATTCATGTAGCATGCTCTCTCATCAACAAAAACCAGAGTTCCTTGTTCATGAAAAAGGTAGTGACAGAGCACTATCGGGAATGCTTCAGATTGGGATAGTATTAGAACCTTTTGCCTCTTTCTTCCTTTTTTGTTCCTTTTCTGTTCTCTCTCTAACCCTTCTTCCAGCCCCTAAAGCACACACCCATGATGAGGTCTGGATAAAAGTAGAAATTAAGCAATCGGAACTATAACTGTATAAATCAAAGAAAATTAAGTAAAAGGATGCTAATGCATCTTTCAATTCTTAAAATTAGGCAGAGCTCTGGAAATTGGTGATAATGAAGAAAAAGCTCCTTTCAGATTCATTAAGTAATGTTTCCATGATCTAATTTTTCTGTCATTAGAAAAGAGTGTGATAATATCATCATTAGCAGAAGAGGGTTAAAAGGGAACAATAGTACTTCAAAAGACACCATTAAGAAGGTGAAAAGGCAGGGCACAGACAGGGAGAAAATATTGACAACACATACGTCTGACAGGGGACTTGTGAACAGAATATATCAAGAACTCCCATGAATCAACAGTAATAAGACAAACAGTCTAATTAAACAAATGAGCAAGAGCTTGAAGAGACTGTCACCAAAGAATATGTATCAATTGCCTAAAAGCACATGATAATACAGTCTACATATTAGCATTCAGGGAAATGCTGATCAAAACCACAGGGATTAATAAAAGGGAACAGACCAGCAGTATCAAGTACTGACAAGGATGTGAAGCAGTGAGTACTTGTAGTTTGCTGGTGTGTGTGTAATGCTTGAGCTACAACCACTTTGGAAGACACTTTGGCAATTTGTTATAAAGTTAAACATGCACTTATCATTTAAACCTTGAACTTCGACCCCTGGGTGTTTACTTAAAGAGAATGAAAACCTATATCCATAAAAAACCCTGTGTAATACATAGCAGCTTTATTCATACTAACCAAACATGAAAAAACCCAAATGTTCAGCAGGAGAAAGGATAAACAAATTGCGGTATGTTTACACAGTGGAATATTACTCATCAGTGAAAAGGAATGGCCTACTGATGTACACATCAGCATGGAAGAGTCTCCGAAACGTTATACTGAGTAAAAGAAGCCAGACACAAAAGAGTTTATGTTATGTGATTGCATGTGTATAAGATTCTTTTAAAAATGCAAAGCTAATAATATATTGTGATAAAAATCAAACCGGTGGTTGCCTGGAGTGAAGGTGGTTGACTGCAAAGAGGCATGAGGGATGCTGTGGAATGATGGGGATACTCTGTAAGGATGGGGTTACATAAATGGAATTATGTACTTACACATCCCAACTCAAGGACTCGTGTGCATTTCGCTGGATACAAACTCTGTGTCAAGAAAGGTTTTTTTTTTTTTTTTTTTAATAGTTCCAGACTATGCTCTGGCTACCTTGGCATATGGAAACTACCACACTAACCCTCCTCCCTATGGTAACTCTTCCTAGTAATCTTTGATAACCATTGCCCTGGACAGAGACAGTTTTTATACTCACAAAATCATAATGCATTTTATTAAGCACATTAAATGGAAAGCCCCTTGCTGAAATGAAGCACAAACACATAGATGGGATCCATGGGATGGGATACACGTCCAGGATTCAAACAGCACAATTAGGATGTTTGTCTTTGCATTAGAACTCCCACATCAACTCTAGAACCTTCCTGCCTCTTCTACCTTTTGCTTCAGCCTCCCATGGTGTCATTTGCCTGACTACAAACCATAATGGAGCTTTTAAAATTAGGTGCTCTGAGCATCTCTTTATTCCAGATTCTAAAGGTGAACCTGGGGATAATGGGACATTTAGAATTGCTTTAGGAACTGTACGACATTTTTGGGGGATCCCACTGTGCTAACGACTCACACATTTAAGTTGAAGTATCAGTGAAATTGTGGTGGACAGCCCAGGGTCAAGATCAAGCAGCAGCCTGATGTCAACTTATGTTAAAATCTGTGACTGTTTATAGTACTTCTTTCTCTTCATCTTTTCTCTAGGCCTACTCTGTCTACGACGAAGACATCGGGTACTGTCAAGGACAGTCTTTTCTGGCTGCTGTATTGCTGCTGCATGTGAGTAATTTTCCATGTGATAAATGGCATGATGCTGCCAAGTTTATTTTATTTTCTACTTGGTTTTGTTCTTCCTTCCTATTTCCCATTTATCTGATGGAGATTACACAGGGCACATCTTTTTTAAAATGTACCTTTGCTGATAAAGTAAGAGATCTGATGTCAGGTACAGGACAGTTTCTCAATTGAATTAATAATGCTGACAAGGGGATAAATTGCTTATTTGGAGTTATTTTTAATGAGAACCCTCTAGAATTGAAGAGGTCAATGTAACTGCTCAGATACAAGCAGGACTAGGACCATTATGAAGGAATATAGCGAGGAAGTCTTATCTTTTCTGCGATTTATTTTTGTATACTCTTTTTCCTCTCAGTCACCTTCATTTAACGGAACATTTATTGATCATCAGTCTGTCAGTGCTAGACTAGGAAGTGGGATTACAAATATGAATAATTTATCATTTGTGTTCTCAAAGGCCTCCTGCTACAGGATGGGGCACAAATACTATAGGCACATACTTATTATTTTTATTCTTCTTACATGTCTTTATTGTTTTCTCTGATGTTCACTAAAGAAGAACTTACAGTGTGCTAAGTAAAAGCAATGCATAGAGTAAGAGTACAGAGAGGAGAATTACCTGACCCAGCTTTGCCAGAACTTTCAGGAAAGACTTCCTGGAGGAGATGGTATCCTTGCCCAGACAGAAATAATCGAGGTTGGGAAAGGGAGGGAGTAGAGACAGGTAGAGAAGAGGGACAGCATGAGCAAATATACGGAGACACAAAAGGTCACAGCATATAAAGGGAATGATATGAAATTACAGTTTCTGTTAAACAGTTACTATAGGAACTGTACACAAAGACAGGTATGAGATAAAAATGGTCAGATGGGCAAAGACCAAATCATAAAGACTCTGTAATCATGTCAAGAAAGGTGGGCTTTATTCTAAAGCTAGTGAGGAGCCATTGATCAATTTGAAGCAAGAGAAGGACAGTTAGATGTTCATTTCAGATAAATCCTTCTTATACCTTTGTAGAGGGTGACATTAAAGGGGACAAGCAGCAGCAGAGAGACCAGTTAGGAAATACCAATCTAAATGAGAGATATTGAGACACAGAGAAAAAGAAGCTTAATTAAGAAACATGCAGGAAGCAAAATTGATAAGTTTTATGGAAGGATTGACAAAGGAAGAGTCAAAAGTAACATGTCGAATTTTCTAGCTTTGATGACTGGATGACTTGTGGGTTTTTTTTTTTTTCTTTGACTTAAGGTATTTTTAACTGAGATAGAAAATACATCCATTAAGATCGAATGGAGAAAATTGATTAGGAGCTGATGATGAATTTTGTTTTGAATTCTTTGAGTTTAGGATATTTTGGGGACATCTAAGTGAAGCTGTCCACCAACAAGGTAGATGCTGGAGACTGATGCTGAGGGAGAAATCACAGCTGATGTCACAAGACTGCATCAGATCATCTAAGAAAAATAAATAGAATTCCAGAGGCCAGGAATTCCAGATATTTAAATGGCTGATGAGGAACAGGAATTCCTGGCAAATTTCTGATTTTCAGTAAAGAGAAGGTAGTGTCTGCTGTCAAACACAGCAAAGAGGTCTGGCAAGTTTAAAGCAAAAGCGTTTCTTTTAAGTTTGCATTCTGGAAATGAATAGTGATTATAGTAGATTCAATGTCCTAATTCTGATAACTTGATTCTGATGATAACAATGATATACAATGGTTCTGTTGTGATAAATCATTTTATTTAACTTTGATTTCTTCTCCTGTTGCATTATCATCTGTTTATGGTCTTCTCGATCTTTCTTTGACATCTCCATGGCCCATCTTCTTGGTATTCCCTGTGATAATCAAGCACTTTATGGCCACAAATTCCCAGGGCCCTAGTTCTGCTACTAAGCCCACCTAGTGTCTAACATAGTCAGCTCTCTTACACAGGGGGCTGGAGACTGCACGCAGTGACATGAATGTGTTCACCAAGTTTCAGAGTCACCTTTCTTCTAAAAAGGTTCACAATCACCTTTCCTCTAATCACTCTGATGAGAAGCTGAAGTTGAAGCCATGGGTGGTGAAATTTCGTCTTCTACAAAGTAATCTTTGCATATTATCAGTTTAGCATTTTAGACTTGTAGCCCTGTTGAACACATTACAATATATTGATTAAACTTCAGTGAGAATAACATCTCTTTGAGATATCTGTTCTCAGACTTAACAGGAGGTTAGTTAAGTATGAGTTCATATTTATTTGGAAATACCTCCCCACAAAAAAAAGAGTTCGTGATTCAAATAACTAGAAAACTCAAATACCTAGAATTTTTTTTCTACATTATCTACCCTCTTATTATAAAGGTCACATGCCAAGTCAGCACTCTAAACATGTTTTCGAACTCTGTTACAAGATGGATAGAAATTTAGTCCAGTTTCTCACACTTTCTACAATAACAGAATTATGCAGTTGTCACCATGACTTATAAAAATAACTGGAAATATAGAAATACCTTCTATATTTCTATTCAAATTCTATTCAAATACCTTGAGGAAAGTTTCACTGATATTCAGCATAGTGGTAATGAGAAACATATTATTGTAATTTTTAATTGAGAGTATATGCGATAATTCTTTTAATTAGTATATTCCATTAACTGACCAACCCATCCATTAACGAATTTGAATGAGAGAAATTAACTAATTTTTTTTCTTTTTCACGTTTTTGCCTCTATGGTTTAAACGGGTAGAAGAATACAGTCTAACTTAAATAATTCATCAAATACATCACCTCAAGTGCTAGGGTGATACATTATTGCGGCGTTACTAATTTTTTATCAGTTACATAAGCAGTTGCTTCTTTCTGCTGAGAGACATCCTTTGGCAGCTTCATATTAATCATTGTCAGAACCTGATTCTTTTGGGGATGCTGTCTTTTCCTCCCCCATGGTTATTTATATTTCACATACACCGCCTAAGGGGAAAGGAAGATCAAAAATGAAAGTATTCAAGAACAAAAGCTTAGAATTTATAAGGTTTTCCATTGTCTAAGTAATTTTAAGAAATAATTAGCTTCTCTTGGTGCTTGGAAATTTCCCAATGCTTTGATAATAGCTTTGTAACTTGTATTTTAAGCAGTAGAAGAATTGTTTATCACAGTAGATGCTGTTATAGCTGTTGATAGAATTGTAAGAAATTTATCCTTTACACTTGGTCAAGAATGTTATAGCACAGATAAGTAATATCATCATTGTAGTACTAATCATTGCTTATTTGGAAATATAATAAATAATGTCCTTTTGTATATTTCATTTATTCTAAAAATCATAGAAAATATTTTAAAGAATTTTTAACCCAATATATTTTGCTAACATACTTACTCTCAAGTAGTTTTAAATTTTTTCATTTACCATATATTTTTCTTGACCTTCAGAAAATCATGTTCCTTTTTAAGGTTAAATTACTGTATGTTTACTACTATGGGCATATATGGAAGCTTTCCAACTGCAGAAAGGATTATTTTTGGATAATCCAGAATGTTTAAAATTTTTGAATTTTTCAAAAACACTATGACCAGGCACAGTTCCTGTGGAAACCAAAGGCTTTATTTGACAAAGATATGCACACCCAGCAATTCCGCTCCTAGATACACATCTTAGTCAAATTTATGCACATTTATACCAAAATTGTGTATTAGAATTGTCCCAGGATCAGTGTTTATAACCAAAAACTCAAATGTCCACTATTAGAATGTCTAATACAAGAATTGTAATTAGACATTAAAATGGAAAAATTGTGATATATTTAATAGTAGAACACTATATAACAATGAAATGAATGTTTTACATGACATAAGTTAATGCGAATGAATCATACAAACATAAGGTTTAGTAAGAAAGCAAAGTATACTTGGTATCATTTTGGTATGATTCCATTTTGTATAAAGTTAATAGCAGATGAAACTAAATTCTATTTTTAGGATGCTACCTAGATGGAAAATATAAATAACACCAATGAAATGATTATTGATAAAGTCAAGAGAGTGATTTCTTGACAAGTTGGGAGTCATGATTGGGGTGGAATATACAAGAGTGGGTGGGATCTTCAAGAGTATTGAAAGTATTCTTTTTCTTAACCTGGGTGGTAGTTACACTTGTCTTTATAATTATTTGGTTTTACTTTATGATCAAGTTATTTATTAAAGTATACATTTAACTTTTATGCATTTTTGTGGGTTGTATTTAAAAATGAAATAAAAATTAAAAATGACAAATCCTTTCCTGCAGTCCCCCCAAAAAGATAGGTTTAAGGTAAGATTTCACCAGTGGACTTAAGAAGTGAGAAGCAGAGCTACTTCTTAGTTTTCCTAAAAGATTTCCACAGAATGCAAGGTACAAGATCTTGACTTCCCAGTGTCTTTATATGTTTATATACGTAAAAATATTTGTGCCACTGTATTATTCAAGACTCTGCTACATTTGACATAACTTTAACTCAAAGTAGCTGAAATTAAAAAGGAGATTTATAGGCTCATATAATGGGGAAGTCCAGGGAAAAGATGATTTTGACATGGTTGGATTCCAGAGTTCATATATTGTCATCAGGAATCTATGTCTCTGTATCTCTGTTCCACTTAATTTTTTTTTTAATTCTATGGGCAGATCACA
The DNA here is from genome assembly GCF_002007445.2 of Ailuropoda melanoleuca. Lineage (NCBI taxonomy): Eukaryota > Metazoa > Chordata > Mammalia > Carnivora > Ursidae > Ailuropoda > Ailuropoda melanoleuca. The sequence goes on from NC_048225.1 coordinate 78,276,115, forward strand.
AAATAGGCAACATGGCTGTGATTGGCCTAGCTTCCATGTTTTTAGTTTTACAACTTCATTTAAAAGAGACCATCTTTTGCTATAACTCCTGCATTTAAAAAAAATAATAAATCCATGGAGGACTCTGATTGGCCTATCTTGGGAACCTGCTGCCATCCCTGAATCAATTACTGAGGCCAGGACAATGTGATATTCTGATTGGCCTGGCCCAGGTCTTGAGTCCATCTTGTTGCTGATAGTGAATTGGATAAGCTTCTCCCTACAGGGAAAAGGTATTTGATTCCAGATGAGAGGAAGATAGGATGCTAGACATATATATCACATCTTCTACTAGGGATATCTTTACTACCAGAGTTTTAGTGTATTTTAAATAAGTCCTTCTATACTCCCAAATCAATTTTCCTTAAAATGCAAGAAATTTTCCTGTTCTAAGTTAATTCTTGTATCAGTGCTTTTGAGCCATTTCTCGACATCTCCCTGTGAGTAAATACACTCCAGACATTTTACCTTTAAAAAATATTCTCTTGGGGGGGGGTGTGGAGCGCCTGGGCGGCTCAGTCGGTTAAGTGTCCCACTCTTGATTTCAGCGCAGTTCATGATCTTAGGGTTGTGAGGTTGAGCTCCTTGTCAGGCTCCACGCTGGGTATGGGGCCTGCTTAAGATTCTCTCTCTCCCTCTGCTCTTCCCTCCCGTGTGCATGCAAGCTCTCTCTCTCTCTCTTAAAAAAAACAAAAAAACAGGGGCGCCTGGGTGGCTCAGTCATTAAGTGTCTGCCTTCGGCTCAGGGTGTGATCCCAGCATTATGGGATCGAGCCCCACATCAGGCTCCTCTGCTGGGAGCCTGCTTCTTCCTCTCCCACTCCCCCTGCTTGTGTTCCCTCTCTCGCTGGCTGTCTCTCTCTCTCAAATAAACAAAATCTTTAAAAAAAACAAAAACAAACAAAAAGCAAAAAACAAAAAAACTCTCTTGATTTTCTCATTAACTACTATCTTAGGTTTCTCTGCCCTTTCAAAGCTGAACTCCTTCACAGTTAATAAAAAGCACAACTATGAATATGAATTGTGGTTTAATACCTTTCAAGTTCTATGAACTTCAACAAGTTTCCTAAACTCTCTGAGCTTTGTTTCTTCATTTATTAAATGGAGATAATATTATCATTCTTCTAGGATTTTCGTGAATATTGAATACTTTATATTATGAATGTAAAGGGTCTTATTTTATATCTGGCACAAAAAAGAATGCAATCATGGGATTAAATACAGGCTTTACTTAATAGATGTGTAGTTATTGGAAAGTCACTTAACTTCTCCGGACTTCACTGGTTAATATTTAAAATGTAAAAATAATACTACTTTACAGAATTGTTACGAGGATCAAATGGGGTTATGAATGAATGCCTCTAATAATGGTGTTTTGTGCTATTTGTTCTAGAATTGGCTTAATTATTTGTCCAGCCTTTTAGTTTAGACTCTTGTCCCACTAGCTTAAATTGATTACACACAGCAAACTAATGTTATACAGTATGTTTTATGGCTTATAAATAGAAATTCAATTTAAGTGTATTTTAGTATATATTTGATTTAAAACGAAAAAAATCTAGTTTTCATTTTATTTGCTTTTGTCTTCACAAAATGAACACTCAAAGAGTTCATGATTTTCAAAGTTCTCACTAGCATTTACCTTTGTTGAAGAAAATGAAAAATTAGTGGAATTTTCATTGCCTTCATGGAAAAACATAGATTTATTACAAAAACATGTGAAACACAGTCATGCAGAACAGAAAGTTTAGTTTTATCCAGGTAAGGGGATTGTTTTATATTATCAACATGTAATTTTACTTTGAAATACATCTTGATGTGGTACATCAGGTGAGCCTTAAAGACTTTTGAAGTAAGTACTTAGACCTGCTTTGTTTTATGGTTCATTGCAGAAAGAAGCAGTGAAGCTTGGAGACTGTTTCCATTCAGTGTTAGTACAGATGGTAGATCCTTATCAACATTTGTTACCAAACAATGATTACATCATGATTGATTCTCAGAATATGCATGTGAGGCAGGTGTTTAGTTTTGTATTTCATAGAACCATGGATGATATTTTGATATCTTAATCATAAGATTTTAATATTTATCTCCTCCTTTCCCCAATAAAACAACACTGATTCTATGACAAAACTCCTATACACAACAAAGATGGATATTCAATATTAGAGATCCACTGTGTCCCAACATCTTAATATTTAAACAATAGATTGGTTGGCAATTCTGCCTGATTTGGATCCCTAGTCAATGGGCCAGACTGGCTATGGAACCTGTTCTACTACCCTGCTTAGGCAGGGAAGCAAATTCATAGCCCCACCTAGTTGCTGAGCTTATTAGCCTTCAGTCCTGACCCTATAAGAAGCCTGGCCAGAGAATCTGAGCTGCTATAGGCCCACTCAAGCAGAGACCCAAGCCAGTAGCCCTGCCCAACTGTTGAACATAGCCTCTGGCCTTTAATAACAGTGACCCTGGGCAGCCTCAAAGCCTAGCCTACAGTACCACCAAGCCAGAGTGCCTGCTGTCTTGCCCAGCTGCAGAGCCCAGGCTCCACTCCTACCCAATTCCTGAACGTAGCCTGTAGCCTCACCTAATCAGGAAGACTGGACAGTAATTCCACCTGACCACAGAACAGTGTCTAGCCTCACTCAACTGTGGGATACAGCTGGAGACCCCTCCTGACCACACAGCCCAGCCAGTTACCCTGGCTAACAGCGGAGCACAGCCAATAGCTTACCTGATTATGAAGCCAAGCCTGTGGCCCTGCCTAACTTTGGGATGCAGCCTGGGGCCCCACCTGAACACAAAGTTCAGCCCACAGCACCTTCTGGTCTGGCACAACCTGAGACCCCACTTGACCTGGAGCTATTTCAGAGCTCAACCCATAACCCTGCCTAATAGTGGAGTCGTAAGTGGTGGTACCACCTTGCCAAGGAAGATAACCTCTGACCTTGTTCATCTGAAAGTGATTGCAGAACCCAGCTAGTGGCCCCACTTGACAGTGGAGCTTGGCCAGCAGCCCCACCTAGACAGAGAGCCCGCCCACTTGTCCTACTTGAATGTTGAGCACAGCCAGCAGGCTCACCCAACTGTGTAGCCCAGCTACTACCATGCCCCTGGCCTTAGAGCATGAGCAGTGGCCTCACTCAACTGGACTCTGATAGCAAGCCCTGCTTGCCCATGAATACTATCAACTGGTCCATCCAGTACCCTAAGCTGAGCTAACTGGTGAAGGTCGTTTCATGCCAAAGCAAACCTGTAATGTGTAGAAGAGGAGACCACTTACTCAAGTATGCAGATAACAATGCAAGGAATCAAGGATCATGAAGAATCAGGTAAACATGATACCACCAAAGGAAACTAATAAAGCTCAAATAACTAACTGTAAAGAAACAGAGATCTATGAACTGTCTGACAAAGAATTCAGAATTCAGAATAATCCCTTTAAAGAAGTTCAGTGAACTACAAGAACACACAGATCACTAAATAAAATTAGGAAAATGAAATGAAGTCAACAAAGAAGTAGAAACCATCAAAAAGCAGATTCTAGAGCTGAAGAATACATGACTGAACTGAAGACTTTAATAGAAAACTACAATAGACTCAGCCAAACATAAAAAGGAATCAGTGAACCAGAAGATCAAGTCAGAAGCCCAAAAAGAAAATGAAAAAAAGTGAAGAAAGCCTATGGGACTTATGAGACACCATCACATGAAACAGTATATACATTATGGGAATCCCAGAAGGAAATGAAAAAAGGACAAAGTCTGTTTAAAGCAATAATGGCTGTAAGCCTCCCAAACTTGGGGATACAAAAGGACTTCCAGATTTATGAGGCCCAGAAGACTCTAGGTGGTTAGAATCTGAGCAGGGTTACATCAAGACACATTATAATTAAATCATCAAAAATCAAAGAGAATTTTGAGAGAAGCAAGAAGAAGGCTACTCATCACATACAAGGGAGCTCCCCATATGACTACTCAGTTTCTCAACAAAAACATTGTAGGCTAGAAAAGAGTGGGATGATATATTCAAAGAATGTGTTGAAAGAAAAAGAATACTATACCTAGCAAAGCTAACCTTCAGAAATGAAGGAGAGAGAAAGACTTTCCCAAACAAACAAAAGCTGAGGGTGTTCATCATCACTAGACCTCCCTTACAATAAATGCTAAAGGGCGTTCATCAAGCTGAATTAAAAGGATGCTCATTAATGTTGTAAAAACATATGAGTGTGTAAAATTCACTGGTAATGGTAATTATGGAGTCAAAATCCGATTCTGTAATATGTAATGGTAGGACATAATTCACTTATAATTCTTGTGTAAAGTTAAAAAACAAATATAATAAAAATAACCATAACTACAATAATTTTTTCTACACAATATAAAAAAGATGTATACTGTAACATCAGACACCTAAAGTGTGAGGCAGGGGAGAAGTAAAAGTATCAAGTTTCTGTATACTATCAAAGTTAAGTTTTTGTAAACCTAAAATAGGATGTTGTAACTATAAGATATTTTAAGTAAATTTCATGGTAACCACAAAGCAAAAACTGACAGTAGATTCACCAAAGATGAAGAGAAAAGAAGAGAGAGCATTCTGCCATAGAAAATCATTAAATCACAAAGGAAGACAGCAAGAGAGAAAGCAAGAAACAAAGTACCCACAAAAAAGTCAGAACACAGCAAAATGTCAATAATGAATTGTTACCTGTTAATAATTACTTTAAGCATAAATGGATAAATTCTCCAATCAAAAGATATAGAATAGCTGATTGGAAGGGAAAAAAACAAGACCCGACTATATGCTGCCTATAAAGAGACTCACTTTAGTCATAAGGACACACACAGACTGAGAGTGAAAGGATAAAAAAAGATATTTCAAACAAATAGGAACCCAAAGAAAGTAGAAGTGGCTATATTTATATCAGACAAAACAGATTTAAGGCTAAAAAGGGTCAAAAGAGACAAAGTCATCATATAATGATAAAAATGTCATCAAGAAGATATAACTCATAAATATGCATTTGCCCACATTGGAGCACCTAAATATATAAAGCAGATACAAACAAAACTAAAAGGAGAAATGAGCAGCAACAATAATATTTGGAGACTTTAATACCTCACTGTCAACAATGGATCACCTAGGTAGAAAACCAATAAGGAAAGCAGATTTGAACAGCACTGTAAGCCAAACGTACTGAACAGACATATACAAAACATTCCATCCAAAACCAGCAAAATACTCATCTTCTGAAGTTCACATGGGACATTTTCTAGGATAGATCATATGTTAGGCCATAAAAAAATCTCAAGAAATTCACAAATGTAGAAATTATATGAAGTAGCCTTTGTAACCACGAAAACAGAAGTCAGTAATAGGGGAAGAGTTGGAAAATTCATGAATATGTAGAAATTAAATAACACACTCCTGAACATACAGTGGTTTAAAGAAGAAATCATAAAGGAAGTTAAAAAATATTTTGAGAGAAGTGAAAGTGGAAGCACACCAAATGCAGCAAAAGCAGTTCTAGAAGGACGTTTATTGTGATAAATGCATGCATCAAGAAAATAGTCATTATCTCAAATAACCTAACGTTATACCTCAAGGAACTGGAATGAGAAGAACAAACTAAGCCCAAAGTTAGTAGAAGGAAGAAGATAATAAAGACTGGAACAGAATAGCAAACAGAATTGAACATCACATTAAAAGGATCATACACCACAAGCAAGTGGGAATTCATCCCTGGAATGAAAGATGGTTCATACGCAAATAGTAAATGTGATACATCACATTAGTAGGATGAAAGATAAAAATCATCTCAGTAGATACAGAAAAAGCATTTGACAAAATTCAGCATCCATTCGTGATAAAAATTCTCAACAAATTGGGTACAGAATGTACCTCAGCATAATTGAGGCCATATATTTCAAGCCAACAGCTAATACCACACTCAGTGGTGAAAGGTTGAAAGTTTTCCCTCTAGTCATAGAGATGACCAAGAGGTATAATAAAAGATGCTCAACATCGCTAATTATCAGAGAAATGCAAATCAAAATCACAATGAAATATCACCTCATATATATTACAATGACTGTTATCAAAAAGGCAAGAAATAACAAGTGTTGGCAAAGATGTAGAGAAAAGGGAACCTTTGTGCACTATTGGTGGTAATGTAAATTGGTGCAGTCACTGTGGAAGACAGTATGGCGGATCTTCAAAAAATTAAAAGTAGAACTATGTATGATCAAACAATTCAACTTCTGGGTATTTATCCAAAGGAAAGAACACTAAAGCAAAAAAATATATGCACCCCTATGGTCAATGTAGCATTATTTACAGTAGCCAGGATATGGAAGCAATCTAAGTGGCCATTGATGGATGAATGGGTAAGGAAAATGTGTCGTGTATATATAAGAATGAAATCTTGCCATTTGCAACAACATGAATGGGCCTTGAGGGCATTATGCTAAGTAAAATAAGTTAAACAAAGAAAAACAAATATTATATGATCTCACTTATTTGTGGAATTAAAAAAAAAAGTTCATGGACAAAGACCAATTGATGGTTGCCAAAGGTTGGGGGTTAGGGATGGATGAAATGGGTGAAGGGGGGGTAAAAAACTACAAACTTATAATTAAATAAGTCATACAGATGTAACATATAGCATAGTTAATAATACTGTATTGCGTATTTGAAAAGTGCTAATAGAGTAAATCTTAAAAGTTCTCATTGCAAAAAAAAATTGAGCTATGTATGGTGATCGATGTTACCTAGACTTGTGATCATTTCACATTATGTACAGCTATTGAACTATTATGTTGTATACCTGAAACCAATATAATATTATGGGTCAGTTACATCTCCACTGAAAAAAAGATATAGAAAGCTTTTTCTCTAAGACCAGAAACGATACAAAGTTACCCACTCTCACCACTCCCATTAAACATAGTACTAGAAATCCTAGCCAGAGCAATCAGCCAGAAAAAGAAATCATAGATACCTAAATCAGAAAGGAAAAAAATGAAAGTGTCTCTTCTTACAGATGACATGGTCTTATATATAGAAAACTCTAAGACTCCACCAAAAAATTGTTAGAACTAATCGTCAAATTCAGTAAAGTCGCAGGATATGGAATCAACATAGAAACTTCACTTTTGTTTCTATATACTTAACAGTGAACTATCTGGAAAAGAAATAAAACAATCCTATTTACAATAGTATAAAAAATTAAATATTTAGGAATAAATTTAATTAAGGAGGTAAAGTAACTGTACACTAAGAACTATAAAACATTGATGAAATTGAAGAAGACACAAATGGAAAGATATGCTCCATGGATCAGAAGAATTGGTAATGTCAAAATGACATTATTCATACTAACCAAAGTCATCTACAGATTCAGTGCAATCCCAATGACAGCTTTTCAGAATTAGAAAAAACAATCTAGGGGCGCCTGGGTGGCACAGCGGTTAAGCGTCTGCCTTCGGCTCAGGGCGTGATCCCGGCGTTATGGGATCGAGCCCCACATCAGGCTCCTCCGCTAGGAGCCTGCTTCTTCCTCTCCCACTCCCCCTGCTTGTGTTCCCTCTCTCGCTGGCTGTCTCTATCTCTGTCAAATAAATAAAATCTTTAAAAAAAAAAAAATCTAAAATTTGGTGAAAATGGAGAAGACCCTGAATAGCCAAAACAATTCTGAGAAAGAAGAGCAAAGCTGGAGGCATCACACTTTCTGATTGCAAACTCTATTACAAAACTATAGTTATCAAAACAGTATGGTACTGCCATAAAAATTCATATGTAGACCAATAGAACAGAACTGAGAGCCCAGAAATAAACCTATGCATATATCATCAACTAATATTAGACAAGGAAGCTAAGAATATTTAATGCAGCAGAGGGGAGGGGGTGGGGGAATGGGATAGACTGGTGATGGGTAGTAAGGAGGGCACGTATTGCATGGTGCACTGGGTGTTATACGCAACTAATGAAGCATCGAACTTTGCATCAGACTCCGGGGATGTACTGTATGGTGACTAACATAATAATAAAATAAAAATTAAAAAAAAAAGAATATTTAATGCAGAAATGATAGTTTCTTTAATAAATGGTGTTAGGAAAACTGGACAGCCATATGCAAAAGAATAAAACTGCACCCGTATCTTATATCTCTTATAAAAATTAAAATGGATTAAATATTTAAACATAAGACCTGAAACCATAAACCTCCTAGAAGTAAACATAGATAAAATGCTTTTTGACATTCTTGGCAGTGATTTTTTTCATTATGACATCAAAAACAAAGATAAACAAGTGGGACTACATCAACTAAAATCCTTCTGCACAGCAGAAGAAACATAAACAAAATTAAAGGGCAGCCTACACAATGAGAAAAAAATATTTGCAAACCACATATTTGGTAAGGGTTAATATCCAAAACATATAAAAAATTCTATAACTCAAGAGAAAAAAAAATACGAATCATCCAACAAGAAAATGGGCAAATGACCTGAGTAGATATTTTTCCAAAGAAGATATTCAAAATCTAACAGGTACATGAAAAGTTGCTCAACATCACCAATCATCATGCAAATCAAAAACAAATGAGATATTGCCTCACACCTGTTAGAGTAACTATTATGAAAAAGACAAGAGGTAACAAGTATTGTCAAGGATGTGGAGAAAAGGGAACCTTTGTGCACTATTGGTGGGAATGTAAATTGGTGCAGTTACTATGGAAAACAGTATGGAGGTTCTTCAAAAAATTAAAAATAGACTACCATGTGATCCCTCAATTCTGCTTCTGAGTATATAGCCAAAGAGAATGAAATTACCATCTTGAAACAATATTAGCACCCCCATGTTCATAGCAGCATTATTTACAACAGATAAGACATGGAAACAACCTAAATGTCCATCAACAAGTGAATGGGTACAGATAATGTGGTATATACCTTTAATGGAATATTATTCCATCATAAAAAAGGAAATCCTGTCATTTGTGACAACATGGATGAACTTCAGGGGCCTTATGCTAAATGAAATATGTCAGAGAAAGACAAATATCGTCTGGTATCAGTTATATGTAAAATACGAACAAGCAGAAGTCATAAAAGAGAGTCGATTCGTAGTTGTCACAGTGGGTGGGGGAAATGAGTGAGTGAGATGAAATGGTACAAACTTTAAGGTATAAAATTAAGATCTGGATATGTAACAGCTTGGTGACTATAGTTGACTATACTGTATTGTATATTTGAAAATGCTGAGAGAGATCTTAACAGTTCTTACTACACACAAAAATTGTAACTATGTGAGGTGATGGATTTTTTATCTGTTGTGGTCATTATTTAGAGGTTATATTGCCTAAAGCTAGACATGAACAATAATAGCTCTAAGACTCCTCACTCCCCCAAATGCAGATTTAAAAAAAAAAAGGTTATAGACTGGGATTGTCCATTTTATTTGGGGGGGATCAAATTCAAACTTAAAAGTGCTTTTGTTTTTGAAGAACACATATTAAATATATTGTTTATGTGTGAGAAAGAGACAGATGGATAGGGAGTGGGGAGGAGGGAGTGGAGAAGGGTGGAGATAGAGAGATGGAGGGAGGAAGGGAGAATTTAAGCTCCATACCTAAAAGCAAAGCAGAAATTTATGTTCATTTGTCATTTTCCTGACTAATTTACCCAGTCCTGCTCGTACCCAGCCATTCCTCTACTTGCGCTTTGGCTGGGGTGGTGTCTACCTCCTCATCTACACATCCTACCTCCCCTATCCCAGAATTTCTGTGTCCATCTCAAAGTCAAGGAGAGTTGCCTATTTACTTGTCCTTTGGGAAGATGCTATACCGTTAACTCTGTATCCCCAGGGCCTAGCACAGTGCATGCATCTCTCATGCTCAATGACTGCATGTATGAATACCGAAAGGCATTTAAACCTTTTATTTGCTTTAACTGTTTTACCCATGCAAGGCTATAAAGGTTTATCCCCTTTGTAGAATACCAAATGATAAAATATCCAACTAGAACTTAGAAAGAGGGAGACTGTACATGAATTAATTTCTGTAGGGCTGGCTACAGTTACCGTGCATGAGCACTTTTGTATGGCCATTTTAGTAGAGATTTGAGAGGAAGAAGGAGAGGCTTAGACCTTGGTGGTAGGAGGAGTAGACCATGCCACCTGCAAGTTAGCGTGGCTTGAAGCTTCAATGACAGAATTGTTAAAGGGGAAAGAATACAGTGTACTTGTATTCTAAATAAGTGAGTATAAGCTGAAAAATGTTTGCTGACTTGAACAGCTGAGGTCAAAGCCCCAAACACCTCACAGATAAAAAAAGAATAAGCAAATGTTTATAGAATCAAAATGACAACAGCTAAGTGTACGCACTTAACTTTAGGAGGTTTTATTTAACTAATTCGTGCATTTCCTGGTTTATAAGTAGAAAATAGAAGTGGCCAATTTGTGTAGGAATTTAAATAAACAGTTAACATTTCTAAGTGGGTAAATAGAACTCTATTTGACTCGAGTATTCAGACGGGAATTTAGTCTCACAAAGGTGTCAAATACCGTAATCCACCAAGGTCAGACTTTCAAAGAAGTGACATTGAAAGTGAATGTGTACAGGGGCACCTGGGTGGCTCATTTGGTTAAGTGTCTGTGTTTGGTGCAAGTCCTGATCTCAAGGTCCTGATCTCAAGGTCCTGGGATCCTGCTGGAGCCCACGTTGGACTTCCTACTAGGGGGAGGGGGAGGAGCCTGCTTCTCCCTCTCCCTCTGCTCCTCCCTGCTGCTTGTGCGCTCTCTCTCAAATAAATAGTTTTATTTTTTAAAAATAAATTTTTACATAATAGTTGTGTCTTAGGACACTGAGTTAAGGATAAAATCTTTTTCCGTTTGCTTGATGTAATTTCTAGAATATTAGATATGTCTCTTTCTAAATCCCTTCAGTTTATTGATATCACAATTTAGAGATTTGTTCCTTGGATTTCAGATTTCATTCTCTGTTCAGATGAAAATGCGTCTGGAAGGGGTATATTAGAGTTTGTCATTTAACTCATAATGTTAAAAGTTCATATGGGGCGCCTGGGTGGCACAGTCGTTAAGTGTCTGCCTTCGGCTCAGGGCATGATCCCAGCGTTATGGGATCGAGCCCCACATCAGGCTCCTCCGCTGGGAGCCTGCTTCTTCCTCTTCCACTCCCCCTGCTTGTGTTCCCTCTCTCGCTGGCTGTCTCTATCTCTGTCAAATAAATAAATAAATAAATAAATCTTAAAAAAAAAAGTTCATAAAATTCTTTCCTAAAAACTTTTCTTGTAACAAGAAAATAACAACATCAAGAAGACTGTGGGAAGACAGCATCTCACTATCAAAATGAAAAATGCGTTTATCCTTTGATCCAGAAATCCCTCTTTTGGGCATATTATTGAGGGAAAAAGAAGCAAGACGCGTTGTAATGTACATAGAATGTTACCTTTTATGTAGGAAAGGGAAAAAATAAAATAAGATGTGTGATTCTTTTATTTGCATAAAGAAACACTAGCAGGATACATGAGAAATTATTGAGCGTAGTTACGAGGTTATGCCAAAGAGTTGGGGGCCAGGTACAGGAATTATTGTATAGAGACGGAGAGGAGTAAGACTTTTACCTTTGCATACTTTTGCATTGTATTGATTTTTGAATCATGTGACTGTATTATCTGTTTTTAAGATGGCTTAATGAGTGAATAAGAGGATGATTAAAATTTACAAAAGAGGGAGGTTCATGTCAAGTGAGGAAACTGGAAGGTTTGAACACAAATTTTATCTATATTGTGCAGAAGCCTGGCTCTGAAGAAGTTCATTCACTAGAGGCTTTTAGCCATTGATTCAGAGGACTAATAACATGAAGGAACTTTTCTGACTTTCTGGCCAAATGCCACTCAGTCATGTTCTATATGTATCTGTTTTCCTGTAGATGCCAGAGGAACAAGCGTTCTGTGTTTTGGTGAAAATCATGTATGACTATGGTTTACGAGATCTCTACAAAAACAATTTTGAAGATCTTCATTGCAAGTTCTATCAGTTGGAGAGACTAATACAGGTAAATAAAAATTAGGCTTTTATCACTCAGGGATTGAGTTACAGAAAAATTAATAAAGTTGATGAACAATAATAATTCATGAAAGTTTAATGGAATTCTACAGAAAAATGTAGCTATATTTGGCTTCTGACTAATATCTACATTGGTGTTAATATTTATTTAACCATTTGATCATTTTAAAAAGTCTTCCATTGTAAATATTCAACTTTAATATATTTTGAAGTGTGAATATAGTGAGTTAAGTCAATGAAGAGATTCCTCAGTATATTTGTAAAGAAATGAAGATATTTACAGAATAAAAATTGAAATACTTAAGAACTTTCCCTACCTTAATTAGCACCAGTAATCATATTTAGGCCCACATGTAGGGAATTCTTGAAAGGGACAGAAAAAGAATTGAAAAAGAATAAAAAACACTTAAATATTTTAATGTAGGGACATACTTAAAATTTTTTCCATATAATTTTTTGATCTCAATGATGTTACTATTTCGCAAATATGTGTGTAAATTTGTATGAAGAGCATATTATTTTATATATGTCAAATATTGCATAATAAAAAAGATTGGGAGCAAGGGCAAAATTATTAACTAGTGCTCATAAAAGGAATTACTGAGTAGCTTTAAAATTCCACCTGAAGTTGAAAATTTTAAATTTAAAATCAGTCTATGTAGTATGCTTATATGGCTTTCTCTGTGGTATTGGAAACCCAAGAGAAGGATGAAGTAAATATGTGAATGGATTGATTCCATATTGGACAAAGTAAAGTGATTAAGGAGGAAGGTTAGTGGAAATGCAGCAGCGGAGATACGGATAGGAGCTCATTGGCCTGACCTATCAGGAGACCCATAGTGTCTAAAGAGGACATGAAGTCAATAGGAGACTAACAGACTAGAAAAGGAAGACAAAGGATGAGCAATGAGGTTAAGGACAACTTTACTGTGAGAAGAGAATGTTGGAGGGTAGAAAACCTTAAAGAAGAAATGAAATAGGGGAAAGATGTTAAGTGAACTGTAAGCACAATGACATATGTGCATCAAGGAGAAAAAAGACTGTGTAGAATATTCCGGGCAACTATGGACATGGAAAGCAATAGGCTCTTTTTCAGAGATTTAATTCTTCTAAGTAAATATTTGGGATTATTCACTTTTTTATCTTTTATTTTCAGAAGTTTACATTTTTTAGAAGGTCAGTATTCTTAAGAGCTTTGAGAGTCAAATAAATGTACCTGATAAAATGAATAGCAAGTTCATGGTACTATGAAAAAACCCAAACACATTTTTCTGTTAGCATTGTTTGCCTGGATGATGTTTGGACACCCCATTTAAAGTATCTGATGGGTACCTTTGGGTGCTTTTCTAAAAGCATTTTGTGCAAGAAGTAGGTTTTTTTTGTTTCTATGGTCCATTTATGAAAATGCAAGTAATGTGGACTTTTACATGTCTTTGCTTTTCAGTTATAGGAATAGCTATGCTAATACTCTGCACTTTACTTTCCATGCTTTTGAAAAGCATTTACTTGTATAAATTGGAAAAAAAAAAAAAAGGATAAGGGTAGCATAAGGGCATTTTTAGGAGACATCCAATTTCACGCATTATACCCTTGCACAATTTCTGTAGTTTGTCAATTTTTAATGTCAAAGATAAATTGTTTTAAAGTGTGGTTGTGTTTTGGGCTTTTCTCAATACCCCAAAAATATACTGAAGTGATATCATAGATCCCAGATGATGTTGATATTAAGTGGTCTCCAAAGAGAAGATACATTTCTTTCCTAAGTAGTTAGGCAACCCATTTGATTGGGTGCTGGACTTGACTCTGGAGGGATGACATTCATTAGACTATAGGTATTCTGTCAGAGTGAGCATTTCCTAAGAAACAACAGTCAAGTGAGCAAGAAGTGATCTTTGTTATTTGTCCATAGCAAGTCTGCCTTTATTTTCCTCGATTATCCTAGTCCCAGTGCTCATCTCCTATTATCACTTCCATGTAGTTACATAAAATTCAATGAATGCTGCAAAAAATCTAGAGTGTTCATAGAAAGCTTGTCATAAATTGCAGTTGTGGTGGGAGATAAAGCTTCATTTTCCACTTTGACGTTTTAGGAGCAGTTACCGGACCTGCACCACCATTTTTGTGTTCTGAAACTGGAAGTTCATATGTATGCCTCCCAGTGGTTCCTCACTCTTTTTACAGCCAAGTTCCCACTCTGCATGGTCTTCCACATCATCGACTTACTGCTTTGTGAGGTAGAGTGACTGCATCTCTCATACCTAAGCCAAAATCGAAAATAATTTCTCTTTAAAGTGGTTATAATTTTCTTCATTTTATTTTTTCCTATACATTAAGCCATAAATATTGACCAGAAAGTTTTTATTTTTAATAAAGACTGTTTTAATTAATTTCATTATTTGTGAGAAATAAAAATATTAAGGCATATAAAATTCCTACAAAGTAAGATGAGGTAATTAAATTTGTGTAATTAAAATTCATAATGTCTTTATCTATGTAATAATTTATTACTAATATAAAGGACCTTTAGAGTTATATAAATGAATTCAGAATCAGGTGTTTTTAATAGTAATGCAATTATATTCCCAAGAGTGAATATAAATGAAAATTGTATAGTCATTTATATTTTATTTTATTTTAAATGCCAGTATAGTTAACATACAGTGTTACGTTAGTTTCAGGTGTACAATGTAGCGATTCAGCAACCCCGTACATCACCTCGTGCTCATCATAACAAGTGCACTCCTTAATCCCCGTCACCTATTTCACCCATACCTTCACCCACCTCCCCTCTGGTGACCACTACATTTGTTTTCTAATTATATAGTAATTTAATCCTCAATTCATAAGATATTTCTATTGTCTATGATGTTTGAGACTCCTACCAGACAACAGTGAAGTGATACATTAATGCTTCTATACCATATATTTTCACAGAATATTTAAAAAATTAGTTTGCCAATTCCTTAGTTATCTGATTTATTTCATATATTGTTTTTAGTTCCCTAGAGGGCTGCATTTATTCACTTTACTCTTCTAAAGAAATAAGCAGCATTACACATGCATACATCATATACTGCCAATCAAAATGTTTGGCAGTCTTAGCAGTGATTGCTAGATGAGAAGATTTTTTTTTTATTTGGGATATAAATGTATATAAATTATGGCTGTCATCTGAAATTAGAAAACTGGAGTAATCAAAAGTATATGCCTAACATAATCTAAACAGCTTTGTACTACTATATTACTTGTTATACACAAAGTTTCCTTTCTTAAAAGCCTAACCCTTTCAATCGTATTATACAAATTTAATCAAATTAATTATAAAAAGTGATTTAAAAAGATAAAATGTGTAAGCTGTGCAAAGCATACTGTTATTTCTCAGCCTGCCACAGCAGGGAGCATTCCATATGCAAACATTGCAGGGTTCTGCTCTTCAGAGGTTCTTTTTGGAAGTCGCACAATACTTGAAAGTTACAGAGCATTTTGTAGAGGTGTAAGGTTTTTAAACATTTGTAACATTTTTTTAAAAGATTTGTTTATTTCATTTGAGAGAGAGAGTGGGGGCAGAGGTGGAGGGAGAGAATCTCAAGCAGACTCCCCACTGAGCACAGAGCCTGAGGCAGGGCTCGATCTCACCACCCTGAGATCATGACCTGAAATCAAGTCAGATGCTTCACCGACTGAGCCACCCAGGTGCCCCCATTTGTGACATATTTTGATAAAGAAAGGTTGAGTGACTTGCTGAAGGTCACAGAATAAGTTCCCCAATTCTGAATATATACCAGCTGGCAAACCTGTTGGATAACACATTGACTCTCGTATTTGTTGTACTTACAAATTAATTTCTAAAATGCCTATCTAAATTTAACCTAAAGAAAATGCAGAATTAGGAGCTAAAACTTTATTCAAAGTCAGAATGGTATGGTCACAGTATACACAAATTTAAGCATTTGTACTAAAAAATTCTCCTTTGCTGGATTTTCCAAATCGGTATGGTGAACGGTTCTGACTCCTCAAATTTAGTGCAGTACTCTTCAAAAGTAAAAAAACAAATTTATATCTTTGACTTTTGTCATCTTAAAGTAATACTGAAATTTATTTTTGGTAAATAAATATTTATAGGTCCTATTCATTTTGTACTGAGCTGAGTTTAGTATTTCATGGTATTTATAAAAAAAAATAGGTAAGTGAGGGTATGACATTTTAACAGTAGGAGTTTGCAAAAGTTAATATCATTGCTTCATATTTTTTGCTGAAAGAGATTATCTAATTTCATACTAGATTAGTTCTATAATGTTCATTACAGAAAGGAGAATGAAATTAATATGCTTAATCACACCAGTAAAATTAGATTTCTTGCTCACTTTGGCAGAATAGTAACACTATCCTCTAGTTCACTGGAGTGATGATTTTCTAAAATTGTCTCTATCTGAATGATTCCATAGCTAACATTGGAGCATCGTCCATGGGTCTTCTAGAACCCACACTCACAATTTCTCAGGAAATTTTATTTTGAAGATATTTGAATTTCTAATGTCAGTTGCTAAGAAAATTAGCAACATTTATGGTAGGGAAAAGAAAATTTATAAGCATTATCATTTGCCAACTGTGATTTATAATTACAATGTTTGAAAGATCTTAATGCTTATTAAATTAATAAGAGCATTGTAGATGCTACTTTCCCTTCCCTTAAATCTGTACTCTGTAGCTGTTTAAGGAAGTTGCATAGCTTTCCAAGACATGGAGTAAGTTGTAATCACAGGATCATGGTAACCAGGGAAATAAATAATAACATCCCTTAACAGTTCAAAATAAACTTTATTGGGAGCAGTATCAGGATATTCATTCTTTCCACTAACTCATCTTTGTCAGCGGATTATTTTGCAAAGGAAATTTTTAGATAAACTTTAATTTCCTGCCTGTCTGTGTTTTCTCTTTGCCCCTTTCCTTCTTGTAGTTAATAAAATATTTATATCAAAGCTCGTCTTTCATATGTGGTAAAATATTCTAAAAGAAGAAATGATAACATAGTCTTAAATAGAATCATCTATATGTATTTGTTTTTGTCATATTCTCTCTTTTTTAGGAAAACGATTCAAATCTTCATGGTTATGAATTAATGTTTAGCTACAAGTGGAATGCTAAGAAATTCTCAGATGGAAAAGTTGATTTTTCAAAGGTGATCATTCTGACAAAGAAACAGTGTCAGTCTGCAGTTATTTTGCTCAAAGATCCTATTGCAAAGTGAGAAAGACGTTGAGCTTGAGACTTTGAGAAAGCTTATCAGCCTCTCATGCTTCTCTAAGCTATATGCTTTTAAGGATTTTTTCATTCATCCTGAGGTCAAAAATATGAAGTTAATTTAGTAGCAGAAAATTTGGGAAGAACTTTAGTACACTTTGGCAATGTAGTCTGAATGAAAAACTCCTGGTTGTTGATAGTTTTATTTAAAATGTTTGTATAAAGCTGAATATATGCTGACTCAGGTTAATACCCTTACTTAGTGAGGATGATGGATTTTTTTTTGAGGGAGAGAGAAAGTGTGTGCACACATCTGAGTGCATGTTTGGGGGGAAGGGGGCAGAGGAAGAGGGAGAGAGAGACTCTTAAGCAGGCTCTGGCAGCTTGATGCGGGGCTCCATCTCACAACCCCAAGATCGTGACCTGGGCCAAAATCAAGAGTCAGATGCTTAACTGACTGAGCCACCCACATGGCCCTGACAACAGTATTTTATTTTTATTTAAATTCAGTTAATTAACGTATAATGTATTACTAGTTTCAGAGGTAGAGGTCAGTGATTGATCGCTCTTATATAATACCCAGTGCTCCTTACATCATGTGCTCTCCTTAATGTCCGGCACACAGTACACTATTTCCCCACCCCCTTCCCGCCAGCAACCCGCAGTTTGTTTCCTATACTTAAGAGTGTCTTATGGTTTGTCTCCCTCTCTGATTTTGTCTTGTTTTATTTTTTCCTCTCTTTCCCTATGATTCTGTTTTGTTCTTAAATTCCGCATATGAATGAGATCATATTATAATTGTCTTTCTCTGATTGACTTATTTTGCTTAGCATAATACCCTCTAGTTCCATCCATGTTATTGCAAATGGCAAGATTTCATTTTTTTGATGGCTGAGTAGTATTCCAGTGTGTATATACACCACATCTTTATCCATTCATCTGTTGATGGACATCTGGGCTCTTTCTGTATTTTGGCTATTGTGGACATTGCTGCTCTAAACATTGGGGTACAGGTGCCCCTTTGGATCATTACATTTGTATCTTTGGGGTAAATACCTAGTAGTGCAATTGCTGGGTCATAGGGTAGGTCTATTTTCGATTACTTGAGGAACCTCCATAATGTTTTCCAGAGTGGCTGTACCAGCTTGCATTCCCACAGTGTAAGAGGGTTTCCCTTTCTCCACATTCTCGCCAACATCTGTCATTTCCTGACTTGTTAATTTTAGCCATTCTGACCCGTGTGAGGTGGTATCTCACTGTAGTTTTGATTTGTATTTCCCTGATGCTGAGCAATGTTGAGCATTTTTTCATGTGTCTGTTGGCCATTTGGATGCCTTCTTTGGAGAAATGCCCGACAACAGGGTTTTAAACTAGAGTTTGAAAAAACATCTTATTCTACTGAGATGAATGGATCTTTCCACAAATTATCATGTAGGCAGTAATTGAAATTAAAATTATTTTTTTATTTTATTTTATTTTTTTTAAATATTTTATTTATTTATTTGACAGAGACAGCCAGCGAGAGAGGGAATACAAGCAGGGAGAGTGGGAGAGGAAGAAGCAGGCTCCCAGCAGAGGAGCCTGATGTGGGGCTCGATCCCATAATGCCAGGATCACGCCCTGAGCCGAAGGCAGATGCTTAATGACTGCGCCACCCGGGCGCCCCTAAAATTATTTTTTTAAAAGAACAAAACCTTCTATGTTTTATTGTCTGCCTCTATGTGGAAAGATAAGAAAAAGGCTAGAAGTATTAACAATTATAGTATAACTATTGTGCTGTTAACACACCAAGAATAAAACATTGTCTTTTTAAAAGAACTTTTTGTTGAAGTGTAACATTTTAAAAGAAAGTGTACAGGGGGTGGGGGAATGGGATAGACTGGTGATGGGTAGTAAGGAGGGCACGTATTGCATGGTGCACTGGGTGTTATACGCAACTAATGAAGCATCAAACTTTACATCGGAATCTGGGGATGTACTGTATGGTGATTAACATAATATAATAAAATTAAATTAAAAAAAAATTAGTGTAAAACATGATGGTTTTTTCATAAAGTGACTATAACTAATGTAACAAGCACCCGGATCAAAAAAAACCCGGAAATCGCCTGCATTTCAGAAGCCCTCCTCCCCTTCACTGCCCCTGCAGTTACGACCTCTGTAATCACTGCCCTGACTTCTGGCACCATAGATTATGAGTTTTGATTGTTTTTGAACTTTATTTAAATGGAATAATACAATATGGACTCTTCTCATCAAGGTTTTTCATTTATCATTATGTTTGTGGGATTCATCCATATAATAATTGCATCTAGGCATGGTTCGTTTGTTGTATGAATATATTACAATATTTCCATTCTTCCATTGTATCGTTGATGGGCATTTGAGTTGTTTCCAGATTAGGGTTATTGTAAATAGTGTTGCTATGAACATTCTTGAACTTGTCTTTTGGCAAGTGCAATGAACGTACTTCTGCAGATACACATGTGAGTGGAGTTGCTGGGTCAGGGCGTGTATGTGCTAGAGTTTAGTAGACGCCACCAAGCAGCTTTTCAGAGTATTTTGAGCATTACCTTTTGAGTTGTTTTTATTCAGTGAAAGTCTTCCTTGTGATCAAAGGCAGGTTTTTATTTTATTTTGTTTTGTTTTGTTTTTTAGAGGGCAGATCCTAGATCAAATTAGAGGTTATGAATATGGAACAAAATAAAACTCATTTAGTTGAAGACTCATTCACTTGATTTCTGAAGTTGCATACAGATGAGAACTAAGAGCTGGATCTAAGAGCTGAATCACTTTTGTGCTTATACAAGAGAAGTTAACCTGGCGGGGAGAATCCAGCAGTGTATTCAGTTACAGAAGGAGCAGCATAGAGACACTTCAACACTGAAGTTAAGATGTTTGCTTTTTTATTTAACGCTCCCTGCATCACTTTGTGTATGTTACTTTACCTGTATATGTCTGTTTGTTTCTCTGTAAAATGATACTAACAAAACCTATTTCCCAGGTTTATTTTAAGGATTGAATGAGAATATGAATGTGAAGTGCTTAGCATTGTGCCTCCTACACGGTAAATACCCAGTTAATAATACAACCCTCCATTCTGCTCTGTCCACCTGTATAGCTCTTTTATTGCTTCTCAGTTTTTTCAGTTAACTAGATGACACCACAGATTCTTAAGAGAGGAGGTTAACTAGCTGTTGGTTCTTTCTTACCTTTCTAACCACTTTTGTTTTCCTCTAGTTGAAATGCTTTTTTGCTAAATCCAAAATTTTAGCCATTAACCTTAATGGAAGTTTAATTCTATTTCATTTTGACTAGTGATTCAAGTAGTCCTCCTAAAGTATTTTTTTCTTCTAACTTCTTTCAAAAGACATAAGAAAAACAGTATTTCTTTTAGTTTTGACAGAATAACTGACAGATGATGTGTAAAGTTGGCTCTTCCCAGATAGTTCAATTTTTAGAGTATCAAATTATATTCAGCTTTATATAGTAACTTGATATTTTGTGGAATATAAGAAAATCATTGATCCTTCAAATTAGAGTATATTTCCTCTCTCTCCTTTCTTCCTAAGGTGGTGAAAAAATAACAGTACAGTACCACAGTGTTTAATTAAATACCACCAAGTATATATCCCCTTTCAAAACAGTTTTCTGAAGCTGTTATCTGAAGAGTAGATTCATTATATAATATTCTTATTCTTTGCCCCCATTTTCTCCCTCAAACAGTAATACTTGGATTTTTTAATTGAAATATAACTGACACATAGCATTGTGTAAGTTTGAGGTGTGCAATGTGTTGATTCGATACATTTCTATATTGCAGTATGATTACCATACTAGCATTAGCTGACATCTTTATCAAGTAATATGTTGAATTTAATATACATTAGAATGAGCACAGGGGACATAAACATAAATTTTGTCAAAACTTTTAAGAGTAATAATTAGCTACTGGAGTAGGGGAAAAAAGCTTTGACCAACCAATAAATACTGTAAAAGTTATTTTAAAGTTTTACTTATCAATAGAAATCTTCAGGACTAGGAAAAAAAAAACTCTCTAAAATCTTGTTTCTGGATTTTAACTTCTTTGTCTCCTACAGGGGTTTTTATGGTTTTCACATCAGTTGTCTTGCAGCTCTTTCTTGTGTTTGCATTAATTTTGACATTACAGAAAGAAGTTGGAACCTCAAGTTTAAATGGCAGAACCATGGTCTGTGCTTCCTTTGTCTTTAAAGGAATATTCACTCATTCATTCATTTGTTCAACAAACATTTATTGAACTCCTTCTAAATGCTTGACACCATTCAGGTTTGGTGGTACAACAGTAAAGAAAAGCAGACAAAACTCTTCATTAAGTTTTTTATCTTTGTGGAAGATATAGACAATAAACAAATGACTAAGTAGAATATATAATCTATCAGAAGTGTTAAGTACTATGGAAAAAGATGAAGGAAGAGAAATGTAACAGGTCTTCATAGGGACTTTTGACCATTGTAGAGAACGTAGGTTTTCCTGGACTGAGACAGGAAACAGCTGGACAGTTTGAAGTACAGGAGTGGCATACTCTGATATATATTTTATATCACCATTCAGGATGCACTATTGCCTAAAGATTGTGAGAGAGTACAACGGGAAAAGTGAGGGACCAGTTGTGAGGCAATGGCAACAATTTGGGTTGCT
The DNA here is from genome assembly GCF_002007445.2 of Ailuropoda melanoleuca. Taxonomy (NCBI): domain Eukaryota; kingdom Metazoa; phylum Chordata; class Mammalia; order Carnivora; family Ursidae; genus Ailuropoda; species Ailuropoda melanoleuca. The sequence continues at coordinate 78,298,162 of NC_048225.1, forward strand.
TTGACCAAGTTAGTGGTAGTGGACACGGTGAGAAGTGGTTGAATTTTAGACATATTTTAAAAGTAGAGAGGACAGGATGTGCTGATGGATCATCTGGGGGTTTATTGATCATATACTTTCCTTTAATGTAATGGTGAGAGAGGAGGGTGGCTTTGCAGCGGCTGTACTTCAGGGAGCAACTTGGGGACCGATGGTGTTGAGGAGTGACTGAGGCATGTTATTGTTGCATGCCTTATTCTGGAAATGCTGGGATTACAATTTCTCTTCAGTGCTTGTTAGAAACAGGTTCTGGTACCCTTGGGAACTTTTAAGATCAATCTTTAAGAAATATAGAGGGTGGAATAATTATGAAAAATGACCAGTAGAGGAATAAGCATGTCATACCTAGTACTTTAAAATAAAGGTACATGTTTGCTGTTAAAAATAGGAGTGGTATTCTGTTTTAGTAGAACCAAACCCACATTACTTTGAGGACTCACAAAGACTTTATATATCTCAAACGTGTTTAATAACCCACAGCATCTAATTATGTGTGAACAGTTCTCATAATCAGAACATATATCGCTGACTTAAAGTTATAGGGTAACAGGTTTTTTTCCAATAAAAATCTTTCAGTTTATCATGAATTGGAATAACTAAAGTTACTTTATAGTATTTTTTGTTGCAAAAAGCTCATTGTGGTTAAACTGTGTGGCATGGATTAAATAAAATAACTAAACATATTCTGTTGTTTTTATGATTTAATATATATATATTTTTAAAGATTTTATTTATTTATTCGACAGAGATAGAGACAGCCAGCGAGAGAGGGAACACAAGCAGGGGGAGTGGGAGAGGACGAAGCAGGCTCATAGCAGAGGAGCCTGATGTGGGGCTCGATCCCATAACGCCGGGATCACGCCCTGAGCCGAAGGCAGACGCTTAACCACTGTGCCACCCAGGCGCCCCTATGATTTAATATTTAAAACAATTTTTAAAAGCATTATGACATACAATGAACTCATATATCTATCTCCCTGGTTAAGAAACAAAATAATATGAACAAGATTAGTTTGTGTATTATTACCTCCCTCTCCCAGGAAATACCCCCCTCCTTTGCCTTCCTCAGAGGAACCATTATATAGAATTCAATGTTTATCATTCCCATGCACGTCTGTATTTTTTACTGCATATGTATGTATCTCTGAGCAATTTATAATTGAACATACTTGGAAAATATTATACTCACTGGTTTATGAAGCCCACTTCTTAAAAGCTGTCTTCTATCTCCAAACCAGTGTCACATACTATTCAGTTTACCTCCTAACTGTTCATTCCACTTGACCCCCTTTTATTCCATTATTCTCCATAGCATCCTGAGAGATTATCATAAAACATATATCAGGTCAAGTCATTCCTCTGCTGAAAATCCTTAAGTGGTTTCCCACTAAATAAAACTGATGTTGTTTTACTTGGCCTATAATCTTGCTCTTCCTTCCTCTCCAGTGGTGTCCTTGGGTCAGTCTTCCTCTTACTATCCTTCGGCACTGGCCTTCTTTTAGTTTCTGGAACATTTATGATCTTTTCAGGTCAAAAATTTGTACATATTCTTTCCCTTCTGCCTTGAATGTATTCTTCACCCTTTCCCTGGCTAACTCCTTCAGGCCTAGGGTTAAATGTTACTTCCTCTAAGAAGCTTTTCCTGATTATTCATTCTTAAGTAGTCTAAACTTTTGGTCTTCTGTGATAGCACCCTGTAGTTAGTGATAATTTATATTACTTTTCAAATGCCTCATTCTCCCACTAGATTATAAATTTCTGAAAAGAGAAGCCATGTCTCTTTTGTGCCCTACTATATATTACCTTATAATCAATTTGTAGACATACAAGGAACATCTGTTGAAGGAAAATAGGAATGCAGAATTAACGGACAAATTTATTTTTTAATTTTTTTTATCGTCTTTATTTGAATGTTTATGTGAAATCCTATAGGCTGAAAAATAGCTTTGCTCTTGAGTTTAAAGAGAAAAAATAAAAATAACATATTTGGCAATTCTTCTGTTTTAGTTAAGATATTTTAAGAAACAGAAACCCAGACATAGTAGCTCAAGTACACTGGGGGATTATTATAATTATAAAGCAAATCCAGGAGAAGATGAACAAGTAGACCGCAGGAAGGACAGGTGCCATAGAAACTCCAAGCACTTATCTCCCTTACTCTTTATTGCTCTCTATGAATTGAATGTTCTCCCTTCTTTCCCTGCCTACTTCTCTGTGGGGTCTATGGTATCTCAGCAAATTTTGCCATGATTGTTCAACTCTAGTATCAACAGTTCTAAGCAAATCTCCTTATTTTTTTAGGTAAAATTCTTGAGGGATAACCCAACTGGTTCTGCCCACATTTTAAAATAAGGCTTGCATAGTCCTAGATCTTAGGTACGTGCCACCTTAGGCTAGTTGTCCATGTCTTATTTAATATGCTGTGGAAAGTGGTAGCCTTGAGTGAGTCATATGACTTACAGCCCACTCAACAAGAGCTGTATGGAGGCAGATTTTCTGAGAACGGTCATTGATGGATCTGGCACAGCAAAACATTTCTAGTGTGCATATACCCCATGGACTAAAATTATTAGTATTGACTGCTTTGAAATATGGCATTTGATAAATATAAATTTTTTATTTTTTATTTTACTCAATAAAATTCTCAAAAAAATCTCAAAAATATCCAGCTACAGATATTTATTTAATTAGAATGGGGAGTCGCACAGTTTTAATATAGGGTATAATGTTAAAAATTATGGTCTTCAGGATTGAAGGGTAGCAGTGTTCCAAATCATTTCGTGGTATAGTTTTTTCAGGTAGGGTTTTGAGTAAAGGCAGTGTGCCCTCCTAATACCCTTAACTGGGCTAGCCCATCCCCCCACGTCCCTCCCCTCTAAAACCCTCAGTTTGTTTCCTGGAGTCCATAGTCTCTCATGGTTCATCTTCCCCTCTGTTTCCCCCCCCCCTTCATTTTTCCCTCCCTTCTCCTAATGATCTCCCTGCTATTCCTTATGTCCCACAAATAAGTGAAACCATATGATAATTGTCTTTCTCTGCTTGACTTATTTCACTTAGCATAATTCCTCCAGTTCCATCCATGTTGATGCAAATGTTGGGTAATCATCCTTTCTGATAGCTGAGTAATATTCCATTGTATATATGAATCACATATTCTTTATCCATTCATCTGTTGAAGCGCACCTCGGCCCCTTCCACAGTTTGGGTATTGTGGACATTGANATTCCTTATGTCCCACAAATAAGTGAAACCATATGATAATTGTCTTTCTCTGCTTGACTTATTTCACTTAGCATAATTCCTCCAGTTCCATCCATGTTGATGCAAATGTTGGGTAATCATCCTTTCTGATAGCTGAGTAATATTCCATTGTATATATGAATCACATATTCTTTATCCATTCATCTGTTGAAGCGCACCTCGGCCCCTTCCACAGTTTGGGTATTGTGGACATTGATGCTATGAACATTGGGATGCATATGGCTCTTCTTTTCACTACATCTGTATCTTTAGGGTAAATACCCAGTAGTGCGATTGCTGGGTCATAGGGTAGCTCTATTTTTAACTTTTTGAGGAACCTCCACACTGTTTTCCAAAGTGACTATACCAACTTGCCTTCCTTCCCACAGTGTAAGAGGGTTCCTCTTTCTCCACATCCTCTCCAACATTTGTTGTTTCTTCCCTTGTCAATTTTTGCCATTCTAACTGGTGTAAGGTGGTATCTCAGTGTGGTTTTGATTTGAATTTCCCTGATAGCTAATGATGTTGAACATTTTTTCACATGTCTCTTAGCCATTCATATGTCTTCACTGGAAAAGTGTCTGTTCATATCTTCTGCCCATTTTTTGATTTATTTGTTTCTTAGGTGTTGAGTTTGAGAAGTTCTTTATAGGTCTTGGATACCAGCCCTTTATCTGAAGTGTCATTTGCAGGTATCTTCTCCCATTCCATGGGTTGCCTCTTTGTTTTGTTGACTGTTTCCTTTGCTGTGCAGAAGCTTTTTATCTTGATGAAGTCCCAAAAGTTCATTTTTGCTTTTGTTCCCCTTGCCTTTGGAGCCGTGTCATGAAAGAAATTGCTGTGGCTGATGTCGAAGAGGTTACTGCCTATGTTCTCCTCTATGATTTTGATGGATTCCTGTCTCATATTGAGGTCTTTCATCCATTTAGAGTTTACCTTTGTGTATGGTGTGAGAGAATGGTCGAGTTTCATTCTTCTGTATATAGCTGTCATTTTTCCCAGCACTGTTTATTGAAGAGATCTTTTTCCGTTGAATTTTTTTTTCCTGCTTTTTCGAAGATTAGTTGACCATAAATTTGAGGGTCCATTTCTGGTTCTCTATTCTGCTCCATTGGTCTATGTATCTGTTTTTGTGCCAGTACCATGCTGTCTTGGTGATTACAGCTTTGTAGTATAGCTTGAAATCAAGCAACGTGATGCCCCCAGGTTTGTTTTTCTTTTTCAGCATTTCCTTGACAATTTGGGATCTTTTCTGGCTCCACATGAATTTAGGATTGTTTGTTCCAGCACTTTGAAAAATGCCATTGGTATTTTGATAGGGATGGCGTTGAAAGTATAGATTGCTCTGGGTAGCGTAGACGTTTTAACTATGTGTATTCTTCTGATCCATGAGCATGGGATGTTTTCCCATCTTTTTGTGCCTTCTTCAGTGTCTTTCATCAGTGTTCTGTAGTTTCTGGAGTACAGATCCTTTACCTCTTTCTTTAGGTTTATTCCGAGATATCTTATGGTTTTTGGTGCTACTGTAAATGGAATCAATTCCCTAATTTCTTTTTTGTCAGTCTCATTGTTAGTGTGTAGAAATGCAACTGATTTCTGTGCATTGATTTTGTATCCTGCCACATTGCTGAATTGCTGTATGAGTTCTAGTAATTTGGGAGTGGAGTCTTTTGGGTTTTCCATATAAAGTATCAGGTCATCTGGTTTGACTTCTTCTTTGCCAATTAGAATACCTTTTATTTATTTTTGTTTTCTGATTGCTGTTGCTAGGACTTCTAGTACTATGTTGAACAATAATGGCGAGAGTGGGCATCCTTTTCGTGTTCCTGATTTTAAGGAAAGACTCTTAGCTTTTTCCCATTGAGAATGATATTTGCTGTGGGCTTTTCATAGATGGTTTTTATGAAATTGAGAAATGTACCCTCTATTCCTACATTCTGAAGGGTTTTAATCAGGAAAGGATGCTGTATTTTGTCAAATGCTTTTTCTGCATCAATTGAGAGGACCATATGATTCTTGTCTCTTCTCTTATTAATGTGTTGTATCACACTGATTGATTTGTGAATGTTGAACCACCCTTGCATCCCAGGGATGAAACCCTACCTGGTCTTGATGGATAATCCTTTTAATGTACTATTGGATCCTATTAGCTAGGATCCTGTTGAGAATTTTGGCATCCATATTCATCAGGGATATCGTTCTGTAATTCTCCTTTTTGATGGAGTGTTTGCCTGGTTTGGGGATCGAGGTAATGCTGGCCTCATAGAATGAGTTTGGAAGTTTTCCTTCTGTTTCTATTTTTTGAAACAGCTTCAGGAGAATAGGTATTATTTCTCCTTTGAATGTTTCGTAGAATTCCCCAGTGAATCCATCAGGCCCTGGACTCTTGTTTTTTGGGAGGTTTTTGATCACTGCTTCAATCTTGTTATTGGATATTGGCCTATTTAGGTTGTCAGTCTCTTTCTGTTTCAGTCTTGGTAGTTTATAGGTTTCCAGGAAGGCATCCATTTCTCCCAGATTGCTTAATTTATTGGCATATAGTTGTTGATAATAATTTCTAATGATTATTTCTATTTCCTTGGTGTTAGTCATGATCTCTCCCCTTTCATTCATAATTTTGTTAATTTGGGTCCTTTCTCTTTTCTTTTGGATAACTCTGACCAGTGGTTTATCGATCTTATTAATTCCTTCAAAGAACCAGCTGGTTTTGTTCATCTGCTCTACTGTATTTCTGGTTTCTAATTCATTGATCTCTGCTCTAATCTTAATCACTTGTCTTTTTGTGCATGGCTTAGGCCTGCTCTTCCATCTCCGGTTGTTTAAGGTGTGAGTATAGGGTCTGTATTTTAGATTTTTCTTTTCTTTTGAGTGAGGTTTGGATGGCTATGTATTTCCCCCTTAGGACCACCTTTGCAGTATCCCATAGGTTTTGGACCGATGTATTTTTGTTGGTTTCCATAAATTGCTCAAGTTCTTCATTAATTTCCTGGTTTACCCAAACATTCTTAAGCAGGATGGTCCTTAGCTTCCAAGTGTTAGAGTTTCTTCCAAATTTTTTCCTGTGATTGAGTTCCAGCTTCAAAGCACAGTGGTCTGAGACTATGCAGGGAATAATCTCAGTCTTTTGGTATCGGTTGAGACCTGTTTTGTGATCCAGTATATGGTCTGTTCTGGAAAAGTTCCATGTGTGTTTGAAAAGAATAAATATTCTGTTGTTTTAGGGTAGAGTATTCTATATATATCTATGAGGTCCATCTGGTCCAGTGTGTCATTAAAAGCTCTTGTTTCTTTGTGGATTTTCTGCTTAGATGATCTGTCTATTGCTGAGAGTGGAGTGTTGAGGTCCCCGACTATTAACTTATTATTTTCTGTATGTTTCTTTACTTTGGTAAACAGTTGGTGTATGTAGTTGGCTGCTCCCCTCTTGAGGGCATAGATATTTATAATTGTTAGATCTTCTTGTTGGATAGACCCTTTAAGAATAATATAGTGTCCTTCTGTATCCCTAACTACAGTCTTTAGCTTAAAATCTAATCTGTCTGATGTGAGAATTGCTACCTCAGCTTTCTTTTGAGGTCCGTTGGCATGAAAAATGCTTCTTTATCCCTTCACTTTTAGCCTGGATGTATCTTTAGGTTCAAAGTGAGTCTGTTGTAGACAGCATATGGATGGGTCATGTCTTTTTATCCAATCTGCAACCCTGTGGCATTTTATGGGAGCATTTAGACCATTCACATTGAGAGTGATTATTGAGAGAGATGATTTTAATGTCGTCATGTTGTCTGTGAAGACCTTGTTTCTATAGATTGTCTTTGTAAGTTTCTGTTCCGTATCACTCTTAGGGTCTTTCTTCTTTTAAAGAACCCCCTTTAATATTTCTTGCAGGACCAGCTTGGTGGTCACATATTCTTTCAGTTTCTGCCAGTCTTGGAAGCTTCTTGTCTCTCCATCCATTCTGAATGACAGCCTTGCTGGATACAGTATCCTTGGCTGCATGTTCTTCTCATTTAGTGCCCTGAATATGTCTTTTTTTTTTTTTTAAAGATTTTATTGATTTATTTGACAGAGATAGAGACAGTCAGTGAGAGAGGGAACACAAGCAGGGGGAGTGGGAGAGGAAGAAGNGGAGAGGAAGAAGCAGGCTCTCAGCAGAGGAGCCTGACGTGGGGCTCGATCCCGGAACGCCGGGATCACGCCCTGAGCTGAAGGCAGACGCTTAACCACTGTGCCACCCAGGCGCCCCATAGTGCCCTGAATATGTCTTGCCAGCCCTTTCTGGCTTGCCAGATCTCTGTAGACAGGTCTGACGTAATTCTGATGTTCCTCCCTCTGTACGTTAGGAATCTCTTCCCCCTCGCCACTTTCAAGATTGTTTCCTTGGATCTAAGATATGCAAATTATACTATTATATGTCGTGGTGTCGGTCTGTTCTCATTGATCTTGGGAGGGGTCCTCTCTGCCTCTTGGACACGAATGCTTGTTTCCTTTCCCAGTTTAGGGAAGTTCTCAGCTACCATTTGCTCAAATATATCTTCTAGACCTCTCTCTTTCTCCACCGCCTCGGGGAACCTGATAATTCTGATATTTGAACTTTCATTGAGTCAGTAATCTCCCTCAGCTTAGTTTCTTGAAATTGGATTCATTCTTCCCATGCCACCTCTTTTCCCTCCTTTTCTATCATCTTATCCTCTCACTCACTAATTTTTTCTTCTGCCTCCTTTACCCTGGCAGTCAGAGCATCCAGTTTAGACTGCATTTCATTCATAGTGTTTTTATTTTTTTTTTTTATTTTTTTTTTTTTATAATTAATTTTNTTAGGTATATTCCTAGGTATCTTATGGGTTTTGGTGCTATTGTAAATAGAATCGACTCCTTAATTTCCCTTTCTACAGTTACATTGTTAGCATATAGGAAAGCAACTGATCTCTGTGCATTGATTTTGTACCTTGCCACATTGTTGAATTGCTGTACGGGTCTAGAAATTTGGGTGTGGAGTCTTTTGGGTTTTCCACAAAAAGTATCATGACATCTGCGAAGAGAGAGAGTTTGACTCCTTCCTTGCCAAGTTGAATGAATACCTTTTGTTTCTTTCTGTTGTCTGATTGCTGAGGTTAGGACTTCCAGCACTATGTTGAACAATAGTGGCAAGAGTGGGCTGTCATGTTCCTGATCCTAAGGGATAGTCTTTCAGCTTTTCCCCACTGAGAATGATATTCCCTGTGGGCTTGTCATAGATGGTGGTTATGAAATTGAGAAATGTTCCCTCTAACCCTACACTCTGAAGAGTTTTAATCGGGAAAGGATGTTGTATTTTGTCAAATGCTTTTTCTGCATCAATGGAGAGGACCATATACTTCTTGTCTCTTCTCTTATTAATGTGTTCCAACACACTGATTGATTTCTGTATGTTGAACCGTCCTTCCATCCCAGGGATGAACCCCAACTGGTCGTGATGGATAATCCTTTTAATATAATGTTGGATCCTATTTGTTAGGATCTTTTTGAGAATTTTGGCATCCATATTCATCAGGGATATTGGGATTCTCCTTTTTGGTGGGGTCTTTGCCTGGTTTGGAGATCAAGGTAATGCTGACCTCATAAATGAGTTTGGAAGTTTTCCTTCTGTTTCTGTTTTTTGAAACAGCTTCGGGTTAATGGGAGCTATTTCTTTGAATGTTTGGTAGAATTCATCAGGGAATCCATCAGGTCCTGGACTCCTGTTTTTTGTGAGGCTTTTGATCACTGTTTCAATTTCGTTACTGGTTATTCAGGTTGTCAATTTCTTCCTGTTTCAACCTTGGTAGTCTATAAGTTTCCAGGAAGGCATCCATTTCTTCCAGGTTGATAAGTTTATCGGCATATATTTGTCGATAATGATTTCTAATAGTTGTTTCTATTTTCTTGGTGTTAGTAATGATTGCTCCCCTTTCATTCATAATTTTATTACTTTGGGACCTTTCTCTTTTCTTTTGGGTAAATCAGGCCAGTGGTTTAGCAATCTTATTAATTCCTTTGAAAACCCAGATTCTAGTTCCATTGATCTGCTCTACTGTATTACTGGTTTCTAATTCATTGATCTCTATTCTAATCTTAATTATTTCTCTTCTTGTACATGGCTTAAGCCTTCTTTTTCATTCCTTCTCCAGTTCTTTAAGGTGTAAAGGTAGAGTGTATATTCCGTATTTTTCTTTTCTTTTTCTTTTTTTGAGCGAGGCTTGGATGGCTTAGGACTGCCTTTGTGGTATCCCAAAGGTTTTGGACCCATGTATTTTCATTCTCGTTGGTTTCCATAAATGGTTTACGTTCTTCTTTGATTTCCTGGTTGACCCAAGCATTCTTTTTTTTGTTTGTTTTTTAATGTTTTTTATTATATTATGTTAGTCACCATACAGTACATCCCTGGTTTTTGATGTAAAGTTCGATGATTCATTAGTTGCGTATAACACCCAGTGCGCCATGCAATACGTGCCCTCCCAACCACGCATCATCAGCCTATTCCATGCCCCCACCCCCTCCACTCTGAAGCCCTCAGTTTGTTTCTCAGAGTCCATAGTCTCTCATGCTTCATTCCCCCTTCTGTTTAAGCAAGCTGCTCTTTACCTACCAAGTGTTTGAATTTCTTCCAAATTTTTTCTTATGATGGAGTTCCAGTGTCAAAGCAGTATGGTCTGAGAATATGTGGGGAATAATCTCCTTCTTTTGGTATCGGTTGAGACCTGTTTCATGACCCAGCACACGGTCTATTCTAGAGAAAGTTCCACGTGCGTTCGAGAAGAATGGGTATTCTGTTGTTTTAGGGTAGAATGTTCTGTGTATATCTGTGAGGTCCATCTGGTCCACTGTGTCATTTAAAGCTCTTGTTTCTTTGTGGATTTTCTGCTTAGATGATCCGTCTGTTCCTGAGAGTGGAGTATTGAGGTCCCCTACTGTTAATGTATTATTATCTGTATGTGTGTTTATTTTGGTTAAGAGTTGGCTTATGTAGTTGGCTGCTCCCTTGTTGGTGGCATATATATTTATAATTGTTAGATCCTCTTGTTGGTCAGACACTTTAAGATACATTGTGCCCTCTGTATCTCTAACTACAGTCTTTAGCTTAAAATGTAATGGTATCAGAATTGCTATGCCAGCTTCCTTTTGAGGTCTGTTGGCATGAAAAATGGTACTCCATCCATTCATTTTCAAACTGGATGTATCTTCAGGTTCAAAGTGACTCTCATGTAGACAGCATATGGACGGGTCATGTCTTTTTATCCAATCTGCAACCCTGTGGCATTTTATGGGAGCCTTTAGGCTGTTCATGTTGAGAGTGATTATTGAAAGATATGGTTTTAATGTCATCATGTTGACTGTGAAGTCCTTGTTTCCATAGATTGTCAATTCTGTTCTGTATCACTCTTGGGGTCTTTCTCCTTTTATAGAACCCCCCCTCCAATATTTCTTGCAGGGCCAGCTTGGTGGTCACATATCCTCTCAGTTTCTGCCAATCTTGAAAGCTCCTTTCTCTCATCCATTTTGAGTGGCAACCTTGATGGATAAGGCATTCTTGGCTGCATGTTCTTCTCATTTAGTACCCTGAATATGTCTTGCCAGCCCATTCTGTCTTGACAGGTCTCCGTGGACAGATGTGATGTTATTTTGATTTCCTCCCTCTGTATGTAAGAAATCTCTTGCCCCTAACCACTTTCAAGGTTGTTTCCTTGGATTTAAATTTGCAAATTGTACTGTTATATGTCGTGGCATCAGTCCATTCTCATTGATCTTGGGAGGGGTCCTCCCTGTCTCTGGACACGAGTGCTAGTTTCCCTCCCAAGTTTAGGGAAGTTCTCAGCTATGATTTGCTCAAATATATCTTCTAGACCTCTCTCTTTCTCCACCCCCTCAGGGATCCCAATAATTTTGATATTGCAATGTTTCATTGAGTCATTAATCTCTCTCAGTTTGTTTCTTGGCTTTTAATTGGTTTTTCCCATGCTGCCTCAGTTTCCTTCTCTTCTATCATCTTATCCTCTAGCTCACTAATTTGTTCTTGTGCCTTGTTTACTCTGGCATTCAGAGTATCCAGTTTAGACTGCATTTCATTCATAACATTTTTAAGGTCATCCTGATTAGATCTCATTTCTGCCCTTAGAGATTCTTTATTGTTGTTAATATTTCTCAAGCCTAGATATCGACTTCATAATTGTTACGCTGAAGTCTATTTCTGACATCTTGGTTATATCCGTAGTCATTAGGTCTGTGGCGGAGGCCCCCTCCCTGATCCTTTCATTTGTTCGGGGTTCCTCTTAGCCATTCTGTTGAGGTTGGTTGAGGGAATGTACAGAGTCCAAAGTACTAGCTGCAGCTCAAGCAATTGCTCCTGTTTTATAGGGACTTAGTTGGCCTCTTGTTCTCCCAGCCTATCTCCCTTGGGAGGGTCCTGCCACACTGTTACTCAGGCAAACCTGTTTGGGTAGACTTGCCCTGTTCCTTCTGAGATGCTTGGCTCAGTGAAAACCAGTTTAGTGGGCTTTTATTCTCTGGTGGTTTCCCCGTGGCTTTTTCTGTCTCTTCTGACAGTCAGAGAAGATGTGACTGCATTTAACATCTCTGTCAGAGCAGAGAGATAGCAGTCTGCTCTTTACAGAGCTCTCCAGGCCACACTGTCTCAGTTTTGTCTGTGCTTCTTAAAACCAGTCTCTTGGGTTGTGCTTCACAGCAGGATTCCCAGATATCAGTCCTTGGCCTGGGCACGTCTCTTTTCTTTGTGGTTCTAAAATCGCCAGTTGCCTCCAGTTCACAGGCACACCTCCATAGCTCCAGGTTTCAGTCTGGAAAGCTGCCCTAAAGTCCTTTCCCTGTCACTACCAGTCTGCGAGTCTGTTCCCTGTGCCCAGCATAGGAGGCTTTTGCACCTCTGTATTATTTCATCTTCCTGGCGCAAGTTTAAGGAAGCTCCCTCCTGCTTGTTTATCTTCCGATATTTGCCTGTCAATTCAGGGCTCCCTGCTTCATACATCGAGAGTAACCCCTGGAGATATTCTGTTTGTAGAGATCCAGATAGATCTTCTTACCTCCCAGTCTGATTTCATGGGTATTCAGAATGATTTCATAGATATACAGCTTAATTTAGGGGACAGGTAGTGATCCCCTACTCCCAATATCAACTTTTTTCCATTTGTTCTAATTTTGTGAAAAATGCTGGTGGTATTTTGATGGGGATTGCACTCAATGTGTAGATTGCTTTTGGTAGTATAGTTATTTTAACTGTATTTTTTCTTCCTATCTATGAGCATGGAATTCTTTTCCATTTCTTTGTGGTCTCTTCAATCTTTCATCAGTGTTTTATAGTTTTAAATACAGGTCTTTCACTCTTTGGTTAGGTTTATTTTAGGTATCTTGTGGTTTTTCCTGCAATTGAAATGGGATTATTTCATTAATTTCACTTTCTGCTGCTTTATTGGTTTACAAAAATGTAGCAGATTTCTGTGCATTGATTTTGTGTCCTGTGACTTTACACTTGTGTTTTATTTCTAGAAATTTTTTGTTGTACTCTTTCGTCCTTTCTGTATAGAGTAATATGTCATCTCTAGATAGTGAGTGAAGGTTTTATTTCTTTCTTGGTGATTTTTCTCGTTTTGGTATTGGGGTAATGGTGGCCTGGTAAAATGGTTTTGGGAGCTTTCCTTTCTCCTTTATTGTTTTTTTTTAATAGTTATTTTTATTTACTTATTTGACAGAAAGAGAGACAACCAGCAAGGGAGGAAACACAAGCAGGGCCCAAGGGAGAGGAAGAAGCAGTCTCCCAGCAGAGGAGCCTGATGCAGGGCTCAATCCCAGAAAGCCAGGATCACGCCCTGAGCCAAAAGCAGATGCTTAACCACTGAGCCACCAGGTGACCCTCTCTATTTTTTTAAATCGTTTGAGAAGAATAGGTATTGTCTTTTTAAATGTTCAGTAGAATTAATCTCTGAGGACTCCTGGTCTTGGACTGTTGTTTGTTGGGTTTTCTTAGTACTGATTCAATATCATTGCTAGTAATCTGTTCAAATTTTCTATTTCTTTCTGATTGAATTTTGGAAAGCTATTGTTTCTAGCAATTTAACCATTTCTCCAGGTTGTCCAATATGTTGCCATGTAATTTTTCATAATATTTTTTTAAAATCTGTTGTATTTCTATGGTGTTTGTTATTTCTCTACTTTCATTTCTCACTTTATTTATTTAAGTTCTCTTTTCCTTTTTTGATGAGTCCAGCTAAAGTTCTGACTAAAATTTTTTGAAATGAACTGTCTCCTCATTTTGTTGATCTGATCTATTGTTTTTGTTGTTGTAATTGTTTAGTTTCTATTTATTTTTTGCTCTAATCTTTATTATTTGCTTCCTTCTACTGGCTTTGGGCATTGTTCTTCTCTTTCTAGCTCCTTTAGTTGTGAAGTTAGATTGTTTATTTGGGACTCTTGCTTCTTAAGGTAGTCCTGTATTGCTACAATCTTCTGTCTTAGAACAACTTTTTTCGGCATCACAAAGATTTTGTACCACTGCGCTTTCACTTTGTCTCCATTTTTTAAAAATTTCTTGTTTGGTAACTTGGTCAATCCACTCACTGTATAGTAGCATGTTATTTTGCTTCCATGTATTTGTGTTCTTTCCAGATTTTCCATTGTGATGGATTCCTAGTTTTGTACTATTGTAGTTGGAAAAAGTGCATGGTGTGATTTCAAACTTTGTAAATTTATTGAGATTTGTTTTGTGGCCTAACATGTGAGCTATTCTGGGGAATGTTCCATGTGCACTTGAAAAGAATAATATTCCAGTATTTTGGATGGAATGTTCTAAATATATCTGTTAGGTCCATGTGGTCCAATGTGTCGTTCAAAGCCACTGTTTCCTTGTTGATTTTCTGTCTGAATGATCTGTCAATTTATATAAGTGGGATGTGAAGGTCCCCTATTATTACTGGGTTACTGTGAATTTCTTTCTGTTTCTTAATAGTTGGTTTATGTATTTAGCATGTCCTATGTTGAGTTCATAAATATTTACAATAATTATATCTCTTGTTAGATTGTTTCTCTTTATCATTATGTGTTGTCTTTCCTTGTCTCTTGCTACAGTCTTTTTTAAAGTCTATTTTGTCCAATATAAGGACTGTTACCCAGAATGTCTTTTCACTTCCATTTGCATGGTCAATATTATTCCATCCCTTCCCTTTCAATCTGCATGTGTTGTAGGTCTGAAAAGTGAGTCTCTTGTAGGCAGCAATTATGTGGGTTTTGGGTTGTTATCCATTCAGTCACCTTATATCTTTTAATTGGAGCAATTATTTCCATTTAGATTCAAAGCAATTACTGACAGTTGTGTACTTACTGCCATGTTGTTATTTGTTTTATGGCTGTTTTTGTAGTTCCTCTGTGCTTCTTTCTTCTCATGCTAAGTGAAGCGAACCTTAACGTCATCCATATATGATAGGCACTGAGAGTGTATAAATTTTATAGCTGAGGAAACAGAAGCAAGGAGATGTTATATAAATTATTGAAAGCCATGAAACTGGAAAGTGGTAAGCCAGCATCCAAAGAAGTAAGTATGGTTTTGCCTAATAATCCATTCTAAAATTCTGCCAATTTTTTTATATCCTGATCATAATATTTAACATTCATTTCTTCCCTGTAGTTTTTAAGTGTCGTCATATATGCAGAAGTTTGGCATTACTGTGTTCTGTGATTCTTCAAGAACTTCAACAATCTCTCATATTAAGTGTCCATTTACATGTGATTTATTAGCATTTCTAATTATAAAGTCCTAGACGAAGATTAATGATGCAAAAGAGGGAGGAAGTTCTCATTTCTCCTGTCATTTCTGACCCCAAGCATGGGTCTACCACTCTTTAAACTTCCCTAATTTTCATTTACTTCACAAGACTTTTGCACTTTCATTAGAAGTTCTACTACACTCCTGATCTTTGTTACTTTTTTAATTTTTTTTCTTTGTTACATTTTAATTCGGTGTCACTTACTTGTCTCTGATCATTAAACAGATATTTGTTGGCTTTGTGCACCAGTACTATAGTACTCTTTGAGGGGTCAGAGATAAAAATGGTATAGCGCTTATTCTTTAGGAGCTTACAGTTTAGTAATAGAAAGAAAAATGTCACTTAGAAAACAATGTGATAGCTTGCAGATAGCTTGCTTCTTATTTTACAGAATGCATAGAGGTTTTTCTTGTTCTGCTTAGAACTCTCACTTCCAAAGCCATCCTAACTTTCAGAGAATAGGTAGTCCTCCTCTCCTCTAAGGTACATCTTTCCACCACTGAAAATAATATACCACAATGCTGATAAGGGTTAATTCTCGGGATGTGATATTACAGATTTGTACTATCATCTTAATTTTATGTACTTCATGTATTATTTTTTACAGTAAGTAGAAGGCCTTTAAAATGCCTAGAGTTTGATCTGGACTAATATTCTCTCCTTTGCCCTCAATTTTTGTCAAGAAGCAAACCTGAGGGAGTTGCCTTTCTTGAGGGTACTTATTTTTGCCCACAGCCAAACTTATTTTGTTCACATTTGCCTAGGGATGAAATTATATCTTGTTGAGGATGTCTTCTAGTTTTCTTATAGTTTGTCCTGCCACTTGCTCACATCTTTCCATCAGGCCATTTTATTTTACTAACTCATGTTTGTTCATATGTTTTGTGTGAGCATAGTTCATAGCTTTCTTTAGAATAGATTATTTTCATATTATTACTAACAGGCCACAACAGGTGTTTTTCCCTTAAATTGACTTTTTCCCCCTTATTGTACTTTGAAAATTCTAAATTATGAAGACAAAAATAATGTTATTAAGTTCAATGAATAGAAATAGCAAAAGCAAATCAATACAAATATCTAAATTGTATTTTGAAGCTAAACAATGTGACATTAGAAGTCTCAACTAGTTGTTCCCAGGCTAAATTAATTCCTTGACCTTACTTTATGTGTCCTTGGACTTGAAGTATTGAACCATTATTGGGTCTACCATTATTCAGTTTATACTGAGTTGCCAAAAATCTCTGGGTGAGGAAACACCTATCCATTTCCCAGTCTTAATTATTATCTTTAACATGAGAAATAACATGAGGTTTCAAAAATGCTAATTATTTATTTTGGCTTGAATGTGTATTTTGGGGGGGGAATCTTCTATGTGCCTTTGTTGTAAAAAAAAAAATCAGAAAGATTCCCCTAAGATATTCTTTATCTCACACCCTCATATTGGCAGTCTTTTTTGGGAAAATCTTCTAAGAACTTACACCCTTATAAAAATTTCATTTTACTCTTATCATAAACTATTAATTTTACTCAGAAAAATAATCATAAGATGTTAGATTTAAAAGAAACTTTTGAGATTCTATTGTCCAATTCCCTGAGTTAATGGAGGCCCAAGAAGTTATCTGTGAAGTCAAAAGTATAACTAATTTTTGAGGCTATCAGACAACAAAACGCATCCAAAATGGCAAAGAAGTCAAACTCGCTCTCTTTGCAGATCACATGATATTTTACATAGGAAAATCAAAAGACTCCATCCCCAAATTACTAGAACTCATACAGCAATTCAGTAACATGGCAGGACAGAAAATGAATGCACAAATCAGTTGCATTTCTATACACTAACAATGAGGCAAAAGAAAGAGAAATCAAGAAATCAATTCCATTACAATAACACTCAAACCCATCGTATACCTAGGAATAAACCTAACCAAGGGGTAAAGGATCTATACTCCAGAAACTACAGAACACTTATGAAAGAAATTGAGGAGGACAAAAAGAGATGGAAAACATTCCATGCTCATGGATTGTAAGAATAAACATTGTTAAAATATCTATGTTGCCCAGAGCAATCTATACTTTCAATGTCATCCCTATCAAAATACCACTGACAGTTTTCAAAGTGCTGGAACTAACAATCCTAAGATTTGTATGGAAAAAAAAGACCATGAAGTCAGAGGAATGTTGAAAAAGAAAGCCACAGCTGGTGTCATCACAATGGTGGACTTAAAACTATGTAACAAAGCTGTAATCATCAAGACAGTATGGTACTGGCACAAAAACAAACACATAGATCAATGGAACAGATTAGACAACCCAGAAATGGACCCTCAACTCTATGGCCAACTAATCTTCAACAAAGAAAGAAAAAATCTCAATGTGAGACAGGAATCCATTAAACCATAGAGGAGAACGTAGGCAGTAAGTACTTTGACATTGGCCACAGCGACGTCCTTCAAGACATGTCTCTAAAGGCAAAAAAATGAAAATGAAAATGAAGTTTTGGGACTTAAAGAGCTGTTGCACAGCAATGGAAACAGTCAAAAAAACAAAGAATGAACCCATAGAATGGGAGAAGAGATTTGCAAATGACACTACAGATAAAGGGCTGGTATCCAAGATATACAAAGAACTTCTCAAACTCAACCCCCAAAAATGAATAATCAAGTCAAAAAATGGGCAGAAGACATGAACAGACACGTCCAAAGAAGACATATGAATGGCTAACAGACACATGAAAAAATGTTCAACATCTTTAACCATCAGGTAAATTCAAATCTAAAAGGCAGTTTTTATATACGCACCTCAAGAAGCTGGAGCTGAAACAGAAGAACAGGACTAACCCACGCACGAGAAAGCAGTTGATCAAGATTAGAGCAGAGATCAATGAATTAGAAACCAGGAGCATTGTACAGCAGATCAACAGAACTAGAAGCTAGTTCTTTGAAAGAATAAACAAGATTGATAAGCCACTGGCCAGACTTCTTCAAAAGAATAGAGAAAAGGCCCAAATTAATAAAATTATGAATGAAAGGGTGAGGTCACAAAGGGCACAAATGAAATAAAAATCATTAGAAACTTTTATCAAAAGATTTATGCCAGTAAATTAAACAACCTTTAACAAATGGATGCCTTCCTGGAAAACTATAAACTCCCAAGAGAGAAACAGGAAGAACCTGATTTAAACAGACCAAATAATTATTAAGAGATTGAAGCAGTTATCAAAAACATCCAGAAAAACAAGAGTCCAGGGCCTGATGGATTCCCCGGGGAATTCTACCAAACATTCAAAGAAGAAATAATACCTATTCTCCTGATGATATTTCAAAAAATATAAGCAGAAGGAAAACTACCAAACTCATTCTGAGGCCACTATTACCTTGATCCCCAAACCAAGCAAAGACCCCATCAAAAAGGAGAATTACAGACCAATTTCCCTGATGAATATGGACACCAAAATTCTTAACAAGATCCTAGCTAATAGGATCCAACAGTACATTAAAAGCATTATCCCTCATGACTAAGTGGGATTCATCCCTGGGATGCAAGCGTGGTTCGGCATTCACAAACCAATAAGTGTGATAGATCACATCAACAAAAAGAGTCAAGAACCATATTGTCCTCTCAACTGATGCAGAAAAAGCATTTGATAAAATATGTCATCCTTTCCTGATTAAAGCCCTTCAGAATGTATGGATAGAGGGTACATTCTTCAAATTCATAAAAACCACCTATGAAAAGCCTACAGCAAATATAATTCTCAATAGGGAAAAGATGGAAGGATTTTCCTTAAGATCAAGAGAACACGACAAGGATGCCCACTCTTGCTATTATTATTCAACATAGTACTAGAAATCCTTGCAACAGCAATCAGACAACAGAAAGGGAGAAAAGATATCCAAATCGGCAAAGAAGAAGGCAAACTTCGCAGATGACATGATACTCTGTATGGAAAACCCAAAAGACTCCACCCCCAAACTACTAGAACTTATAGAGCAATTCAGTAATGTGGCAAGATACAAAATCAATGCTCAGAAATCAGTCGCATTTCTGTACATGGACAATGAAACTGAAGAAAGAGAAATTAGAGAATCCATTCCTTTACAACAGCACAAAAATCAGATGTTATCTCGGAATTAACCACAGATGTAAAGGATCTATATTCTAAATTTGTGTGGAAACAGAAAAGGCCCCAAATCCCCAAGGAATTGTTGAAAAGGAAAAACAAAGCTGGGGGCATCACGTTGCCAGATTTCAAGCTATACTACAAAGCTGTGTTCACAAAGACAGCATGGTACTGGCACAAAAACAGACACACAGGCTAATAGAAGAGAATAGGGAACCCAGAAATGGACCCTTGTCACGTTGGGCAGCTAATATTTGACAAAGCAGGAAAAACATCCAGTGGAAAAAACAGTCTCTTCAATAAATGGTGCTGGGAAAATTGGACAGCTACATGCAAAAGAATGAAACTTGACCATTGTCTCACACTATACACAAAGATAAACTCCAAATGGATGAAAGACCTCGATGTGAGAAAGGAATCTATCAAAATCCTAGAGGAGAACATAGGCTGCAACCTCTTTGACATTGTACACAGCAACTTTTTTCATGACACACCCCCAAAGGTAAGGGAAACAAAAGATAAAATGAACTTTTGGGACTTCATTAAGATAAAAAGCTTCTGCACAGCTCAGGAAAAGTCAAAAAAACTAAGAGGCAGAGAAGATATTTGCAAATGACTCTAGAGATAAAGGACTGATATCCAAGGTCTACAAAGAACTTCTCAAACTCAATACACAAGAAACAATCAAATCAAAAAATGCACAGAAGATATGAACAGACACTTTTCCAATGAAGTCATACAAATTGCTAACAGACACATGAAAAAAATGTTCAAAGTCATTAGCCATCAGGGAAATACAAATCAAAACCACATTGAGATACCACCTTATGCCAGTTAGAATGGCAAAAATGAACAAGGGAGGAAACAACAAATTGGGAGAGGATGTGGTGAAAGGGGATCCCTCTTACACTGTTGGTGGGAATGAAATTTGGTACAGCCATTCTGGAAAACAGTGTGGAGGTCCTTTAAAAAGTTAAAAATTGAGCTACTCTATGATCCAGCCATTGCACTACTGGGTATTTACCCCAAAGATACAGACATCGTGAAGAGAAGGGCCATATATACCCCAATGTTCATAGCAGCATTGTCCACAATAGCTAAATCATGGAAGGAACTGAGATGCCCTTCAGCAGATGACTGGATTAAGAAGATATGGTCCATATATATAATGGAATATTACTCAGCCATCAAAAAGAATGATTTCACAACATTTGCTGCAACATGGATGGGACTGTTGGAGATAATGCTAAGCCTAATAAGTCAAGCAGAGAAAAACAATTATCATATGGCTTCACTCATTTACATAACATAAGAAGTAGGAAGATTGGTAGAAGAAAGGGAAGAAGGAAGGGGGGTAAAAAGAAGGGGGAATGAACCCTGAGAGTTCATGGACTCTGGGAAAAAATCTGAAGGCTTTAGAGGGGAGGGGGGTGGGGGAATGGGATAGGCCAGTGATGGGTATTAAGGAGGTCATGTATTGGGTGGCGCACTGGATGTTATACACAAGTAATGAATCATAGAACTTCACATCAAAAACTTGGGATGTATTGTATGGGGTTTAACGTAACTTAATAAAAATTATTTAAAAAACCACATTGAGATACCACCTTACATCAGTTAGAATGGCAAAAATGAACAAGATGGGAACAAAACGTGTGGAGAGGATGTGGAGAAAGAGGAGCCCTCTTATACCCCTGGCAGCAATACAACCTGGTACAGCAACTCTGGAAAACACCATGGCATTTCCTTAAGATGTTAAGAATAGAGCTACCCTATGATCCAGAAATTACAGTATTGGGTATTTACCCCACAGATACAGATGTATTGAAAAGGAGAGCCATATGCACCCCAATGTTCATAGCAGCAATGTCCACAATAGCAAAACTGCAGAAGGAGCTGAGATGCCCTTTAACAGACGAATGGATAAGGAGGATGTGTTTCATATATACAATGGAATATTACTCAGCCCTCATACCGTTTTCATTGAACTCAGTGTAACTGGAGGAGATTATGCTAAGTGAAATAAGTCAAACAGGAAAAAAAGAATTGTCATATGGTTCCACTCATATGTGGAACATAAGGAATAAAGTGGAGGACCATAGGGGAATGGAGGGAAAACAGAATGAGAAGAAATCAGAGAGGGATAGAAACCATGAGAGACTGTGGAGTCCAGGAGCCACACGTAGGGTTATAGAAGTGAGGTGGGTGGAGGCATAGGGTGACAGGGTGATAGGTATAAAGGAGGTGGGCTAAAAAAAAGTTAAATATCTCCAATTTAAAAAAATAAACAAATAAAAACTTTGAATGTAGTAAATTTAAAAAAAAGTATAACTGACTACTTACATAGCCCTTTGCCCACTTCACAAAGCACAGAATGCATATTCAAGACTCTGAGAATCTACCTTCAGACTCCATAATAAAGCTCGTTCAATTAAAGTTTATATGTTATCATTTTTCAGAAATAATTTTGTTTTAATCATATGTACATACATGTACACATATGCATACATACACATGTGCACACATTTAGGCACACACACACTTTTTTTTAACATAGATTTCTTCAGTTTCAATGCCAGTAAAATATCAGACATCCACTAATGGTCCAAGAGGAAAAAAAAATCTTGGGACAAGGTGTAGAAAAAGAACCAAAATTATTGGAAGATCTAGAAAAGCAGGAGGGAATTAACTGAAGAGAAGGTAATAAAGCAAGAATATGACTTCCAAAGATTTTGTTCTTTACTCAGAAAATTCTAGTAGATGCCATAAGTTTTAAGAGAATACCTCATCGCTAAAGTAAATTTGGTGAAATTACTTTTTTAAGGGATCCATTCATTGATGCTCCATTTTGTAGGTTGATATGGAGAAAAAAATGATCTAAAGTGCTCTTCAGTATGGAATATGGTCCAGTAAAACAGGCCTCACAAATTAAATATATGTTGAATAATACATCCCTTTTCTCTGTATCTTGGTTTTAGGAGAAAGTTTTTACTGAGGGGTTTGGTGAATTGTGTTAGGGATTGTTTTCCTCACAGCTTCAAGGTAAATGATGAAATGTGGGTCTTTTACAATGTTGTTAAAATGTTTGAAAACTCAAAATATAAGCCAACAACAATTTCTGGTATTAAAAGACCATGAAGTGATGACTAGGAAATTTTTGGTCATCTACTTGCCACTCTGCAAACTCATTTCCTCCCACATGTTTTCCTCTCATCCAGTTATATAGAGGTAGCATAAACATCCTCAGTACTATCTTTTGTACAAAGTCTCTATGGTCCCAAAACTTACACCAATTTTATGGACTATATCATTATATGGGTATTTCTTAAATATGGTCATAAGATTCTTTGGATCTACGTTAGAGTCTAGATAAGAAACAAGCAAGTAGAAAGTTTAGAAATAGATGTCAGGAAAGGATTCTGTATTTTGTCAAGGGTTTTTTCTGCATCTATTGACAAGATCATATGGTTCTTATCCTTTATTTTATTAATATGGTGTATCATGTTGATTGATTTGAGAATATTGAGCCACACTGCAGCCCAGGAATAAATCCCACTTGATTGTGGTGAATAATTCCTTTAGTGTATGGTTGACTTTGATTTGCTAGTATTTTATTGAGACTTTTTGCATCCATGTTCATCAGATATATTGGGTTATAATTCTTTTTAGTAGTGTCTTTGTTTAATTTTGGAATCAAGGTAATGCTGGCTTCAGAACACATCTCAACTTCTTAAAGATCATATACAAATGACCCATAGCTAATACCAGCCTCAATGGGGAAAAACTGAAAGCCTTTCTCCTATAGTTGAGCAATACAAGTACTATTTAACATAGTACTGGAAGTTTTAGCCTCAGCAATCAGACAACAAAAAGGAATAAAAGGCATCCAAATTGGCAAAAAAGTAGTCAAACTTTCACTATTTGCAGAAAACATGATACTGTATGTAGAAAAATTACTTAAACTAATAATTGAATTCAGCAAAGTTGCAGGATACAAAATCAATGTGCAGAAATTTGTTTCATTTCAGGGGCACTTGGGTGGCTCAGTCATTAAGTGAGGCAAACTCAGCTCAGGGCGTGATCCCAGAGTCCTGGAATCAAGCCTCACATTGGGCTTGCTGCTCTGGTGGGAGCCTGCTTCTTCCTCTCTGACTCTCCCTGCTTGTGTTCCCTCTCTCACTGGCTGTCTCTCTCTGTCAAATAAATAAATAAATAAAATATTAAAAAAAGAGAAATTGCTTGCATTTCTATACACCAATAATGAAGCAACAGAAAAAAAAAGAAATCAAGGAATCTATCTCTTTTTCAATTGCACCAAAAACAATAAGATTCCCAGGAATAAATCCAATTGAAAGAGTAAAAGGCCCATACTCTGAAAACTTATGAAAGAAATTGAAGAGGACATAAAGAATTGGAAAAGGATTCCATGCTCACGGATCAAAAGAACAAACATTGTTAAAATGTCTATACTACCCAAGCAATCTACACATTTAATGCAATATCCACCAAAATATTGCCATTTTTCACGGAACTAGAAGAAACAATCCTAAAATTTGTCTGGAACCACAAAAGACCTGGAATAGCGAAAGCAAATTTGAAAAAGAAAAGCAAAGCTTCAGGTATCAAATTTCAGACTTCAAGATATATGTTACAAAATTGTAGTCATCAAGACACTATGATACCGACACAAAAACACACATAGATCAATGGAACAAAATAGAGAACCTAGAAAAGGATCCACAACTATGTGGTCAATTTGTAAATGATGTATCTGATAAATGGTTAGTATCCAAAATCTATTAACTTATCAAACTCAACACCCAACAAATACCCTAGTTAGGAAATGGGCAAAAGAAGTTTTTATCTTGCTGAAATCCCAATAGTTCATTTTGCTTTTGTTTCCCTTGCCTTTGGATATGTGTCTTGAAAGAAGTTACTGTGGCCGATATTGAAGAGGTTACTATGTTTTCCTCTAAGATTTTGATGGATTCCTGTCTCACATTGAGGTCTTTCATCCATTTAGAGTTTTTCTTTATGTATGGTGTAAGGGAATGGTCCAGTTTCATTATTCTATATGTAGCTGTCCAATTTTCCCAACACCATTTATTGAAGAGACTTCTTTTTTCCATTGGATATTTTTTCCTGCTTTGTCAAAGATTAGTTGACCATAGAGCTGAGGGTCCATATCTGGGTTATCTATTCTCTTCCATTGGTCTATGTGTCTGTTTTTGTGCCAGTACCATGCTGTCTTGCTGATCACAGCTTTTGTTATACAGCTTGAAGCCAGGTAATCCAACCTTGTTTTTCTTTTTCATCATTCCCTTGGTGATTCAGTGTCTTTTCTGGTTCCATACAAATTTTAGGATTGTTCTAGCTCCTTTAAAAATGCCAGTGGTATTTTAATAGGAATGGCATTGAAAGTGTATGTTGCTCTGGGCTGGATAGACATTTTTTTTTAATTAATTTATTTATTTGACACAGATAGAGACAGCCAGTGAGAGAAGAAACACAAGCAGGGGGAGTGGGAGAGGAAGAAGCAGGTTTCCAGCAGAGGAGCCTGATGGGGGCTCGATCCCAGAACACCGGGATCATGCCCTGAGCCAAAGGCAAATGCTTAACGACTGAGCCACCCAGGCGCCCCTCTATAGACATTTTAACAATGTTTACTTTTCCAATCCATGAGCATGGAATGTTTTTCCATCTTTTTGTGGCTTTCTCAATTTCTTTCATAAGTGTTCTTTAGTTTCTAGAGTATATATCTTTACATCTTTGGTTAGATTTAATCCTAGGTATCTTATGGCTTTTGGTGCTATTGTAAATGGAATCAATTCCTTAATTTCTCTTTCTACAGTTCCATTGTTAGTGTATAGTAAAGGAAGTGGTTTCTGTGCATCGACTTTGTATCCTGCCACATTGCTGAATTGCTGTATGAGTTCTAGTAATTTGGGGATGGAGTCTTTTGGGTTTTCCACATAAAGTACCATGTCATCTGCAAAGAGAGAGAATTTGACTTCTTTGCCAAATTTGATGTCTTTTATTTCTTTTTGTTATCTGATTGGTGAGGCTAGGACTTTACTATGTTGAACCATAGTTGTAAGAGTGGTCATCCTTGTTGTGTTCCTGATCTTAAGGGAAAAGCTCTCAGCTTTTCCCCATTGAGAATGATATTTGCTGTGGGCTTTTCATAGATGGTTTTTATGATACAGAGGAATATTCCCTGTATCCCTATAATCTGAAGAGTTTTAATGAGGAATGGATGTTGTATTTTGTCAAATGCTTTTTCTGCATCAATTGAGAGGATCATATATTTCTTGTCTTTTCTTTTATTGATGTGTTCTACCACATTGATTGATTTGTGAATGTTGAACCACCCTTGCAACCCAGGCTTAAAACCCACTTAGTCGTGGTGAATAATCACTTTAATGTTTATCCTGTTGGATCCTATTGGCTAGGATCTTGTTGAGTATTTTGGCATCCATATTCATCAGGGATATTGGTCTGTAATTCTCCTTTTTGATTGGGTCTTTTCCTGGTTTGGGGCTCAGGGTAATGCTGGCCTCATAGGAGGAGTTTGGAAGTTTTGCTTCTTTTCTATTTTTTTTGGAACAGCTACAGTAGAATAGGTATTATTTGTTCTTTAAATGTTTAGTAGAATTTCCCTGGGAAGCCATCTGGCTCTGGACTTTTGTTTTTAGGGAGGTTTTTGATTACAGCTTCAATTTCATTACTGGTAACATCATTTTAATCGACATAGATGGACCTGAAGGGAATCATGCTAAATCAAATAAGTCAAGCCGAGCAA
Organism: Ailuropoda melanoleuca; assembly: GCF_002007445.2. NCBI lineage: Eukaryota > Metazoa > Chordata > Mammalia > Carnivora > Ursidae > Ailuropoda > Ailuropoda melanoleuca. The sequence continues at coordinate 78,324,149 of NC_048225.1, forward strand.
GACAATTATCATATAGTTTCATTTGCATGTGGAACATAAGGAATAGCATGGTGTACATCAGGAGAAGGAAGGGAATACTGAAGGCGAGGGAATAAGAGGGGGAGATGAACCTTGGACTCCAGGAAACAAACTGAGGGTCTCAGACGGGAAGGGGTGGGCGGATGAGTTAGTCCAGTGATGGATATTAAGGAGGTCACATATTGCATGTTGCACTGGGTGTTATATGCAAACAGTGAATCATGGAACACTTCATCAAAAACTAATGATGTACTGTATGGTGACTAACATAACGTAAAAAAAAAAAAAGAAGTGGGCAGGAGATATGAATAGACATTTTTCAAAAAAAGATATCCAGATGGCTAATAGAGACATGAAAAGATGGTTAACATTACTCATCACCAAAGAAATACAAATCAAAATCACAATGAGATACCATATCACAGCTGTGACGATAGCTAAAATTAAAAACACAGGAAGCAACAAGTTACTGAGGATGCAGGGAAAGTGGAACTCTAGTCCACTGTTGGGGGAATGCATCCTGATGCAGCCACTCTGGAGAACAGTATGGGAGTTCTTCAAAAAGTTAAAAATAGAGCTACCCTATGATCCAGCAATTGCACTACTAGGTATTTACCCAAAGGATACAAAAATACACATTCAAAGGGATACATGCATCCCAGTGTTCATACCAGTAATATCAACAATAGCTAAACTATGGAGAGAGCTCAAATGTCCATCGACTGAGGAATGGATAAAGAAGATGCGATATATATGTGTGTATATGTACATACACATAACAGAATATTACTCAGCTATCAAAAGGAATGAACTCTTGCCATTTGCAATGACATGGATGAAGCTAGAGTGTACTCTGCTAAGTGAAATAAGTCAAAGAAAGACAAATACTATATGATCACACTCATGTGAAATTTAAGAAAAAAACCCAGATGAACATAAGGGAACGGAGAAAAGAAAAAAGGAGAGAGTAAAACAAGTCAGAAGAGACTCAATGATAGAAAACAAACTGAGGTTTGATGGAGGGACAAGGGTGGGGGATAGGCTAGACTGGGTGATGGGTATTAGAGAGGGCACTTGTGAGGGCTTTAGTGAGGGCACTGGGTGTTGTATGTAAGTGATGAATCTGTGAATTTTACTCCAGAAACCAATATTGTACTGTATGTTAACTACTAAAGTTAAAATTTAAAATATGACAAAAAATAGGTTTCAAATAACTTTTAAATTAGTATATATCTCTCTCAAAACTTTCTTGAGTTTCATTCTCCAGAGTCCAAATATTCACTACATCTACACATAAATATATCTTAGGAACTTCAAACTCATTTAAGGTTAAGTAAAATGTGTGGTTCTTCTCTGTCCCTCCTACCCATGCATGTTTCTTTGTTTGTGCTCCATAACCCAGTAAATGGTCCTGTATCTGTTTATTTATGAGAGAACCTGAAAAATCATCCTTGACTTTTCCCTCTCACTACTGCAGATCACATCTATTCCAAGTCCTGATACGTCAATTCCTGAAACACTGTTGTGAAGCTCTCTACCTCTTAGTCTAATTCTTCAGGCATTGAGCAGAGATATTGATAAGGGCATTCTGCTTAAAACCATTCTATAAATTCCTATTAGGATAAAATTTTAAACATTTCACATGGCTTTCAAGTGCCCATATGTTCCTTGGTCTCATTATAAAAGTTGCTCTTAGTTTTCACATCTATAAAATGGGGATAATTATACCTTATATGATTTTTATAAGGATTAACTGAGTAAATATTTATAAGGCACTTAGAGCTGTTCCTGGCACAGAATAAATATTATATAAATGTTTATTAAACAAATGAGACTATTAAATAAACTATTCATCCTTTTTATTTTCTCAACAATGTTGACTCCCTTTTAATTCCTTGACTACTTCAAACTTGTTCTCCCCTTAGCACCTCTGCCGAACTTAATTTCTCTACAAACATTTCTCTTCCCCACCTCATCCTGCTACCTCCATTCATTCTTTGGGCCCAGTTTTTTAAAACTTTAAAGCTTTTGTTGACATTCTAATCGCCAAATGGAATTAAATTCCCCTACTACATATTTTATAGTATCTTCTACTTTTCCTTTGTTGGACTTATTACAATTCCAGTTATTTGTGTGGTTTCCTGCTAAATGCCCATATGCCAAACTAAATTAGAAGCTCCAGGATACCAACACTAAGATTGTGTTTGTGTTGTTTATTTTTTAACCCCACCATTTATCACAGTGTCTAGCTCATGATAGGTTCCTAATAAATGGTAAGAGAACAAATGAATTAGTGAATGAAAAAATGATACTCAACTCTTATATATGTACACAATCCTGTTACTTTTGAGTTTCATACATGCCTTGTAACAAAATGACAGTGCAGTCTCCACAGTTTATGAAAGATGGATTGCCAAAGCTGAGCTTTAGACACTTAGTTTGGATGGCTCTGTGTAGTGTGACCATTTGTTTAAAGATGTCTAAGTGTGAATATTAACACACAGTGTTATTCTGTCTTAAAAGATGTAGCAACATAATGAATTCCAAAGACAATGATAAATTATTTCCTTAGTCACAAAGGAGTTCAAATAAAGTTATTTTGTTTATAAGATGCTCTGTTGTTATCAGTGACTTTACAATGAGTTAAGTAACGCTTCCTAAAGTGGGAGATTTGTCTTAGGGCCTTCAACTGGTCAAGCCTCCTTTTCTACATGTGGGATTGCAGGAAAGCAAGAGAAAGTCATCTCTATAGAACCTAGTTGTGAGATATATGTGAGATTAAATTGTACTCCTATAAACCAAAAAAAAATTATTTTCCTTTTAACAATTTTAGATTTTTAAAAAATCTGTTTCCAAGGGAACAGTGCAGTTAAATCACAAGCACTGGAGGAGCTTAAAAGCTTACTTCTACTTACCCCTTAAAAAAAGCTTCTATTTATTTGTATACTTGCTCTTATGCTCTGAAACACCTTAGCCTTGGACTGGGTGATTTACAAAGGGATCAGCTCAACTCTGAGCCAAGAACTCTCCTTGTAAGAAACAAGAGGTATAACCATTTTCATGGCAAGAACATGTTTTGACATTATGAGGTAAACTATGTCCTCTTGGATACTAAGTGGCACAAGGAAAAATTATTTACCTTCTTCAAGTTAGATTCCCTTAGAGAATAAAGCACTCACCTAGAGGAGAAAATTACTTTTTCCTTATCATTATGACGTGCCCTCCTGACACTGTGTTCTTTTTGCCCTGGTCCACCAAAGAGCTGGCTATTGTGATTCATTTTTACACTCTTCTCTCCTTTCAATGTATAGCTAGGGGAGGAATTCAGTGTCAAAATGAAGACTGTCATTTAACTGAAAATCAAAGGCCACAATTCAATGGCCTTTGCATCCCAATGGCCTGCGTCCTTTAGGATGCAGATTTGCATCCTAAAACACAGAGAGTGTCTACATTAAAGATAAAAGTGCATTTCCAAAAGAGAAACAGAACAGCAAAATGTAAACATGCTCAACCAAGCTGATTTGCAGCCACATAGAAGCAGCTGGAGAATAAACATTCTGAATGATATTTCTTACAAAGTCTCATTTCAACCATTTATAACTACTTTACTAAACTGTATAGCATTAAATCTAGAGTTTAATTTGGCATTTAAGGGCCCTGCAACACTTTAGTGAGAATGAGGAGATGACCTCTTCCAGGAGATCCGTGAGTTATTTTCAGTCATGAGGGCATCATGTTATGTCCTCAAAAACTCAATTTCATAAATTATCCTTTGTGCCTTCCAAGAGTTAATGTGACTGCCCTCTTCCCAAATGACTCACTTTTTCATCTTCAGTGACAGGTGAGCCATGGACTTGATTGCATCAAAAATAAGCACTAACTAAGGATAAAATGTTTACAGAATTAAAGGCAAGAGAAAATATTAGACATATATCAAGATGGGCAGGTATAAAAAATACACAAGGGTGTCCTGACCCATCATGATTTTCATGGAAGAATTAACTTCAAGCAGGCAATGATTTTTGTGGTTTGCTTTATTTTGTTTTCTGGGAATAGTGCTATATTAATTGAGAGAACTAGAACAGACCACAAGCCTTCATATGGACAGTTATTATTTTGGTAATGTGATTTTGCTCCAAGCTTTATTTATAGGACTCAGTTTGCAGCCATAGAAAATTAACACTTTAAAATAATCTTTTGGGGGCACTATATTATTCTTAAAGGAAGTATTCAACAAGTGGATATGACAATTATTAATATATATGCCCCCAAA